>NC_046172.1:73665485-74008764 GCF_011064425.1 Rattus rattus
CTTGAAGGGGCTCGAGACCCCATATGTACAACAATGCCAAGCAACCAGAGCTTCCAGGGACTAAGCCACTACCTAAAGACTATACATGGACTGACCCTGGACTCCGACCTCATAGGTAGCAATGAATATCCTAGTAAGAGCACCAGTGGAAGGGGAAGCCCTGGGTCCTGCTAAGACTGAACCCCCAGTGAACTAGACTCTTGGGGGGAGGGCGGCAATGGGGGGAGGGTGGGGAGGGGAACACCCATAAGGAAGGGGAGGGGGGAGGGGGATGTTTGCCTGGAAACCGGGAAAGGGAATAACACTCGAAATGTATATAAGAAATATTCAAGTTAATAAAAAAAAAAAGAAATTATTGTATCATAGCGCAGTTTACTAGAATTGACGTTCACGTAGAAGTAAGTTTTAGGGAACTAAGTGTTTTAGTTTTACACACAGGTGTATAAATTATTGACATACATTAAATATCCAGGGAGTTGTATTAATTAATTCAGAGAAAATATGGGTTCAAATCTTGGCTGTGCAGTATAATGAGAAACATATCATTTCTCTGTATGGTTTGTTATATTGTTCTCTAAAATGAGAATTATAGCTATTTCTTAGAGATAATACCACAACTAAAAAAAAAAAAGACAATAAGTACATGAGCCATTATATATAATGATATTATAAGAGAATTTTAATTAGATCACATTAATTTAAAATGTATTAGAATTTGACCAAATAACAGCATTTTAGCAGTAATCACAACAGATAAGTTGTGTTGTTTAGAATCATTTGTTAGCATTCTTTTATAGATTTTCATACATCAATACTCTATTTAAATAATCACTATCCTATTTCTTTTGTTCTCCAAATCCTTCTGTACCCTCCTAATTTGTATGCATGAACTTTTCTTCTTTTTTCTTTTTTTCATTTATTTTATTTTTATTGTTTTACACACACACACACACACACACACACACACACACACAGCCTGCTGAGTTCACTTAGTGTTGTTTAGATGTATATGTTCGATGTTTAGGACTGAGCACTTGTGTTTTGACCGCCTACCAGGGCAAGTGGGGCATCATCATCCCTAGAGAAGACTAATTCTCCTAGTCATAGCAGACGTTAATTGACTTTAGCTCAATGTCTATGGGTAGAGACTTGTGCTATTCCTCTTGTCTTACCCCATCATCATGTCTAATGCTATTTTTGTGTTCAAGTCTTATTTAGGTAGTCACATTGCAGAATTATCATGGGTTCTGCTTTACTGTCAATTACTGGGACACAATCTAAAGCTGCTTTCATGGCCTTCTGGTTCTTATAATCTTTCTGCATCCTATTCTCTGATTTTCCTAATATTTGTTTGTAAGGTGCTGTGTGGTAAATTGGATCTGGGCACTTCCTGAGAAGTTCTTCTCTGCATTTCAGCCACTTGTGAATTTCTTTAAAGGTCTCTCTCTGCACGTTGAAAACAAAACCTTCTTTGATAAAGATAAAGAGTTGTGTTTTGTGGGTATATGAGAACATATTTCTTTTAGATTTGCATAACGTTTTTTTATTAATCATTTTATTTGTTTCCATCTCAATTGATATTCTCCTTCCCAGTTATCTTTCCACAATCCCCACATATCCCCCTTTTCACTCCCCATTGCCTCTAAGAGAGAGGGTGCTCCTCCACCCATCCGTTTCTGTGTCACTGCCATAGCATCTCCCTACGCTGGGGTATACAGTCTTCATGGGACCAGGGGCCTCCCCTCTCATTGATGTCAGATAAGGCCACCCTCTGCTATATATGTGGCTGGAGCCATGGATCCCTTGATGTATACTCTTTCATTGGTGGTTTCAATGCAGCTAGTAGTTATGTTGTTTAGAAAACTTGTAGTAATAGGTTCTCCTCTAAGTTCAAGATATCCCATGTCCTGGAAAGCTGAGCATATATCTAGTACCAGGAATTTACTTACTTTAGCAATGGCTTCAAGTCTAATTAGACAGTTATTGGCTACCATCAAGATAGGCATGCCACTGCTAGTAATGTCTTGCCATGATGGTTATTGTTGTGGTTCATAGGCATCACAGCTGGGTTAGACTATGGATTTGTTTTCTTTTTCTCCCTGGGGAGCCTGCATATCACCTTCTGATACACTATATGCAAGTCATCAAAAAGGAACTTCTAGGACAATTGCAGCATGTGGAATTATTTCTTTGTCTATAAATTTAACATTTTTATCACTTAATATCTAATAATGTGAAATATAATGTTCAGATGCTTAAATTCAAATTAATACTTTTTAGATTTTGAATATTTGGAAGACAGTTCTTTGATATGTATTTAAACAGATATTTTGCAGTTCTACTATATACAATAATTTTCTTCTTACATAATAGTACCTTTAAAATCATTACGTGAGATGCAGAGACAAGCATATTTCTGTGAGTTTGAGGCCCGACAAGACTGCAAAATGAAACTATTTCAAACAAAAAGACAGAAGAAAAAGCAATTTCCAATTATTATTTTGTAATATTTTTCAATGGGAAAATAAGTTAACATTTCAAAACAGGAGTTCAAAAGTACAATCAAAGATATCATTTATAAAATGAGAAGATAAAAGAATTTTCAGGCAATTAGTTTGAAAAAATGTGAGCTAGAAAATATATTTCTTTGCTAAAATATTGTTTTAGAACTTTTAAAACTAATATTAATTATCAGCCCCTGAAATTGTTTCTCACAAAATGCATTCATTTAAAAGTATTTCTTAGTTAACAAGTGCTTGTCAAAAGTGATATGATTGTTTGAATGAATGCATCAGGCAACTTACTAAGCAAACTAATCTTTTTCAGTATTTATGAAGTAGGTATAGAGGTAGCCAAAATGATCAATGAACCAAAAATTCAATTTTCAAGTTTAAAATAGGTCCAAGTACATGATTTGGTGATTCTATATTTACTTTCCATGTGATATAGACACAAATATTTAAAAAAAATAAACAAAAACTATTAAATTCCTTAAGGCTTTATATTTGGTGAACATAAATACATGGCATTTTTAGTGTCTGTGTTCATTATATTTTGAGTTATTCCTAACAACTTTTACATTTATCATTACTGTGAGTACTTGGTCAGTAGACTACAGAATGCAAATTTATGATATTTTCTGCATCTATGCACCAGTTCCAGGAGAAATAAAAATAATTTTTCTCCCATTGTCATTGTAATTTCATAAAGTCTTAGCACATTTTCAGAATCCTTGTTTAATAGTCTGCATCAGTTTTAACAAGCCAGGTTCCAGAAGAACCTTCCTGCTTTAAACATAAAGTTTGTCATTTTTTTGAGATTCGTTAGTTTAATTAGTTATAGCATTGTGCTAATGAGTCCACGGACACTGACTTAAGTCACATACAGGTCAGTTAATTCTGTACAAATATATTACATTTCCACCCACACTAGGCCCTTTGTCATTAACAAAGAATCTAACAAATGTATACTATTTTTATCATAAAATATACCTATTACCACTGCTGAAAAAAAAAATAAAACAAGAAAACACACACACAGGCACAAATGAGACCATATGCCCATATAGACAATATACTTATTTGCACATTATTATTAAAAATAGATCTTTATTGCTACCTGTAAAACATTTACTTGACTCAGATGAACTTTGTTGAGGTGAATAACTCCAGGATTTTAACACCTTTCAACCAATGTTCTCTATTCAAGTAACACAAGGGAAGTTGCTCTTTCTACTAAAAGTCTGAACATTTTTAATTGAAAGATAATATATGCAATAGTAGAGCAAACATGAAAAGCAAAAGACTCTCAGGCTATTACTACATTTTAATATTTAGCTACTCTACTTTTATAAGGAAATTCCACATATAAAATGTACTTAATATAATTTCTACATAGATAATTCACTTTTTATATGTTACTATATAAAGTATGGATCCATTCTCTCCTAAGGATACATTGAAAATAAAGTAAAAGTAGAAGAATTCATTGAAATGTGGAAAAATCATTGCAATATTTTTCTAGCTTCTGTCATTTAAAAATATCACAAAAGGTAAGAAATATTGTGTTTGAAGAAAAGTTTTAAGCTTGATGAATGCTCATTTTGTATGAAAGGCAATGTAATTGCCAGTTCAAAGTGGAACATATCTAATATGAGAGTGGATGGTTAAGTAACCACATCAAAAATAAGGCCTAATATGAATTTTTTTATTATGTTAGCAATATATAGTTACATTTGATTGTATTTTTTAGGAATTTTATATATGCTTTAAGTATGATAGATAATTATGTAAAATAAGATACATTGTGGTCCCCAGGACCAGACAGATTTAGTGCAGAATTTTACCAGACCTTCAAAGAAGACCTCATACCAATATTATCCAAACTATTCCACAAAATTGAAACAGACAGAGCGCTACCGAATTCCTACTATGAAACCACAATTACTCTTATACCTAAACCACACAAAGACCCAACAAAGAGACCTTCAGACCAATTTCCCTTATGAATATCGACAAAAAATACTAAATAAAATTCTTGCAAAACGAATCCATGAGCACATCAAAACGATCATCAATTGTGATCAAGTAAGCTTCATCCAAGGGATGTAAGGATGGTTCAATATAGGGAAATCCATCAACATAATCCACTGTATAAACAAACTCAAAGGAAAAAACAAAACCCACATGATCATCTCATTAGATGCTGAGAAATTTGACAAAACTCAACACCTCTTTATGGTAAAAGTCTTGGAAAGATGAGGAATTCAAGGCCCATACCTAAACATAAAAAAAGCAATATACAGCCAACCAGTAGCCAACATCAAACTAAATGGAGAGAAACTTGAAACAATATCACTAAAATCAGGGAATATACAAAGGCTGCCCACTCTCTCCCTATATAGTCAGTATAGTACTTGAAGTCCTAGCCAGAACAATTAGACAACAAAAAGAGTTCAAAGGTATACAAATTACAAAGGAAGAAGTCAAAATATCATTATTTGTAGATGATATGTTAGTATAGTTAAGTAACCCCCAAAATTCCAACGGAAAACTCCTGCAGCTGATAAATAACTTCAGTAAAGTGGCTGGATATAAAATTACCTCAAACAAATCAGTAGCCTTCCTCTACACAAAGGATGAACAGACTGAAAATGAACTGAGTGAAAAGACACCCTTCACAATAATCACAAATAATATAAAATACTGTGGTATGACTCTAACCAAGCAAGTGAAAAATCTGTATGGCAAGAATGTCAAGTCTCTGAAGAAAGAAATCAGAGAAAATCAGAAAAATGGAAAGAACTCCGATGTTCCTGGATTGGAAGGATTAGTAGAGTTAAAATGGCCATCTTGCCAAAAGCAATCTACAGATACAATGCAATACCCAATCAAAATTCCAACTCAATTCCTCATAGAGTTAGAAAGAGAAATTCTTAAGTTAATTTGGAATAACCAAAACTCAGGATAGCAAAAAGTATTCTCAACAATAAAAGAACTTCTCCAGGAATCACCATCCCTGACCTCAAGCTGTATTACAGTGCAATAGTGATAAAATTTTTTGTTATTTTTAAAGAGACAGGCAGGTAGAGCAAAGGAATAGAATTGAAGATGACCCAGAAATGAACCCACACACCTGTCTTCACTGAATCTTTGACAAAGGAAATAAAATGATCTAGTGGGGAAAAGAGAGCATTTTCAACAGATGGTGCTGTTTCAACTGGTGTTTCACATGTAGAAGAATGCAAATGGATCCCTTTTTATCTCCATGTACAAAGAGTTAAAATCCAAGTGGATCAAAGACCTCCACTAAAATCAGCTGCACTGAAACTAATAGAAGAGAAAGTGGGGAACAGTTTTGAACACATGGGTACAAGGGAAAATTTCCTGAACAGAACACTGATTGTTTATTCTCTAAGCTCAAGAATCTATAAATGGGACCTAGTAAAATTGAAAAGTTTCTGTAAGGAACAGGACTGTCGATAGGACAGAACGGCAACCAATCCTACATCTCATAGAGGCCTAATATCCAATATATATATATATATAATATATATATATATATATATAATATATATATATATATATAATATATATATAAAACCCTCAAGAATTTAGATTCCAGAGAACCAAATTCCGTATCCCTATTAAAATGGGTACATAGCTAAACAAAGAATTCTCAACTGGGGAATACCGAATGGCTGAGAAGCACCTAAAGAAATGTTTAACACCCTTAGTCATCAGGGAAATGCAAATCAAAACTACCCTGAGATTCCACCTCATAGCAGTCAGAATGGCTATGTCATTCAACAGAGGAATGGATACAGAAAATGTGGTACAGGTACACAGCTACTCAGCTATTAAAAACAAAACAGTAATTCATGAAATTCTTAGGCAAATGGGTAGACCTAGAAAATCTCACCCTGAGTGAAGTAACTGAATCACAAAAGAACACACATGGTATGCACTCACTTAAAAGTGAATATTAGCCCAAAAAGCTCAGAATACCTAAAATACAATTCACAGACCATATGATGCTCAAAAAGAATGAAGATCAAAGTATGGATGCACCATTCCTTCTTAGAAGTGGGAACAAAATACTCATGGAAGGTAGAAGGTGGGAGGGAATTGGGGGGAAGGGAAGAGAGGGAGGGGGAAAAGTGGGAGAATCAGGTATGGGAGGAGATGAGAAGACAAGGAAGATATACAGAGGGTCAGGAAGAGGTGTGTAGCAATGGAAGACGGTAACTCTGGGTAGCCACCAGAAAGTCCCAGATGCCAAAAACCCAATGGGGGATCAGATTAGCTGAAGTACCAAACAAAGGGGAGAAAGAACCTATACAGACCATATCCAGAGGTAAGACAAGGCTTTCCTTTGGGGGATGGGAACATCCACTCATCTCCAAAATTTTAACCCAGAATGACTCCTGTCTAAAGGAAATATGGGGACAAAGTGTGGAGCAGAGACTGAAGGAAAGGCCATCCAGAGACTGCCCCACCTGGGGATCCATCCCATATACAGCCAACAAACCCACACACTATTGTAGATCCCAAGAAGTGCTTGCTGCAGCACAGGAGCCTGATATAGATGTCTCCTGAAAGGCTGTCAGAGCCTGACGAATACAGAAGTGAATGCCAGAGCCTTTCTGATACAGATGAGAATGCTGGCAGCCAACCATTGGACTGAGCACAGGGAGCCCAATGGAGGAGTTAGAGGAAGGATTGAATGAACTGAAGGTGTTTGCAATGCCATATGAAGAACAATATTAACCAACTAGACACTCCAGACCTCCCAGGTACTGAACCACCAAACAAAGAATATACATGAGTGACCCATGGCCCAGCTGCATATGTAGCAGAGGCTGACCTTCTCTGGCCTCAATGGCAAGAGAGGCTCTTTGTACTGTGAAAGCTGATTCCATGCCCCAGTGTAGGGGAATGCCAGGGCAGGGAGGAGGGAGTGAGTGGCTGGATGGTGGAGGACCCTCATAAAACAGTGGGAGGACAAATGGGATGGGGGTTTCTGGAAGGGAAACTGTGAAAGGGGATAACACTTGAAATGTAAATAAATAATATGTCCAATTAAATAAAAGAAATTGAACTTATTGTATAATGTTATATAATGTCCAATTTGAGAATTTATTTGGAAACATATTTTCTATGCTTTAATTAAAGAAAATGACACAGGTATAAACAGACTTTTTAAAATATTTCCTTAAGTGCTGACTTTAGTTAAGAATAACATTCATTTCAGTAGACTACACAGAACCTACACTTTCAGAATCAAAATGTAAGTTATTAGAGCATTTTCTGGTAACTAAAGAAGCTATTGCTAATTGCATTTTTTTAATATCTAGAGAAAGGAATCTGGATCCAAGCTAGGAGCTTATTTCCAGTTTGGTATTTCAAAGAACTAGAGGGTATTGTGCAGAGTGCTGCAAAAGAAAGACATTAAACTACACACCCTAAACTTCCTGGAAAAAAATGTACTCAACTATGCAGAAGTGGCATAACAATTTCGATGCTAGCCAATTCCTTTCTAAATTTATTTAAAATCTGCTGGCCAGGAGAGAGAAGAACCCATGCCTCGTACTGCAAGCCATCTAACACCTGTGATGGATAACATTATGTTGATGGCTAATTTATGTTTAAAATTTAAAAGTACTGTGCTTAAGTTAAATATAAAGAAATGTATTTCTAAATATCCAGGGCTGCTAAGAGTTAATAGCATAGCACAACTTTAACAGAACTTGTATTTCCACTTATGTAAACAAAACTTTCTTTGCATAATATGACCTCTGCTTGCATATAGAAAGAATGTAACTTTGTATGACTTGCCTTGAAATGGCCCTTACTGAGGTGGCTGAACATTGCATCTGGAAATGAGACCCAAATGTAGACCTGGAACCACTATATCAATAAAAGCCTCTTTTTGTTAAAAATTCTTCATAGTCAGATTGGTATATCTCTGAAGGACTTTGAACCCATAACATACCCAGGGCTGGATGGATGCAGGCCCAAATAGAGAACTTCTTAATATTATTTAACTAAACGGACATAGTAGCAAATTGTCTTCTAAATGTTTATTTTTCTGCCAACAAACTAGGGGTTACTGCAATCCTTAACCAGAAAAGCCTCTTCTTACAAAGAACAGTTGTGGATGCAGAGATTCATGGCTCTGGAGATGCTGAGAATAAATGACAGTTGTGAAATCATGCATAAATAAGACATTTTTTGCAACCCCTTCTAAGCATGGGAATACCTTGGAAGAGGCAGCAATAAGTTTGTAAGAGCCACAAGAGAGAGTGTAGGACAACAAAATGTCATTCTTTAAATATGATACAACCATTGCAATCTTTAATTCCTAACTGTGGTAGAAGCAGTGGCATCATGGGACCCTGTACTTTTTGTTTGTTTCCAAAGGCTCCATTTCTTGTTTCTTTTCTTTTATTGGATATTTTCTTCATTCACATTTCAAATGTTATCCCCTTTCCTGGTTTCTCCTCTGGAAATTCCCCATTCTATCCCCCCCATGAGGGTGGCCCTCCACCCACACACCTACTCCCTCACTCCTCCCTGCCCTGGCATTCCCCTACACTGGGGCCACAAGTCTTCACAGGACCAAGGGCCTCTCCTCCCCTTGATGCCCAACAAAGCTGTCCTCTACTACATATGCAGCTGGAGTCATAAGTCACTCCATGTGTACTCTTTGGTTGGTGGTTTAGTCCCTGGGAGTTCTTAGTTGATATTTTTGTTCTTCCTATGGGGATGCAAAACCCCTCAGCTACCTCAGTCCTTTCTCTATCTCTTCAATTGGGGACCCAGTTCTCAGTCCAATGGTTGGCTGAGAGCATCTGCCTCTGTATTTGTCAGGCTCTGGCAATGCCTCTCAGGAGACAGCTGTATCAGGTTCCTGTCAGCATGAACCTCTTGACATCCACAATAGTGTGGGTTTGGTGAAGGCATGTGGAATGAATCCTCTTGTGGGACAAACTCTGGCTGGCCTTTCCTTCAGTCTCTTCTCCATAGTTTGTCTCTGTATTTCCTCCTGTGAGTATTTTGCTCCCGCTTCTGAGAAGCACTGAAGCATCCACACTTTTGTCTTTATTCTTCCTGAGTTTCATGTGGTCTATAAATTGTATCTTGGGAATTCCAAGCTTTTGGGCTAGTATCCACTTATCAGTGTGTACATATCACCTGTGTCCTTTTGTGATTGAGTTACTGCTGAACAATTGGATGTTGACAGATTCTTGGAGGGGAAGAATCCTTTTGTCCTGTTGTATGCTTAGTGCTATGCTAGAATTTTCCTGCAATAGAAACATTTTCATTCTGTGCTAAAGCTCTGTATCCCGGATATTAAAAAAATGAAAATAGCAAAAGAAAGTTCCTGAAACTTACCAGATTCACTAGGCTCATACTTCTTAGGAGTAAACAATAAAGACTTCTGAGAGGCAGTCTCAGACAAGCATAGCTGCAGAGGAGACTCTCAGAGTAGCAAACCTGCAAAGAAGATTCTGAGACTGGACAAGCTGACTAGAAGAATCAGAAACTAGCAGAGCTTCGTGGAGGAGGTTTAGATCAACTGTATCACTTTGAGAAAAAAATATCACTTTACAACTTGTAGAACTTCCTGCAAGCTGTTCAGTGTTCTTCAAGTTCCCAGTTTTTGTGACCTATTACCAATGCTGCAGTGGGATATGATGATCCAACTATCTTAGAGTCATTTCTGCTCCTATATGCAACCCCTCACTCATATTCCTGTAAATTTTCCCCCAATAAAACTTCTTGATGTTCTTATTTAAAAAAGCCTTCATCTTAAGTTTTAGGTCCCCACAAAAAAGAATTCAGTTATTTTTTTAATGTCACAGAATCTTTTTATTACTTTCAGAAGAAATAAGGAAAATATCTTTCAAAATGAAGTTTTAGTTATAACTCTGGGCCCAGTTCAACTAAGTTGAACTGTGGTGGTAACAATACTTTGATCTTTTGTGGGATCCATTTGTGGGTGAGGAATCCTGTGTTTCTTCTCAAAAGAAAAGTCCTTTTACATATTAGTGCCTTTCAAACTCCAACGGATAGCTTCAAACCCATGATCACACAGATGGACTTGTTTCAATTCTATAGTTCAGAAAAAAATTGAGTATGCATAAATGTACGAAGGAGATTCAATGGGAGGGTTAGGGTGGTAATACGGTTTAGAGATAGGAAAATATTAGTAGTGATAGTGATCAGTATACATTTTGTACATGTATGGAATTGCCTAAGAAAATTTTTCAATAAAAGTAAATGGTGTTTTGTAGTATTAATCAACTCAGTAAAGGCCCAGAGTTATAACTAAAACTTCATTTTAAAAGACATTTTTCTTATTTCTTCTGAAAGTAATAAAAGGATTTTGTGACATTAAAAAGTATAACAGAATCCCTTTTGTGGGGACTTAAATCTTAAGATGAAGGCTCTTTTAAATAAGAACATCAATTTAATCTTAAAATATCAGAAGTAGCAAATATGTAAGCATCACAGATATTAAAGAATTAAAAATAACTAGTAATATTATAATAACAAACTACTTGACACACTGACTAAAAAATAAATGAACTAATCACTAGTTTTCACTAGCCAGATTCTTCCATATATGCTTCCAGACTTTTAATTCAATGTTTCTAATGGACCACATTCCCTCTGCGATACTTTCTTAATATGATGTGCTGTATCTCTTTTAACTATATACTGAAATAAATTGTTAGACTTTAAAATTTCTACTTGTGAGATATATTTATCACAGCAACTATAAAGATATAACTAACTACCTTCACAGAAAGTGATGTTCTGCATTGGAGGCATAAATACGTTGATAGGGGTACATATAGGGTTCTACCAATCAGAGATTAGATTAACTTAAATATGTGAAGGAGATTTCACCATGAATCTAGTGAAAATGAACCTTGAGTGTCTCTTACTGTTTTTTTCCAATATCTCATATGAAGAAAACCATTATTATAGGAAGAAAAAATGAAAGTATAGGTAGTGCAAAATGTTGGGGAAATGCATTGCAGTAATGTGTCAATTTGTATTCAGTGCAAGACTCCATTCAAAGGAATGGTACCATTCACATTTAGGGTGCATCTTGCCATTTTACTAAATATAATACAGAAACTTCCTCACAGATATGACCAGAGAGGGTTTTTTTTTAATGGTGGTTCTAAATTACATCAGATTGACAATAGCTGCTTTCAATTGTGACCCACTGTGTTTGAACACTATGAGGTAGAAATTTCCCAAAACAAATTTTAAATTATGTATTGTTTAAAGCAACATAATGAAACCTTACACTCTTTAGTTTTCTCTTGCCTAGGATGTGAATCATGCCTTTGTTACACATTAGAGGTTTTGAAGCAATACCAATTTTCAGATGGGACTGTTGTAATATTATAGTGCTTGTGCTTAAATTGTTGTGTTTTATTTATTGATGAGTTGAAATAACAATGGTATATATATATACATATATATACATATATATGCATATATATATGCATATATATATGAAGTAATACTGTATTTATCTTAATAAACAGTAGATTTTGATACCCAGGTATAGTAACAAACATAATCTTAGCACCCTGAAAGCAGAATCAGGATCAGCTTGGATTACACAGTGAGACCCTGTCTCAATAACAAATATTTTGAGAGAGAATGACCACACTTACATAACTTTTATTATAGCATATTAATTTTATTCATTTTAAGCACCTACTGATACAGAGTTTTGAGAATATCTTAGCTTAAAATTTCGTGACCAAATAACTCAGGTACTAGATCAACAACAGTTAACAAATTCAACCTAGGTTAATAGCTCCCAAATTCTTTGTCTCCCATACCTGAAAAAATGATATAAATACATAGATACTGAAGGGACTCTCTCTGGCCTGGGTATGCACATATGGCTCTAGCAGGCCTTACCCTTGGCTCTATTCCTTTTGCCTTGAATTCCTATGTTCTGCCAGGAAGCAATTTCTGATTAGCATTAGGGTCTCTTTTTTACAAGTTTGTTCTTGGGCTCTCCTACAACTCAACTCTGACACAGCAAGACAGGAAGGGAAGGCAGAGCAGCCTCGAACCTTCAGCAGGACAAGGTTTTATAAGAAATGGAAGTAAGTGAGGGGCGAGTCTATCCTGGCAAGTATCTAACTGAATGTCTATTATAAGCCAACAGTTAGGTAGGTGCTCTGAAGCAAGACAGTATGCAATAACAAAAGGTCTGAAAGTACATCTGAAACAAGACCAATCTTTAATTACCCATTCCTATGAAGTAGCTAAGGAGTAATTCTGCCCAATGTTAAGCCCTGGGGTCCTTCCTACTAGGTTGGAGTAGCTTGGGTTCTGCTGTAGGTCAAGGTCTCAGGCTTTTTATTTAAGTTAGAGGGCAGTCCCAAGGTGGAGTAGGTATGACTTCTTACCTAAAACTAGACAGCAAGGTCTATTCTCTTATTTTTTCTACACCACATCTTTCTCCTGAGACTGACAATCAAGGTCTAGATATGAAAGTATTGATGTCCAGCAACCAAAACCCCCTTTTTACTCACCTGATTAATATGCCCAATCAAAACAGATCAATGCATCCTAACGTAAGATTTACCTTTATAAACAACCATTTGTGTGTGGACCACATCTCTCTCCTCTATATCCAGAAACAGTCCTTTGTTCCCCAGGAGCAAATATCTCTTTCCCCCTCTCCCTTGTCCCCTTCCCTACTGCCTAGTCCTCTATCTCCTGTTGTCTCTTAATAAGTGCTCTTTTGTCCCTTAGGGGCAAATAAATCTCCTTCCTTCTGAGAACTTGATCTTGGGGTGTCTTGTGCCAATACCAGTTATTTCAGACACTTGAATGTAAACAAAGAGAAAGGAGACTTTTGTAGGGAAAATAAGAAAAGTGAAAAATTAAGGAAAACTGAGGAGTAATTCCAAGATTTTATTACATAGAACAAACAAGCAGAACTACTACAAGAGAATATTCTAAGGGCTGTCATGAGGAATTTTGTAGTAAATTTTATAAAAAGTTTCTTTGGATTTAGGCAAAGAAATAATCTCTGCCAGACTGATGAATTCTCTGTGTATCACTTACTGAGCTTCATTCTCTGTACTATTTAATCTGTCCTAACTGTGGAGAGGATCACGTGCCTTTCACTTGCTGTTCTCCCAAAGAATCTGTGTTCAGAGTCCTGCTTTGTCTATTGTTTTCTTCTTTTCTGTTAGATGCTGACCTTGGCTAGTATGTTGCTTTGTACAATTTTGGGACTCACTGGCCTTGTGGCCTTGCTGGTCTCCAACCTTGATTTTGTCATGCTGGATGTTGATCGAACTATGCTCTCTTTATTCACCCATTTATGTGGCAAATTTGTAGTTATTTTGCTGTGAGCATTGGCTCTTACTATAAACAGAAAGCTAGCTCCTTTGACATTACTAAGAATAATATAATATAATATATATTTAACTAATATAATCTACTATAACTAATATAAATCAAACTTTACCAAATACAGTAAACTATATATACAGGGTTTAGTATGCCTGTGGTTCAACAAGTCAACTGTGGGAAGTAATTTCACAGACACACAGATACACAGACAGACAGACAGACACACACACACACACACACACACACACACACCCCTAATTACTGCCGTGCTATTAATTTTGAATTATATTTAAGCATTCAGAAACTTTTCAAAGAGGATAAACATTGAATTATGTTCACTAGATACTCATTTGCTGGAATAAATTAAGGTTACTATTTCCTCCCTTTGGTTATACTTAACATTATATAATCTATCAACCACATCTATAAAGCAATGTCTAGAAAAAATTACAAAGAATAGCTTGCAAGTTTCTGAAGTAAATTATTGAATTTTATAAAGAGATAGCGAATGGATAATACAGCTATCTCCTTTTCATTCAGAGATTCCTTGCATGTCTCAGGAAATCTAATTTTTATAGTGTTAAAGAAAATTAAAATATTAGTGCTAGGTACTCTATCAGATGTTTTTATATTCATTATCTCATTTGATTTTCCCAATAAATCTCAGACTAATTTTACTTCTAGACAAAAATGCTATACATTAGTTCAAGACTAATAAGAACAGAATCATTTATTATAGAACATGTGAATTATCCTTTTTTTCCATTTTCCATGTACAAAGTTTAGTCTTGTAATTACAACTTCATTTTTTTAAATTTTGATGTGTTACACACAGCAGCACTCCCAAAAGTAGGATGAATTTTAACAACATGAATAGCTATTCAGTTATTGCAACATGGCACGCAAAGCACATAAGTTAGTCATAATGGGGTTGGCAAGTTCTATTGCCCATGTCTCTACCTAAAATTGCATCTAAGGAGATCAGAGTTTAGTAGAAATTTAAGAATAGGAATTGAACATCAATTTGTTTTTCTCCATTTCTTACTAAAACCTAACACTATTTTCTTCTTTCCAAATTCTACAGAGAATATTATTGTGAAAGTAGAGGTTTCCTCAACTTTCTATTTTTCCCCTAGCACCTCTATGTCATCTTCCCATCTCAGTCTCCAGAGGAATATTTTACTATAGTATAGTACTTGTTCAAAAATAGAAAGAAGTATAAGATCAGTTGTTAAAATAATGGTAATAAAGCTGAAGGAGAAAGAAAATAAGAGAAGTTAAAAAGGATACTTATTATTTGTCTTCCCTTAGGACTCAGAGGATGTCTAGTTTTTATGCCCTACTCTCTTTCTCTGAGACAGAGTCTGAGTTACTAGTTCTTAGGTATGATTCGGGACAAAACACCATCTTTTATTTTTTCTTCTTATTTATTAAGAATTAAGTAGAAATCTAAGCCAAGTTAATTCCATTAAGGTTTTATTGAACTTACAGTTATGGCTCCTTGATAGAGTAAATGTAATGTAAAAATATAATTTATTTGACAATTGTGTTGATCTACATTATATATCAGATCCAAATAGGTCTTTATAGTAAATCAGGTATCATATTTCTGAGAATTTTTCATTTGTGTTACTTTTAAAACTGGCTGTGTATAAAGACATTTGAATAAAGACGGTTGTATCATAAAGTTAGAAATAAAATTTAACCTAATAAATATTTTAGTAGCACTTAGTCTTTTATGAAATGTTCAGCATTTGGTTAAAAGTATGTAATTCTTGATGTTCTTAACTAAGCATGTAGATATACCTCTTTTTTTTTTTTTTTTTAAGTTTGGGAACTTGACTGAGAGATACCACAAAGCCACTACATACTTTATCTTGTAAATGTGTTTTTAAAATGTTGCTTTTTCAGATATCTCTTTGTTATGTTTTCTAACTGATACCTGTAAAGAAAGTAGAAATTTTAATAATTCACACACATATGATGCTTGAAAGCCTATGTTACTTAATACCTTTATAACTTTGTTATTTCATACTCTTCCATTTTATTTGTGCTTTCTTATTATTGCTATTTGTTCAAATATTGTTACAACTTTATGGTCACCTTTTGGAGAATCATTTATAATTGATAGGTTCATGGCTTTTAATTTATTTACATTGCTCAAGTCTTATGAATAGCTTTGAGTAATATTCTTTATATTTTATGATGAACTGCACACCTATCAGCATGTTAATTCACTCCAGAATCATATAGTAATACATAGTTCAAAAAAGTAAAATTAAAATAAGAAGGTAATGTCTGAGGTTAATCTAGGTGTTTGTACTGACTCTGCTTAGAAATGTGTCTTATCAAGAATGTAATCCTGAGGAAGTAGAAAGTTCTGTTACAGCACTGCATTCAGGGCATGAGAAAGGAGATAAGGGATACTAGGCAGTGTGCCCTCACTGTGAATAGCAAAGCCTGATTTAATACTGAATACTAGAATATCCTCGCATCACTGAGGGAGATAAGTGAGATAGTTAATCTTAATCATGAGTATCAACTTGCTGGGATTTAAGTTCAATAAGGAAATACATTCTAGGCATGTTCAAGGAAGTTTCTAGGTTGAGTTAATAGAGGTGGTAAAACCTATCCTAAGACTTCATTTCTATAGGCTGACATTCTGGAATGAATAAGCAGGGGGAAAAAAAGGCTGAAGTCCCAAGCATTCATTGACCTCTACTTCCTGTCACTGATCACTCCAAGCTGCCATTGCCTTCCACGCTGTGATTTAGTCCTTCAATCTGTAAGAAAGAAGAACAAGCAACTCTTCTTTACTTAAGTTGTTTTGTCACATATCTAGTTACAGCCATGAGAGAGGTAATTAATTAAATGTCTAACTGTAGAAAATAGACAATTAGGAATGACAGTGACAGTAAAGCTACTATTTATTGAACTTACACAAGAAATCTAAACACTAATCAAAAAAGAGATGGGAGGGGGATAAAAATTACACTTTTGATCCTAGAGTACTCTTCTGTGCTCCAAATCCTTCACTTTTACTATCTAGCCAGTCAAAAAGATAGTCCCAAGAGGGTTAACAATGTGTGCAATTGCATTTATGGTTTCACCACATTTAAATTTTACTCAAGAAATAACTATTTATTTAAAAATTCAACACATCTTTCTTTAAACCTGAAAGTAAAGTGCAGCATTCATTTTCACCTTCTGTGGAAAGAAACAAATTGAATACTTAAGACTAGCTGCCTTTTCATATTTGAGAACAGCTAAGATTTTATAATGAAGAACTAGAAACCATTTAATTTGAAATGAAAAAAATCATGTTGAGTATGTATTTTATAGTCATTTATACTAATAATATATGAAGTAGTGCAGTCAATGAAAAACAGCTCAAAAATAGCCATCCATTAAATACCTTTATTTGACTAAATCACAGCCATAATTTTTCTTAAGGGTATTTTGCCTTTTCATACTTTTCTGTACACACACTAAAAGTGTTATCATACATTAGAAAATAGAACAGATTTCACAAGCTACACAAATTTAAATCTACTTAGCTCATAGTCATATCATAGAAATAAAGAAGCTCAAGAAGTAAAGAAGGCTTGGAATAGTCTGAGATTAGTCTATAAACTTTAAACAAAATAGATGTCCTTTCAACAGATCCTTGTTTTGGTGCTGTTGTTGTTGTTGTTGTTGTTGTTGTTGTTGTTGTTGTTGTTGGTGGTGGTGGTGGTGGTGGGGTGTGTGTGTGTGTGTGTGTGTGTGTGTGTGTGTGTGTGTGTGTTTCTTAAACTTAAAGCATTATGTGATACCCACTTGGTTAAAGAGAGAGCTAAGTTAGAATGTTGGCAAGATAAAAAATTCACACAAATATTAAATAAAGAAGAAAGATAGAATTTAGTTTTATTTAACAATCAAAAGAACTTTCGGGTTTATTAGTAGTAGTAGTAGTAGTATTTGTGAGTTGTTTTTTTTTTTTCCTTATGGAACAGCCCCTGAATAACATAAGCTAAAGTTTCTCCTAAAGAAATAAAGATAGAAGTTGTTAGTTAAAAATATTCTCTATTTTTACTTCTTAAAGAGATTGTTTTTTCTTGCTCATCTACTGACAGTACAATACAACTAATTACCACACATAATTTAAAGAGTTTCATTTGAAACAGTATGGAAACGTGAGAGTACCACACAATATATTCCTTAGTGAAAAACGGCAACTACTAGTATTCATGCTTACTCATTCCCTGACAATAATTAGAGTCCTGTGCTTCAGCAAAGTTCAGCTATATGGACAAGGCTGTCATTCTCTGGGCTTAGGAGAAAAAACTAGGCTGCAGCTTTTGTCCACTCCAAGTGTCAAACTATTCAAGCCTAAAAGGAAAATCTCACATGCCCTGATCACTCACAGTTATTCTACCACTACTTCATTAAAGAGGTTGTTAAAGTCTTCAGGGATTATTATAAAAACCTTTCTTCGCTGAGAACCTGTTATTGAATTTCCTCCTTTCCCTGCCCCTTTATCATTTAGTATTTAGGAATAGGGAACTAACTCAGTGTTTCCAATGTTTCCCAAGTAGTACTGCAAACACCTAATATTGTTTCTGCAATGTGGTAGTCCTAGGAGAAAAGGAAGAAAAAGAAAAAGAAACAGAAAAAGAAAGCAAAACCCTACAAGTTACCTCTAGGAGGGAAAAACTGTTAGTTTCACTTCCCAGGTATGTCCCTCTCAAATTCTAATCCTTGATAATGCTAGGGAGGGGGATGGGTTTTAGAAAACTGTGTTTCTAAGCTTTCACTAATAGCACCCTCTAGTGTCTCCAGTTAAGTTATGCATATGATTTTCAGCTAAGTACGTGAAGGGGAATGAAAAACGGAAAAAAGAAAAATCCTCATTTACAATCAGTAACTATTTGGGGGCTGTAAAAACAAGCTTTCTTTTATCTCTCCATATCTAAATTCTACATTTAATGCTGTTCTTGTCTACTTGTACGGTTTGCAGACTTTAACTCGCGTACGTACATAGTTTCTAAATTTTTGTATAATTTATTATTCTTAAATATTACAGCATCATGCCAGTAGTCATGTGTATCTTGGAGCATGACAACTCTTTAATTTAATATCTAGCAGTACTGAACATAGTAGGTAAATTATCTTTTTAAATATCACATACACATATTGATGTGGGTAATGCTATCCTCACATTTTGATGAGTGACAGAATCTGTTTAGAAGACAACTCTGTACCTAAATGTTTTAAAAGTTCAAAAATACAGCTTTAATTTTGTCTGGAGTCAGTACAATTACAAAAAGCAATTAATTTGAATGAATAGCTTTATTCAATTGCGCAGAATATGGACATTACATAGTGACATTGGTATGCAATATTGATATCTTTTATATATGTATGTGTACGTTCACATCCAAAGAAATCTTCAAAATTTGGCATGATTTTATTCTCCCAGTATAACTCAAATTGAGAATCACATTTTATGGCCTCAGGAGTCACACGTGGAAAGGTAAACACAGTGGTTATCTTCCTGAAAAATCCTCGCCTTGGAGGTTTATTTGTTTGCAGCAACATAGTGGAAAGTGGCAAAGTTGAGACTCCCTCTTTAGTTTAAAACTGCTGTCCCTTTCTTCCCCATTGATCATCATTGTTTGCTAATAATTACAGTTGTTATTGCTTAAATATTAAGCATATAAATGTGGGAGATACATTTTATCCTGCCTTATCTAATTTCCAAATAGCCATTGTCATCTATTGGCTACATTATTTGTTCACAATGTTACGTACTAGTTGTTTAGTTCAGCACAAAATGGCTGAAATTTTGTATAAAGCAGCTGTCATATAAGAGACAAAATGTGCTTGTTCTGATTAATCTGCATGACCAGTGTGTTTTCCTTTGCACAATGTTCACATGGGAAAGCAAATTATAAGCAGATTACTTGATAAGCAGCATTTTAATGTAAGGGAAACTGAAGTAAAAGAATGATTATCCTCATTAATCTTACGTCAAAACTGATTTTGACAGAATGAGTAACAAATACAGCAACAGGCTGTGCCAATAGTGGTCTTTTGCTACGAGGATATGCCTGCCCAATCTTTCTTAACATTAACAGACTTTATTTCTCAGTATTCAGTTCTCCTACATCTGAGAAACATCTTTACTCATTGAAGATTTTTTAAAATATCTTATCAATTATATAATCATATAATACTTTATGGCTAAAGTTAAGAGAGAAAGCATATTTCCATACTTACATGATATATGTTGTCATAATTATACTTTTATATGCATAGCAGAATCATCATTCAGGATCCTAATTGGGACATTGAAAAAACTGTAGTGAATACGACAGTTGCATCATATCAGTGTTTGTAACAACACATAGACATAGTATCCTTCTGACTTTTGAAAGCTTTGTTAATTGCAAGATTTTTTATAGAATTTACATTTTATAGCCACACAATCTGAAACCACATGTGATTGGAGAACAAACAGTATTATAAACAGTGCAGGCTTGGGTTTTCCAACTCTTCGGCATTTTTATGTATTCTTATTTCCTTATTTGAGAAGCTAATAATAGCTACCTCGAGAAGTAGTTTTTGAGGATTAATAGGGCTGTTTAATAATGCAGACGGTCCATAAATTCATTTAGTCACAGAGGGGTCCTTCTCTCTGCAGGAAATGCAAGGTTCTTATCAGTTCTTTCAGAGTTAGAATTCAGTCTGCTTTTGCCAGGTGTTCTGACTTCAGCTTATTTCATTGCTCACTGGTGCCACCATCAGTCAGAACACAGGCAATGAGGTAATTGGGGAAATTTCTTTTATTATTTTCAGATGTGGATTTCTGTCAGTCTTTTCAACAAACTGCATTTTCTTTTTCTCAGAAGAATTTCAGGGTTACTTAGTTCAACTTGTAGAGTCTCCTTGGTCTATAAGGAATGCTTCCATGCCACAGACATGGTTTTCTTTTGGACTATACACATAAAATAAAATATTTCATTCTATACTACAGAAGAATCCATACTAACTACTAAGCATTCATTTGCTGGATGTTTAATTCACTTTGAACAGAATGCCAGAAACAAAACGTAATGTTATCAAATCCTTATACAAATTACCTGTGCTTTATGACCATTGGTCGAGGAATTATAGAACGAGTTAATAACATTAACAACATAATTCTGACATGACGATAGCTTTAAGAGCAGCTAATTACTGTTTCTCTCCCTTTACATCAAATTGAGATGGAAATCTTAGGAAAGCAATTGATTGATACCCACTACAGGTGTTGTGGAGAATAATTTGTGCTTTGAAAATATCCCCGTGACATAGATTTGCCACACTGTTCTAGATCAATCAGTGATTTTATTTTCATTGAGTTACTGCCATCCCCTATGATAGTGTCACCGAACAGAGCAACATCCAAGAATCAGACCAGTAACTATTTGACAGCATCTGATTTCATCTCCTACACATTTCCTTGCTCTGACAAAGAGAACAGAGCACTGCTAGATACTATGAATAATGAAGTCAGAGATACAACAGGAATAAAATGTAATGCTAAAGTGTCTCCCTGGACCAATATAAGAAAACACTTCCTTGTTTTTTATTTCACGCAGACTGCACTGAACTGCCGTGTGGAGGTTTCTCTGAGCTGTGGCTTCAGGTATAAGAAATAAATACAACAAAAAAGATTTGAGGAATTTGTAAAGCAAGGTTTTAAGTTAAAGTTAAAAAATACAATTGGAATTTGGAAGGGGGTTAGGAAAATAAAGTGGGGTATAGTGGAGCAAGGATTCATAAAAATTTTCCCTCAAAAGAACTTTCTGTAAAAATGCTATTCAAGAAAATCAACCAACAATAACTAGCAGACTATTTTCTTTTTCATATTCTGTTCCTTTGCAGATGCAATCTCTCATTCTATTTTCCCATCAGTATACAAGATTAAAATCAAATTTACATCAAATTTAGATGGAAATCTTAAGAAAGCATTAACAGAATACATAGATTTTAATGCCTGAAAGCAGTGTACTTTTTCTCATTTTATTTCAGAAGGGGAAAAAAAAAACTAAAAAAAAAAAATCAAAAACCAAAATTCATCTTTCTCTTTCAAAACTAAACTGAAGATTGGGAAATCTAAGTTTTTCTACACATTAAGGAAAGGAAGTGGATTATTTTCTAAAATGCACATATTTTGTGCAGGCTAATTCAGACAACTCACCTGTCTCATTCTCTGGCCTCTAGGTAAATATAAGGACTTTCTCTTTAAAATTAGAACCAGAGAGGTCTGGGTGTTATTTGTTTTTGAGCCTATTTTATAGGTAGGAAATTAACTTTTGCTTCTTGGTATTCATGACTTATCTGAGCCACACACCTGACACAGTGACCTTTGATGCTTTAGTGCTCTCCAGAGACCTGACACCCTATGCTAGGCAGGCTTCACTAACTGAGCTGCCAAGCTTATTGGCGAGCATTAGGCGTGCAGCTCCATACTGGGTACTTCCTTGTCTGGTATCCTTTACTGCTTTCAAACCGCATTGTTCATATAGTGACACCACCGTTTCCCCTCAGACCTGACCCTTTTAATGATACCCTTAGTTTTCCTCTGGGATAGCCAAACGCTGTGTTTCCTCCACAGACACTCTCACTCCACCCTACCCCACACAGGAGAATGTGTGTGGACAGGCAGCCAAGGTCTCTGAGATTGCTCACAGTTAGATATGATATATTCAGAAACAGGCACTTGGCTCAAATAGTGACTTCTTTTGGCTCTTGCCCCTAGTTCCCCTAGTGTGCCCTAAGTATCCTTTGTATGAGAAAATGCTTGTTGTTGGTTCTCTAGCTGGAGTCAACTGAGACAGAGGAATCTCAAGAAAGCACACATACCAAGAAAAATCAAACTTCTGTAAGATGATGTAAAGGAGTGAAACTTAAAGAGGAGAACTAAAGTGCAAGCAGAGGGGCACCACCCGGGGGAGAGATGCTTGCCCTGCTTATTCTGCTCAGTGTGTTCCCCTTAAGCATCCAGTCCCATAAAGGAGCTTTCAGGCAGAGCGCATTCCGCTTCCTTCTCTGGGCCACAAGACGTAACTTCCCAAGCTTACCTCAATCTCGCCCCCGCACCGCTCCTGGGGTTCTTCATCCTCTGGGAGAGGCCGCCTCCTGAGCTGGAGTGGGATGGGGGTTGCAGTGAGTGGGGACAAAAGGGGGTACCCATCAGTTGGTGCTGCGCCAACCCCTCCCAGCCGGCGGCTAGGACACTCGTTCCCTCCCTCCCCCCCCGCCTTCCACTCGTTCACCCCCCTTCTGTCCCCCCTTCCCCCTCCTGTCTAGTCCCTCCCCCTCGCCATTGAAAAGGGCTGGCTTGGCAGTGGCTCCTTGCAGTCGACGAACTGTCAGGGCGGGAGTAGCTGTGAGCCGGAGCAGCCAGCAGCGGCCCGCGCAGCAAGCGGAAAGCCAGGCTACCACAGTGCAAGGAGTCGAGGAGGCAGAAGCTACTCAGGCGACACAGGCAGCCCAGCTGGCCCGGCCGCCAGACCAGCCTCACAACCAACCTCCAAGACAAACAGCTGCTCCGCGGACTGCGAGCTGTGGCGGTAGATCCCGCTACAGCAATCGCAGTCTCTGTGGAGCGGGCGGAAGCCTTTTTTCTCCTTTTTCGTCCCCCCTCTTCATTCTTCTCAAGAGGAGTCTAAACAGTAGGTAAGTATCGGGTTCGGGAGCCAGAGCCGCTGAGGTTGGGGACCCATGGCATGTCCTGCGCTTAGGCGCGGTGACTGCCTGCGCCTGGGATCTGGACAGTTGACCACAGCATGCTTTTAGAAACGCTATTGGTGCCCTCCCTTCTGAGTTCTGTTCCCTAGAGGTAAAAAAAAAAAGAGATGAGCTCCCAAAGAAAATGTTTTGGCACTGCCTCCACTTGGTTTGGTTACTTTGCTAAAACTCTCACTTTTGTCAGAAAAGTGTCCGCGAATGAATTTCTCCGATATGGATTGTGCAAAAAGGTCTTTCACTTTAACTGATTCTTCCAGCTTCAGCGAAGCTGAATGAAACTCTGATCTGGGAAAGTGTGGGGATGCAGAGTTGACGCCCCAGACGCTTAGGGGAGACGCCTGGAACAAGCCCAGCTGAGGGGCCATGCCCCAGCAGTGATTTCCTGGTGGATCCTGGAAGCAGGCCCAGCTGCGCTCCTCTCTGGGGGCTCCGATTTGAGTCCAGGTTTGATGGCGCAAACCCCGTGGGGGAGCGACCCTTGCCGCAGGGCTTCGGAAAACTGTGCGCACAGCAGGGCGCCAAGAGTCCGTGGGACTGGTCTTCCTGGTATGCTCCCTTTGCTACCTGCCCTGGGACCTAGCGAATGTGAAAATGGTAGGTGTGGGGAATTCTGACCCCCTTTTATAAATGCAACTTCCTATAAAGCAGTAGCTGAAAACCAGTGTTCTTTTCTCATTGAGGGGTTTAAAAAGACTTACAAAGTCAAGCCTAACATAAAAGGGTTCCTTTTTTTTTTTTTTTTTTTTTTTTTTTTTTTTTCTCTAGGGAAATGGCTTGGAATTCCTTAGCCAAAAGAACGCCCACCTATGTCATAAATACATGGCATTTTTGAAGAGATACCCAAAAAGCAGTTCCCTCCACAAAAGAAGGATCTTCCTAGAACATGTATAAAACGGTCCCTTTCCCGAAAATGTCTCTTGCTACGAGCTTCAGTGGAAAAGGTGACTTTAAAAAGCGACCACATTGCTTTAGAGACTTTGGAAGAGCGCAAGGACAGTATAGCTCTGTTGGAGACACTTCTCTGTGAGCTCAGAGTCACAAAGCGACTAGTCCCTGGGGTGTCAATGTCCCAGAGTGCACGGCAGGATCCGCTTCCGTGTCTCCCCCAAGGAAAGACTTTTTAGGGTTTGAGTGAAGATGGCCCCTTTGCTGCCTGTGATTTATTCCAGGCTCCACTAGGTTAGCCGCCTTTGCGGCTTGGGGTGCGGGGCACTGGGATGTGCGCTTGGAGTATGTGAGCGCGCGCCTGCAGGCGAGCACTCGCCTCTGCGAGCGGGGTGTCCTTCCAAAATGTCTCAGGGGGCTGGGAGTTCAAACTTGCGCCATTGCGGCACCCACTAACAAAGTAAATCAGGAAGAGAAGGGGTTCTAGGACAAAAAAATAAAATAAATAAAGAAAATTAAAGAGCAACAGCAGCAAACAATGAAAGCAAAACCTTAATGCTGTTCTTTCCCTTACTACGGAGGAAACTTTGCAAAGGCAGATTTATAACACGATGGGGGCTGTTTCTGTACAATGGACCCAATGTGAAAAAGTGTTTGAGAATCTAGGCCATGGGCAATAGGGCTAAAAAATAGGGGCTAGAGGACCCTGTGTGTAGTCCTAGCTCTACAACCAGCAAACAACCTGAGGAGCAGGTAGATAATTCTGAACACTTAGCACAGCACAACACCAAAAAGATGAAGACACTAGGTGACTTAAAGCAACTCTCTTGTCATCCTTTAAAAAAAGAAGAAAAATGAAAAGACAAAAAAGGAAAGCAAAAAGGGAGTAAAAGAAGTGTGACTCAAGATCGAAGAAAGGAGTTGGGGGGAGGGGGAGTGCGCTGGTTAGCGCCTCTGCAACTTTGGAAGACTTGCACTTTTAATCATATTTGAAACAAATTCTCAAATTCTCATGGTCCAGGCTCTAGCTTCAGGGCTATAGTTGCCTGTGTTTTTGTGCTGGGGGAGTAGGCTTTTGAGAGCCCCAGAAAGTAACTGATAATATGTATCCGTGTTTCACCTTTCTTGTCTTTGGTTCATCCGAGGCAGAACTGGCAGTGTGCGGGCGGTTTTGAGAGAGAACCAGGAGATGAAGGAGCCAAGGTCTAAATCTACCTTTCTCCTGCTGCTAAATTAAGAACTGCCGCGCCCAGCTCAAGTCCTGGCGCCGCCACCAGGGCGCTGAGTTTGCCAAGCCTCTCGCAAGAGCCTCAGAGAGCGAGCACAGGGAACGCAGTTCGTGCTGGGGTCCTCCTCATCCCGGCCGCCCCTCCTTCTCTGGCAATGATGTCAGCTCCAGTGAGGGTCGGCCGGCTGGTTGGAGAGCGAGCGACTAGTGCCGGTCGGGAGCGGAAGCAGGCCAACCTGAGGGGCGCCTTCCCGGTGTGCAGCCGCCCTGTGTCCCTAGGTTCCATTCCAGAGCTGCCGACCCCCACCTCCTCCCCTGCAGGTGCCGCCGGTCCGTTGAGCTTTTGGAACTTGGCCTTCAGACTCTCTCTCTCTCTCTCTC
Source organism: Rattus rattus (assembly GCF_011064425.1). Taxonomy (NCBI): domain Eukaryota; kingdom Metazoa; phylum Chordata; class Mammalia; order Rodentia; family Muridae; genus Rattus; species Rattus rattus. Next base: position 73,691,670 of record NC_046172.1, read on the forward strand.
TCTCTCTCTCTCTCTCTCTCTCTCTCTCTCTCTCTTTCTCTCTCTCTGTTGCCCTCCCTCCCTCCCTTCTTTTAGCCTGTCTCTGTTCCAGCCCTTACCTTTTTTATTCACACTGAATTAAATCCTCTAGTGGCAAGGTACCAGGGTTGAAATCCCAGCGTGTCTCGCACCACCCACTCCCTCCACGCTAGGTGAATAGTAAAGATGTAAGAATCTCAGAATCTTTACCCCCACCGCCCATCCCCCACCTGCCCGTCTCTGCCTGCAACCTAAAGAAGCAAGTTCTTGGTGGTGGTGCTGCTGCTGGTTGTGGTGTGTGTGTGTGTGTGTGGGGGTTCTTTCTCCAGGGAGATAGGGGTGGAGAGGGAAGGGAACAATTGAATGTTCTGGATGGGGGAGTCCTTGTATGAAAATACGAGGCTGGAAATAGGAAGTCGAACACTGAGCAGTTTCTGGCTCTGGCAGCAGGCAAGGAGCTGCGGTGCTTTTTATTCCAAGGCTACGGAGTCACTTCTGTAGACCAATGCGCCAAATTGGGACGATTCCTGAATAGTATTTTTTTTTTTTTTTTTTTTTACTAGACAGAAGCCTACCTTATTTCCCTTTATAACGTGCCCAGTCTTTTTGAGGAACAACACACTTTCCTGAAAGCAAAACCAATTCCTTTGATCGCCAGGTACGAACAATTTATTCTTTACCTCAGAAGGATCCCAGTGAGCAGGTTTCAATTGGTACAAGGCAATAGGAAAGAGACACAAGCTGGGCATGTCAACACCAACTGAAGCCCTCAGCTGTCACATTCTTGAGGAAATTAGATTCTAGGGGATCACAACAAATTGCTTTGCTGCTGCATTTCCTTTGAAGGCAGAGGGGAATTGCACACTAGCTTCCGTTTTGTAAATGGGTTTTCTACTGCCCCCCTTTCTTTCCTTTGACACAACGTTCCTTACATGATATATCACTCCCGCAAACTTAAGAGCTGCTGTGCGTTTGAAATGCAGGAAGAAGGGAACTCAGATCAAGCATAAAACCACATTCATTTTCTAGAGCTCAATCATTTGCTAAAGACCCACCCTCCCTTTATCACCCAAGTGCTGTTGTGATGGATGTCCTTAATGTTGGGTTTCTGCAGCTGGAAGGCCTAGCTGAGAGGATGCAGGCTTCATATTATTTTTTCTCTTGGTATTCAAAACTTTATGCAAGATAGAAATTCCTGATAATAAGCTTCCTTATTTTTGTTGTCAGGAAGAAATCTGGTAAGGTATTTTAAAAGGAAAAAATTGTCTGTCTCCCCCTCCCCCTTTATGGGATCAGTTCACAATAGCTTTTTGACAAGATTTAAAAGATTCTTGGGGGAGCACAGGACGGTATACAGACAAGAAGACTGATGAAGCCACTGGCTTTGAACTACATTCAGGAAATACGTATGGTTGCCACGTTTTCTATTAGTGGAAAAGAAAACTATACAGGGGATGAAGACCTGAAAGTCAATTCCCTCCAATAATCTCGGTTTACATATTTGAAAGATGACATTCATTTGTTCACCAAAGAATCCACAAACATGAATTAGTCAACTATTGTACCAAAGTGCCAGACTCTAAGAATCCAAAAGAGATTATGCAAAATTTGGCATAGGCCTATTTAAGCTAGGAGACTCTCATAACATTTTGATATGATGTGGTGAATGCTCTAATTGTTCATAACAGAGGGATTAATTTTTTGCGAGGTTAGGAGGTTCATAAGAAAAAATGGATGTTTTCTTGACTATAAAAAATAGTCATACCTAGTCACTGGGAGCCAACAAGCAGACATGGATGGTTTTAGAGAATAAAGTTGTTAAGAAAGGATGGTGACAGGAATTTGTGGCTTACTGTGGAGCTAACAAGTATGTGTAATTTGTAGATTTTGTCCACCTTTGAGGATTTATCAGGAAACGATGTTATAATAAAATAAGGAGGAAATATCTTGCAGTGAGTGGTTTATGAAATGCACTTAAAATTATATTAAATAATTTGATGAATTGCAATAGAAAATAAAAAAGGAAGGCTACTGTGGGGAAAATAGTTTCCCTTTTATTATCTGCATACTTATATAATTTTACTAATTGCACTTTCCTGTCCCAATCTTGTATATACTTCATCTTCCACCAAAATATAGTGGAGTGTCTCTAAGACCTTTTGTTCTAGACATCTGCATGTTTTTACCATTTACAAGCACAGGTTTGCCCACCACACTCCATTTTCACACACATCCGTGAACCCTCTCATCATCCTGCATCGTTTCTTTTTCCATTCCTTACTTCAGCTCCCTCCCTAATGCCAGGTTTAGACTTGTTAAATATTGTTTCCGTCCTTTATACAGTAGCAAGCAACAGTACCCTGTTTTACTTTTCACTTTTCCTTCACTGCTTTATTTCTGGATTAATTAATCTCCATTTTTAAAAAAAAAAAATCCTACTGCCCATTAGGTACCTTAGCCTCTCCAATAACTCCAATAACTTTCCATAAATAGAAAAAAGAAAGAAAGAAAGAAAAACTCCTGCTTCAAAATTGTTTACAAATATGTAAAATTTACTGCATCAAGATGACTTAATATTGTTTCTGTGTCTTTTGCTGCTTTAATTTCAAACAAGATTTTTAGTAGAACTCCTTTGATTTATTGGATTTGTATGATGTCTGTACATGCCTGTTTTCTGTTGGTTGTATTTAGGGAATTTAAAAATTGTGCATTGGTGGTATTCCAAATGTATATAATTGTGCACTACACATTTTTTACACAGTTGCATTGCATTTTGTCCTTTCTGGTGTGTCCTCTTCTCATGAGTCATTTCTTTTACTGGTTTTAGTAATAATAATTTTCTTTCCTGCTCCATCCTCAGGATCCCAGACGAGATAAGCTTTTTCCAATTTTTGTTTCTATTAACATATTTATGTACCATACCCAGAGATAAAAGAAGCGCTCTCTCTCTCTCTCTCTATCTCTATCTCTCTCTCTCTCTCTCACACACACACACACACACACACTATATATATATATATGTGTGTATATATTTGTATATATATACATATATGAAGAAAAGGAAATGATTCTCATGTTATTCTATGTTTTATAAATTTGGCTCAATATTGTTGGGAAATAAGAGGGAAGAAAAATATGTCATACAATCTACATTTTATTTTCATCAAAGACATTTGAATTTTATCTTGGGGAAAGCAAAATATATAATGACTCCACTTGTTTATACTCATTAAATTTCTTTATAACATTCTGAATTACTTGTCATTGTCTGAGCAGAGTTTTGTTATCTGAAGACTTTATTGATCATTCAATGTCCAGAATGAAGAAAATTAGGTAAGATTTCTTGACATTATAGATTTGCTTATGATATTTAAACTTACCATGCTTGAAAATGGTGTAATTATTTGGCCGAAGTTAATCATAAAAGGCATATCTAAAATATGGTTTGAAAAAGCAAAAATCTCTGATTTATATGACACATCTCTTCAAGATTTATATGCCGTGCAGCATCAATGATAAAACACAGACTTATCAATAGAGGAAAACTAGTTTAGCTTGAAATTGTCTTAGAGATTTTGTTGTTTACATAAAAGACTGCATTTTTATTAACAGCCAAATAAAAGTGAAAAGATTGGCCTCTTCAATTATGTTTTAGAATTAAAAGAATGGTTTGCCAAAATCATAAGTGCTTCTATTATTGTTTACATCCCGAAGATCATCAATTATTCAAGAATTTAAATGAATATTTCTAGTGCTGTAAATATTGATAAGTAGTTTTTAAAGCTAAAATGACAATGATTATAGTTTCACTTCCATCAAAAATATGAAAGAATGTTTATCCACATAATCCATTCATCTAGAATGTTGATGATTGTATAATAAAATGAGCAAAGTAATAAGAAGGAAAAGATATCCTAGAATCAGATTTTTCCTTATTCAATTTAAATTGTGTTGATAATTTAACATTTCTTGTAGCTTGTCAATATACTGTAATTAGAATACAAACTGAATTTTTAAATTGGTTTGCAGTTCATTTGCTAACGTCATATAAAATGAAAGTCAACTATTACTTCTTTCCACAAATTGATTTGTTCTTTTAACTTGTTCAATATGTACAGCATTCTGTATATTTATATTATTTTAAATGTATTTATTAATTCTAGTACCACATAAACAGAATAGAAAATGGAAGACATAGTTTTTCCTGATTTCCTCTCTGACGGTCAGGCAAGTGACATTAGTTAAAGCTATCCAGTCAGTAAAAGTTAAAAAAAATTGCTGGTTTTCAGTCTTTAAGCTAGGACTTTTCCTTGGATTCTGTCTTGCTTTGTCCTATTTCTATGAGTTTATTTTATTCAAGTTTTGAATGTAAAAAAAAAGCAAAAAAGAGACTTAGATTAAAAAAATAAAAATTCAAATATGAGTACCTTTATGTGTATTAAAACAAATTTGTTACTTGGCTGCTTTCATTGTATTTTCATTCCATTTAGTGACTTTGTATATTGATCTTGTGAAAAGTACCTCATAAAATAGTAGGACTATTGATGTGGTAATAGTATACATTCCAGACAGTTAAAACATTCCCTTCATTTTATTTATAGGAAGAGTTCAAATTATGATCCATCATAATACCACTCCATTAAGTTTGAGTCCATTTAATGTAGTAAATATTTAGTGCTATCTCTTAATTCACAATGTTTGCAAGACATCTTATGTTTCTATGTGTGTTTTTTTTTCTTTTTTTGGAAAAAGTTGTCAATGATTTTTAAGTAGTGTTTTTCTTTAGACATACCATATTTGAAGCACATGAGTGTTAATCTTGTTTGGGTTTGTATCATAGCAAACAAAAAACATTAAGCTTCTAATATGCAAATACATTGTTTTGTCTTCAGGGTTACAAATATTTTCCTCTGGATTTTGACGTGGTAAGTGAGAGCAGGGATTTATTCAAATTATGTGAACATCAGGTATTTTATAAGTTATTAGTGTATACAGGGTAGCCTTGAGCAAATAAATTAAGCTCCCTGTACTAGTTTCCTCAAATGGAAAATGAAGGAGCTGTAAATTACTTCAAGGTCCTTTGCAAAAAACACCTGTCTTGTGACGGTTCACAAAAGGCAGCACATACAATATCTGTCCTTGTCTTTTGGCTTTGTAAGCATTACTACCTTCACTGCTTTGAGTCTTTAACCATTGATACCAAAACTGCTGTGGCTCCTTCAGCATTGTAATGCATTGCATGTGACAGTTGAACTGCATTGTGACAGATGGCCCTTAGATTTAAGAAATTAACGACTTTAAGAAGGTTATATATTGACAGGTCAGGAGCAATTAACATCTGCAATAAGACGTAATGAATACTTAAGTTAAAATGAATTCGACACATAGTTGTTGAATGTCACTCTTTACATTATAGCACACTAAGTCTAGGACAGGTCTCAGAGCCTCTGGAAATGTCAAAGACCAAAAATATTAAATCTAAAACCTTCAGCTCACAAATGTGGAGTGAATTCTCCAGGAGTTCATATAAGATATTGCATGGTAGATTGACAGATACATCTTTCCTACTTTCCAGTGTACTTAGAATTTTAAGACATTGTTGCATCCAACTGTTTAAGTACATTTGCTCAAATACAAGTGTGTGTGTGTGTGTGTGTGTGTGTGTGTGTGTGTGTATCAGAAGTTAAATATGTAGCTTTATTAAACTAAGCAATTTCCTATTTTGACTCAGATCTGTGTTCAACACTTTCTTTTAAATTGAGGCTGTTAATTGCTCTTGCATTGTAAATATTATGTTATAAAATACACTATATAATGACCTGATATTTAGAACAAGTGAATAAAATATTAACACATTAAAATACATAAATATTTTTAACGTGGCCTGAAATGTCCATTTACTACAGATAGCTAAAATACACAAGCTCTGTAATAATTGGTTTATTTTTATCAGTACATATTTACCATGCACACTTAAATGTACATTTCTATGAAGGCTCAAACATAACTTTGGAAAGATTTTCAGTGTTTTAGAAAATAAAATTTAACCATGCAGTGTGTCAAAGTGTATGCTGAGTATTAGAGAGTATCACTAGAGAGTGTCAGGTAAAAAAGTAGGCAGGCAAAATATTTCAAAGCAAAATTTCCTTTCCTTTCAGGAATAACCTTGTACAGCTATATTTTCTTTGGAGAAGGAGAAAGTGGGAGAGGAAATAGGAAATCAAATGGAGATGAAAGAACAACTGGAGTGTTAAGTGATGGGACTTAGATTTTAGTCCAGCGAGAAATATGCAATCTTTTTAAAACTGCCTGTGTGGATTCTCTCTTTCTCATTTCAAATATTATATGTTTAGAATACCTTAAGTTTGATATGATTGTAGCTTACTAGGTTAAAACATCAGCCAAAACAGAAGACTTCATTACATTTAAAGAGAAGCCAAGTAAGTGGTGCCACACAAACACACACACACACACACACACACACACACACACACTCACACACACACTCACACACACACTTACATGAAAATGTACTGTATAAAGAAGCAACACAAAAACATTTAATCAGGCTGCAACCATTTTTTATTTTTTAAATCAGAAAATAATGTGCTCAGTTTAACTCTAGTACCCCTGTCGCCTTGGTTTTCAATTGAGGCCCAGTTCATACAGCTCTCCTAGCTTGAAGTTTTTCATATCCTATGAACTTACTCCTAACAATCACTAGATACAGTAGTTATAGTATGTACTGTCCATTTAATAAAGGAAGGAATGTTAAGCAGAAATTTTCATGGAACCGATAACAAATCAATTGAACATTATGCATGTTAGAAGCCCCTCACAATTATTTTCAAGAGTTTAAAGCAATGGAATGTAAGGCTAATGCGCCACAAAATGTATAACTGTATAACAACAACGCAGTACTTTAAAATACAGCTAGAAGACAATTTGTAATCAATCAAGATCTCTGCTAATGACTTGTTATTTTAAACTCTGGTTTCTAGGAAGGTGCATTTTATTTCTGTACCTCTCAAATTTTACTGTTCAGACCTTTAAACTAGAAATCTTGTTAAGATGCAAATTTTGATTCAGTAGCTGTGAATGAGATCTGGAATTTTGCATTTCTAAAAAACACTGTGGGCATGTTAATGCTGCTAAACCTCAGCCCACACAGAGCAGAAAGGAGCTAATTTATTTTCATGTAAATATGACCAAGGTGAAATTAACCAAAAGTTGCATAATTTTAAAAATCAATAAATTTGAGTTATTGTGCAATGTATTACACATTCAAAAATTAACAAACTGTATAATTATTTGCATTTTGATATTAAAATTTATCTTAATCTCCGGCCTAAGTAATTTAGGTAAACCTGCCATGAGAAAGACAACCAGTCTCTAGTTCATCATTTGCCTAACTTTTTCACCAGCTGCACATGCATGCATTTATATTGCTTAGAAACTGAAAGCCATTGAACAAACATTATCAACAGTTTGACAATATTTTAAACATTTTCAAAGTAACCTTAAAGCCGTAACTATTTTTAACAAGGTATAGTTCCTTGAAAGTATTCATTTATAAAATATCTCAGTGATTTCTAATATTGTGTGCGTGTGTGTGTGTGTGTGTATGCATGCATGCACATTTTGACATGTGTAAAAATAAAAAAAAAATGCTTTCAGAAGTCCTGCTACTTTGGTGTGAGGTATGAACTCTTGTCATCAGGCTTCACAGTAAGTACTTTTATTCACTGAACCATTTTTCTAGCACTATAAAATATTTTAAATGAACGTGTCATTGAGTCATTTGTATTTCAGAGCCACGAATTGAATTTTCTCATCTCGACATTAAAGTTTTCCTTTTTCCTTATTAAAAAAAAGTATCTGACACTTAGCAGAACAAGAACGCCAAAAATGACAGTGAGAGAGCTTTTATTTTTCTTTGCTATCCACCATTACAAAAAAATTCCTAAAAGCTGGGAAGAAATGGTAAACTAGACACGTGATAGTTTCATCACAACTTTTCTTTTCCTCAGAAGGTAGTATGATAGCTCTTTATTCTGAGCAAAACTTTAATTCCTATTCAGACTATAGAAGAAAAGTCGGTGCTCTACTTTTTTCTGTGCAGCTTATCATGCTACAGAAGCAGCATTAAAATGAAGCATTCATTACACGTATTAAGTCAGAAATAAAATTTTAAATTGTGTTTGGGGAGAAGCACAATGTGATCTGATGGTGTTTATTGAAAAAAAAAATCCCCTCAAAGATGATGTGGCTGTCTTAATTGTGGCACCACAAGTCACCATCTTATCAATGAGACCATTTGTCTTTTTGGAGCTCAGATAATGTAATAGCAACAGCAGAGCTTGTTTGGTAGCAACTTGAGGATCCCTGTGAACTACAGGGCCAATTGGATTAAAATGTTTTTTGCAAGTGCTAAATGAACTTGGGTGTCTGCCAAAATTGCCTTGGATTTCATTACTCTTAACATTACTTAATAATGCTAAGCCTAAACTGTTGCTATGTATCTTCTAGAGAGCTTATAACAGCATAAATAGCATATTTCCTTTTAAAAATAATGTCCGATTTAAAAATGTAAGCCTATAAGAGATTAAGAAAAATATGTGATACTACAGAACAATTAAAAAGATACTGGAGTAAAGTTATGAAGTATTTCTGAAATACATTAACATTTTTGACTTTGATTGTCCATAGGTAACTAAACCAACCCATGGAACCCAAAGCCATGGAGAAAGGGTGCTACTCTACTTGAAATATCATCTCTTTGTTGTAAGAAACAATCTTTCTGGCAGCTAGCATTAGCTGTATGAATGATTATATTATCATTTTAAAATGTTTTTTTCTTGATTTTATGGTATTCCAGACTTTATTACATGTGAATCTCACAATGATTTTGCAACATGGATATTGCAGATACTATATATTTTGTGAAAAGTAACCCAGACTTAGTTTTTTTTAAGATCACATACCTTTTCAGTCCCATAGACAGGAAATAATATTAATACTCTCAACTAATAAACATACTCTTTTTATGTTCAGGTAAAATTAAGTAGCCTTGCATATTAAAGAAAAGAAAATGAGCTTTAAGAGCTTTGAGTTTATATTAGAAATCATGGAGATAACTTATTGAGTAATTTACTTATTCAATTCTTTTTGAGACAGCATCTCAGTGTGTAACCCACTACATTATATAACCCAGAGGTGAAGTTGAGCTTTTTTGTCTTCGTCTCTCATGTGCCTAGATTTCAGGAATGAACTACAAACCTAGAACCTTGAGTTTTATTAAGTGTAGTTAAGGTATGATTCCTAGTCTTAGAAATTTATACCATGTGATAACATAATTATATAATTACAAGTTATACACAATATACTAGAAAACAAGGATGCAATCTAACTGAATGAGAGAAAAAAATTGCTGCAGTTTAAAATGTGTTCAGAAGTCAGAGCCAAGATCCTTGGAGTTTCTTCTCTGTAAAGATGCACCCATTTGAGAGAGTAGGCCGGGGAAAGAGTACTTGAAAAAAAAAAAGAAAATATATTACAGCTATGGATTAGCTTACCATATGTTTAAAATAAATCAAAACAAACAAAAACAAACATGCAGAAAGTCTTTCTCTCTCTCTCTCTCTCTCTCTCTCTCTCTCTCTCTCTCTGTGTGTGTGTGTGTGTGTGTGTGTGTGTTCTACAGCTGTGTTTTGGCAATGCTTGCAACACTGAATATTAAGAAGATTCACATTCACATTTTGCATTTTATTTAAAACATATTCAAGAATTTCCATTGTGTAGATTTTAGTGACAATAGTTAACTATGTAGGGTGAATAATTTCACCCACTGGGAAATCACACTGTGTTTTCCCTTGGAGGAACTAGATTATTAGAAGACATTGCAAAAATAACTTTTGTTGATGGAGAAGTGAGCCTTGTTTAGTTTCTTTAACGAATCTCCTGAGATAATTAGTACATTTAAAAGTATAAGCAATGACACATATTCTAAGTGCTATTAAATTAAACAAAAGGGCAAACCTATCCCTATTGTAATGTTTCTTTAAAAGTGCAGTTATTTCAGGTAACATTGTTATTAATACTTATTTGTGAACATGCTCTTTATATTTCGAGAGCCAAATATTAGTAATAAATATTAAACTGCAGCTCCACTTTTTTTTTTTTTTTGCCAAATAAAGTAAACAGGTTTCCCAGGTTGTCAAATGACTTCCTTAGGTCACAACATTGCTTTAAGAAAGTACTCCAGTTCATGAAGATGATTGCCCTGTCATACAGCTTGTATTATAGGTTACTGATAGTTTATTCATAAAAAGTTTAGTGATAAAATTTTTCAAAAATAAAGAAAAGAAAAAGATGTGGGATTTTTCCCCACCAGCCCTAAGATGCGGTTTTATATGTATTGGATGATACCATATATATTGGTATCATATTGGATGAAATATATGTTATTTATTTATATTAGATCTAATATTTTCTTGCAAAATAAAATTTTCTAAATTGTGATGAGATTCTCAGGTTTGACTGAATTACCAAGTACTCTGATGTAATTCATAAGTAACAATAATTAACTGGTGGGTTTTTATTTTTCCCCCCTCTCATTTGTAGGTGGCTCTGAAAAGAGAAAATAAAAACTATTTCAGTAAAGTGAATATTTCTATATATTATGCCATACCTTTGAATCCATAATTTATTTTATTTTCTTATTGTTTGTAGTAAAGTCACCAGTGGGAGATTTTTGTCAGCATATATAACATGTGTTTTTTGAGAATAACTTCATTAAAAAACCCACAACTACTATTCAAATGTAAGGAGCCATGACACTCAATTGAGGTCTATGACTTTCAAGATGGATTCATTATGTTTGAAGTGACATAACAAAAGTTGAAAAATTGTTTCAATGATGGTCTAGCATTGCATATTTATTATACTTCTTGAAATGTTCCCAACTGCAATAATTAGTTTTAGTCACAGATTTGAATAGTAAAGTTTGTTAGGTGTTAAGTAATGGGTGTTTTTGAACAAATACCTAAAAAATATTTACTACCACTCTGAACAAAATCTAAACTGTATAAGACAGTATAATGGATTTATAATAGTTTTGATATCAATGATAGATATATTTCCCAAATGACGTTTTAGGCAGCAATTTAAGATTTACTAAAATTTCTCTTTGCTGTATTGCAGTATATAGTTCATCAATGCAAAAGACAGTTTTCTACTCATCCCAACTGATATTTTTAGTTTTGTTTTTGTTTGTTTTGCATTCTTTTGTTTTTCTCGTTTTCTTTTTCTTTTCATATAGGGACTCTCCATCTATTACAGACTAGTTTGAAGTTTTCGGCATAGACAAGGTTAGTCTTAAATTTGTAATCTACCTTCTAGCATCTTAAGTGTCTGACTTACAGACTTGCATTGTACCATCACCATCACTCACCTCAACTTTAATCTCCTGTCTCTGTACTTAAGACCCCCCCAAATATATTGATGTAAAATGTTAATGTACATTAAAATTACTATTCTTTCAATGTATAGAACTTAAGTTTTGCTTATTTACAGAAAATGAAATATTTTCCCTGGACCTCTAAAATGTGTTTTGTTCTCTTCGCTAAAAATTGTCTCAAATCACGATTAGGGCTTTTAATAGAGATGAAATGAAATCAAAGTCGCAAACTTTTGCTCAGCAGGCATACCTTCAAAGGTCACACTTTTATAAAAAAACAAATTCACAACTTCTGGTTAAATGTAAAATCAAGCACTCTAAGTTATATTTTGTCTTTTGTCTTTTTTTTTTTTTGAGTTTCAGATAAGTTGTAATCTCAGAAATACTTGATTTTGAATCACAAACTTTTCATTCATATGCTCTGTGACCACTTACAAATGTTTTACTGTACTTGTTTTTGTTTGATTGACTCTTTATTTTACAGCTGCAGACATGTAGATTAGTTTTAAATTGGTGGTTTAAAATGAGCTCAGTGCTGGCTTGTATCCTGAGACATGGAGTAAGAGGTTGGGCAGGAGAACATGAAAAGCAAATTTATCTAAAATATAAAAGATTTTCATAATCAACATAAAGAATATTAACAAGAATATTCATTAGTTCTGGAAACTTCTCTTTGCCATCTTTGTCTCCCCTTTCTCAAATCTTCTTTTCTTTACTAGAGTATAGTAGATTATAGTGTATATTATAGTATATATTTTTAAAAGAAACTTAAGAAATAACGTAAATGTCATCAATTTTCGTTCCAAGATAATTTTAAAATTTTTGTATTGAAGTAGTAGAGTGCTTACTAAGCACAGAAAAAATTTTGATACTTTTATTTTCATATAAAATGACAAATATTTCTCAAATTTATTAAAGACAAAATATTTATTATGTAGTAAAAGATCAATTTTTCAGAAGCTAACAAAAAACAGTAAAATGTTAAAAATGTTATGTGACTAAAGAAAGTAATAATTATCAGTATCATTTTCTTAGTCACTTGATATGACAGTTCTCCAAAATATTTTATAGAAACTGAAAATTAATTGTTACTTGATTATATTTTCACTTAACTAATATTTTTCAAGTTCACTAACTAATTTAATCTTCTGAACTTCAAGTTTACATATTTCTTTTGGTTCAAATTAATCAAAGTCTTCCTCTTTTGGTTTAAATTGTAGGTCCTTATATATGTACCTAAAGTGAGTAGGAGGTTTCTAATTATCTCTACATTATAAGTGCATAAGCTGAGACTTAATAAAGTACGAAGACAGAAAATGGCAATGCCATGAATCCGTTGTACTTTCTAAACTCACTTGTAGCCAGAATAAAATTATAATTATATTTGTTAACATAAAATATGTAATTTAATTGAATATTAGCTATTCACAAGAACATTGCATTTTAATTTGTTTTTCTATATAGACATGCATTTCTTACTATTCAATTGTCAGCTACAATACTATATTAAAGTTGTAGAATACCAAGGAAAAAAATCACAATTTCAATGTTTATACTGAATATTCCCTTTTCTTCTGGATACTTTAATTACAGGAGAAATATTCTATATCTATAAAATTCCATGTCATTTAAAATTTTAGTTATATTCTGGAAAATGTGAACGTACATATTTTAATGATTTGTTAAACTAGATTTCTCCTTTCTTTGTTCTATTTTTGTTGTAATAGATCATACTTTTGTTGTAACAAACTACAACAGAACATATTAATATTTAATTATCTTAATCAGTTTAAGAAATTTAGTTAACTTAATCGATTTAATATAATGAAAATCCTAACTACCTTGTGATCTTTCTCATCAAAGATTAAAACATTTATATTTCATTTGTAATTGGCTTGCTTGATCTATGAGTACTCAACCATGTTTATTTCTAATGGTTTCACTTGGAAAATTTTAGGTTAAAATAATAGGTTTCAAGTCAAATTCTTGTTTAGAAATCCTGATACATTACAACACTGGAATAAATATAGGAGGGACAAGATGTCCCATAACATCACATACCTAAGTAAGTAATATTTTTGTGAAGCCTAGAGAAGAATTAATCTTATTTACAATCTATATACATATCACCACATCTGGTTGAATCACTTATTATTTTTAAACCTTTTTAAAAATAATTAATTGTAGTTCATGTGCATTGCCAAACTGGCTTTACAGCTTTACAGTCAGTTCTGAGTTATCATGTGTGTACTGGGGACTGATCTGGGGTCTTTGGGAAGAATGGTCAGTACTCTTAACCACTATGCCATCTCCTCAGCCCCACAACAATTATGTCAACTGATTTTCTTCCAAGTTAACTAGTATATATATATATATATATATATATATATATATATATATATATGCCTGATTGTCCAAGTAACAGTTTATAGTTATACTTAAGTCAAGTGAAATACATTGAAACATAGTTTTTAAATCATATCTTTAGGGCATATTAGCTAAATAGAAAAATACTGATTCCTATATATTGAACAATTATTAGTAAAAAGATAAAATATCTTTCATTTGCTTCATTTAATATTTTTAGATTTTTTTCATTTATTTAAAATAAACTATTTTCTCATACACTGATAACAATTTTCACTCTTATTCCCCTCAGTTCCTCCTCCTCTCCCACTCCTCCAGATCCACTCCCTCTTTGTTTCTTGCTGAAAAAGAATAGGCTTCTAAGAAATGGGTTTGTTTTATCTTAAATAATTAACATTATGGTGCAATAATTATTTAAAATGAATATTGAACACAGTTGACTTAGATTGATAAACACAAAGAAGTGAAATCAGCACTGTGAAACTTTGCTCAAGTAGAATCTCATTCTGGAGGTAAGCATAATCATTTCTTTCTTGTACCAATACTTTAAAATCTTGAAAGCAAAATATTCAGATAACTTTTAAAATTTTGTGAAACATAACAACCTTAAAATTAGTTCTAGGAAAGTATCTAAATTTTTTGTTTTTCTGACAAATATTCAATGTTATTCTGTTAGTAATATTTTCTCTAATATATACTATATATTAACTTATATTAATACATAAAGTCTAGATTAAGAACAGATTTTAAAAACCATTTATACCCAATTTGTTATAATTGTGTCATAAGAGATTTCTAATGGATAGGTTATCTAAACTTCCTCCTGTGGCTGGAAAAATTGCTCAGTGGTTAAGAGCATTTGCTGCTCTTACAGAAGACAACTATTTGATAGTCAGCATCCACATTGGATGACCCACAGCAACCTGTGACTTTGGCTCAGATGATCCAATGTCTTCTTATGGTACCCATATCATACACTCAGAACACACACACACACACACACACACAGAGAGAGAGAGAGAGAGAGAGAGAGAGAGAGAGAGAGAGAGAGAGAGAGAGAGAATCTAGAAAATCAATCCAGTAAAGATTAGTCTTTTTAAGGTTTTGTATGCATTTTAATTATTTGAAAATTTCAAAATAACGAAACATTAAATTAAATATTTAGTACAATATTTCAACACATTGCATAGATATTTGATGAAAACCCATCATTTTAAGTATAAATCATTATATTTTCTGACATTTAAAAGTTGTAATTTGTATTATTAAGTTAATAATTTAATAAGTCATAACTATATGGTGCATTGCTAAATAAACCATTTCTTTTCAACGTTGCTGAGCTTTTAAGAATGTGAGATTTGTTAAATCAGATGACTGTTTTGAAGAGGAAGCACCTCAAAGTTTTTGGGGTTTATGGTGAATGTGATTTGAAAATGTTTTCTAAAGATTCACTGGGGAAAGGATCTTTTGGATTTTCACATTGCTTACTATTAATTTCTCAAGAACTACATAGAGTTTTCCTGGTGAAATTAAATATTACATTAGTCAATAATGTATTCTCTAAGTAACTATACATATAAACATGAAATCATTGAGAATTAAAAACTACAAGTTTTCAATGTTTTATGCTTAAACTCATGGGTTAGCATGTTAAACACTGATAATACATTACTTAGTCTTTAAATTAAGTGTTAGATATAAATTCACTAAAATCTGAGGAGAAATTATGTAATAAAGTTTGCTTCTAAGTATTTTTATAACTACCCTTCTAGAGATACAATATGCACGTATTAGACATTAGTATCTATGGGAGAGGCATGAATAAATATGTTCATTATTTTTATTTAGACAAATGGTTACTACACACATATATGTAAAAATTACAACTAGAATATGTAAAAATTGAGAAATAGAAAGCTAGTTTTAGTTCTCATCTATAAAATCAATTACAAATAATATTTTTCTTCACTAGTATCTCTTTAATGCCTTAGTAGTAAACCTCATACATTATAGATCAGAGGGGTTAATGTGCCTGTGAGAGTGGCCAAAATTTATAATATCTTGGGCTTATAAAGGAAACTCTAATTGCCTTATACTCTACATTTGTTTCTTTTTTTTCCTCAGTTGATTCAGAAACACACACACACACACACACACACACATTTTTCTATACATGACGTTAATAAACTGAATACGATAGTATATAGTTATTGGATAACACTTTAAAGATAAGTAATATAAGAAAAAGAATTTATTAAAACTAAAATGAGTATGTGTTGTGGGATAGAGGGCTAGCTCAGTGGTTAAGTGGTTGGACTGGTCTTCCAGATAATTCTGCAGTTCCCAACAGCTTTGTCTGGAAGCTCACAACTGACAGTAGTTCCAACAGCAAGGCCTCCAATGCCTCTGGTCCCCAAGGGCACATAGCACTAGTTTCTTTTTAAAACTAAAGTCTAATTGATTTACATTTTATAGAGAAAAAGACAAACCCAAGTAAAAATGTAGGTTCCCAGTAAGTGAATAACTAATTATCATTTTCCAAGATAGTTGTTGTCCTGTCTCCTGTTTAGAAAAGAGAATAGGATAAATCACATTTAATTATTAAATTTAAATTCAATTCAAAATAAACTTTTGTCGGTGTAAGTTGCACCTAAATTTCATTTGGAGTGTCATAAATACAATATTTTTTACAAGAAAATGTGTCAGAAAATAGACCCTATGAGATAGGAATGCATGTGGAAAATACAATTTTAAATTAAAATTTTTTGATATATAAATCTAAATGTGGATAGATATTGTTGCGATATATAACATTATATCAAATAATTTCTGCAGGAATATTCTTAATTTTTAATTGAATTCATTTCTGTCCATTTAAACTTTAGGTTTAAAGAACTATTAAAAGTAGAATTTACTAAAATACAGTACTTCATTTAATGAATATGGAAGCTTAAGAAACAGTGTAAGTAAAAGTGTTTAGAGGAGGCAAATGCAATCAAAACAAGTTAAATAACTTTAGGACAATAAAACAATAAAATTCTAAATGATTCACAAATACATTGTCACATTAATCATTGGTTTCCTATAAATGATGTTTTCTAGAGAAACCATAACTTGTTGGAACTCAGAAAGTGATCCTTTGTCCTTCACAGTCTTCTGCAATAAAAAGGGAATGATGCAGAAAATTATACTCATGAAACTGTTCACCCTACATGCATACTTAGAAACGACGGAGAAACATGTCTATTTAAATAGTTTTTGGCAGTCCATGCCCTACCACTGTGGAAGGCAGCCAAATTCAATCTAGGAAAATTTCTTCCTAGATACTAGGCCAAGTTTTCTCCTGGCTTGTCTTTGCCACCTTTCTTTTAGTTTGGTTTGCTGTATATAGCATAGACTAATGTTTTTTATTCCTTTTTACTTTACAATTGTCATTACTACCATTTCTATTTTGACTGTCTGTTTAATAATTCTTGGATAAATATTTTTTTCTTTGCTTGTCTAAACATCTGACTTCTTACCTACACCAATATTACAGCATCAAGAAAGCTCACACATTTAGACAGTCTCCCCATGTTTACTAATATATATGGGTATGAAAAACATTCTTATACACCTAGTTGTTGTATTCCTCAGATACTGGAGTAAATATTTCTTAATTTAAGTAATTATTTAGGTAGGAGATTAAATATTAGAAAGTCTTGACCATATTAAGTTGAAACATATAAAAATATTTTCTTACTTTAAAAAATCTGTTGTTTTACATGGTTCCACTTATTAATTAAAGTTGTATCTTAGTAGATTTACTGAAAAGTTAGAAACTCTTATGTTCTTATTGTCATCTAAATTATGGCAAATTATCAAAGTAAATACTTCTGAATTTTCTACACATATGCAGGTTTTCCAGGTCATTACATAATATTTGTGCTGGAAAAGTCTTTATGAATAATGCATATTCATGGGAAAACTAAAACTTATAAAATTTAGCATCTGATCTAACTTTTTTCTTTTTTATTGGATATTTTCTTTGCTTACATTTCAAATGTTATTCCCTTTCCGATTGCCCCTCTGGAGTCCCCCTATCACTTTCCACCTTCCTCTGCCTCTATGAGAGTGTTACAGCACCCACCCACCCACTCCCTCCCATCTCCTCGCCCTGGCTTCCTCTAAACAGAGGCATTGATGTGCAATAAGGCCATCATCTTCTATATATGTGACTGGAGCCATGGGTCCCTACATGTGTACTTTTTGATAGGTGGTTTAGTCCCTGGGAGCTCTGGGTGTTTTGGTTGGTTGATATTGCTGTTCTGCCTATGAGGTTGAAAACCCCTTCTGCTTCTTCAGTCCTTTCTCACACTCCTCCATTAGGGACCCTGTTCTCAGTTCAATGGTTAGCTGTGATCATCTGCCTCTGTATTTGTCAGACTCTGGCAGAGCCTCTCAGGAAACAGCTATATCAGGCTACTGTTAGCATACACTTCTTGGCATTCACAATATTGTCTGGGTTTCATGGCTGTATATGGGCTGGATCCCTAGGTGAGGCAGACTGTGGATGGTCTTTCCTTCAGTCTTAGTTCCACACTTTGTCTCTGTATTTCCTCCTGTGAATATTTTTTTCTCCCTTCTAAGAAGGACTGAATCATCCATTCTTTGGTCTTCCAACTTCTTGAACTTCATGTGGTCTGTGGGTGTATCTTGAATATTCTGAGCTTTTGGGCTAATATCCACTTATCAGTGAGTGCATACCCATACCATGTGTGTTCTTTTGTGTTTGGGTTATCTCACTGAGGATATTTTCCAGTTCCATTCATTTCCCTATGAATTTCAGGAAATCATTGTTTATAATAGCTGAGTAATACTCTGGTGTAGATGCAGCTCATTTTTCTGTGTTGGGGACGTTTTGCATTTTACATTTTTTTTTTTCCTTTTTTTTTTTTTATTAACTTGAGTATTTCTTATATACATTTCGAGTGTTATTCCCTTTCCCAGTTTCCGGGCAAACATCCCCTCCCCCTCCGCTTTTATGGGTGTTCCTCCCCATCCTCCCCCCTTGTCGCCCTCCCCCAACAATCTAGTTCACTGGGGGTTCAGTCTTAGCAGGACCCAGGGCTTCCCCTTCCACTGCTGCTCTTACTAGGATATTCACTGCTACCTATGAGGTCAGAGTCCAGGGTCAGTCCATGTATAGTCTTTAGGTAGTGGCTTAGTCCCTGGAAGCTCTGGTTGCTTGGCATTGTTGTACATAAGGGGTCTCGAAAGCCCTTCAAGCTCTTCCAGTTCTTCTCTGATTCCTTCAACGGGGGGTCCTATTCTCAATTCAGTGTTTGTTGCTGGTATACGCCTCTGTGTTTGCTGCTGTATTCTGCTGTGTATCTTGTGAGAGATCTACATCCTGCCCTGTCGGCCTGCACTTTTTGCTTCATCCATCTTGTCTAATTGGATGGCTGTATATGCATGGGGCCACATGTGGGGGCAGGCTCTGAATGGTGTTCTTCTGTGCCTTTTAATCTTTGCCTCTATTCCCTGCCAAGGGTATTCTTTGTTCCCTTTAAAGAAGGAGTGAAGCATTCATATTTTGATCATCCATCTTGAGTTTCATTTGTTCTAGGCATCTAGGGTAATTCAAGCATTTGGGCTAATAGCCACTTATCAATGAGTGCATACCATGAGTGTTTTTCTGTGATTAGGTTACCTTACTCAGGATGATATTTTCCAGTTCCACCATTTGCCCAAGGAATTTCATAAAGTCATTGTTTTGATAGCTGAGTAATATTCCATTGTGTAGATGTACCACATTTTCTGTATCCATTCCTCTGTGGAAGGGCATCTGGGTTCTTTCCAGCTTCTGGCTACATTTTCTTTGATGGTTGTGCCAATGTTTTCTACAATATCTTTTGCCTCTGAAATTATCTCTTCTATCTCTTGTATTCTGTTGAGGATGCTTGCACCTATGATTCCTGATCTCTTTCCTAGGTTTTCTATCTCCAAGATTGTCTCCTTTTGTGATTTCTTTATTGAATCTATTTCCATTTTGAGATCCTAGATGGTTTTGTTCAATTCCTTTACCTGTTTGGTTGTGTTCTCCTGTATTCATTTAAGGGGGTTATTCATGTTTTTCTTAAAATCTTCTATCATCATCATGAGATATGGTTTTAACTCCACATCTTGTTTTTCAGGTGTGATGGGGTGTTCAGGACTTACTGTAGTGGGAGAACTGGGTTCTGATGGTGCCAAGTGGCCTTGGTTTCTGTTGCTTATGTTCTTGGGCTTGCCTCTCGCCATCTGATTATCTCTAGTGTCTGTCCTAGCTGCTTCTGACTGCAGCCTGTCTTTCTTGTGATCCTGGTTGTGTCAGAACTCCTCAGAGTCCAGGTGTCTTTGTGATCCTGGAATCCTGGGATCCTAGGATCCTGGGATCGTAAGTGTGTCATAGCTCCTGGGAGTCAAGCTGTCTCTGAGATACTGAAGTCTTGGTGTGGCCAAGTCTTGTTGTGTCAGAACTCTGTGAGTCAAGCTTTCTCTGGGTATTGCAGGAGTAGGTAGGGGGAGGCCAGAGCCCTGAGTATGCTCTGACAACCGGATAAAACCTGAAGGAACCTGTGTCTCTGGTGGACAGTGGTTTGTGTTTTTGGTTCCCACGTGGGTCCCAGTAACGTTAGTGTTGGGAAGAATTTGTGGCCTCATCTGTGACCTTGAGTGTGTCAGAACTCCATTGCTCTTGGGTGTCTCTGATCTCCTTGGAGTAGAACTTCCTCTGTGATCCTGTATTCGTTTGATCCTGTGTTTCTGTGACCCTGGGCATGTTAGAGCACCTGGGTGATGGGCTTCCTCTTGGTTTTGTGGGTATGGTGCAGAACCATTGCCTAAGATTTGCTCAGGGCACAGGTTCAGATTGGAAGAGATCCATGCTAGTAGCTAGGTAGGGCTTCCTGTGTCCCTGCATCCCAGGGTACCCAGTCATTCCGGGTATTGGGGCAAACATTGTGACCTCCTCACCTGTGATCCTAGGCATGTTAGAGAACCTGAGTGATGGGATTCCTCTTCTGATCTAATATTAACACAAATAAATCAGTGTTAATTGTCGTTAATGTAAGTGACTTTATTATCCTACATTAATTTTAATGATGATTCAATTAAAATGAATTCATGTGTTAAAATATATCATATTATTTGTTCATAAATTTCCAAAAGATAATGTTTATTTCATTAATATTTTGTTTTAATAGCTTCAAGAATTTCAGAGATTATCAATGTATTTGTAATCTCTGTATCAGGAACTTAAATAATTTTGAGGTGAAAATATTGCCTATCTTCAATATTTTCTATTATCATAGCAGGATTATTAATATGGATATCATTTGCAGAACAGTAAAAATAAATTACTCTTTTTGAATTGGAGACATCATTGGCAATAGTAATGAGTAAAATAATTAATATGGTTTTTACACATTTTAAGAAATGTTAATATATGTCTGGTAGTTTGGTTTTATAAGACCTTTTAATCCCTGTTCTATGCAGGAAATGGCAGATGGATATCTATGTTTGAGCATACAATGGCCTACAGAGTGTCTTACAGTTCAGCAAGGTATCACATGGTGAGACCCTATCTCAGTAAAGAAAAAAAAAATACAAAAAAGGAAGGAAAGATAAACAATCTGGTATAGTTCCTCAATCAGCAAAATTTGAATCTTTTTAAACATTTAACAAGTTCAAAAATTTTACTTTTAAATGAAGCACTAAGTTCGTATTAAAAATAAGAAACATGGCATATAATTATCACTTTAACTTTCATTATCACTTAAAAATTATAATTTTATATTTGTAGAAAATCAGAAATTAATATATTTATAAGAATGTCATTAAACATGAAAATAGTTAGCTTTACAAGGTTCTGTTAATTTATGGTTAATGATTATTGATCTATGGAAAATTACTATGATTTTAAAGTTAATTACTTTATTAGAATAAAACTTTTATAAATCTTTGCATTAGTTATACGGTCTTTAGTAAAGAAGTATATTTATTATTGCCTTATCTGAGGAAATTCTATTTTAAAGTAAAAGTATAACAAATTATTGAAAAATTATACCTAAACATTTTTTTTATTTTTACTATCAAATATTTTAAAAAGTTAAGTATCTTGGTTACATTTCCATTGCTGAAAAGTAATACCATGATCAAGTAAATTACACAGTAAAGTATTTAAATAGGTGATCGTTCATAGCTCAGAGTGTTAAAGTCCATGACAATAATAGTGAGGAGCAAGGAAGCAAGGAGCCATCTATAGAGTTGGAGCAGTAGCTGAGAGTTTATATTTCATGCATAAGATGGAAGGCAAGAGCTAGGTCTGGTGTAGTCATCCCAAGTGACACCAAGGCCATACCTCTTAATCCTTCCAGTCTAGCAACTGGGAACCAATCATTCAAATAGATTAGCACAGGAATGGAGGGTCGTTCTAATTAACAGCATCACATAAACATATAAAAGTTTAAGAGGTTTCATATAATGGTAATAATGAGCATATTATAAAATGTTATGATAATAGCCACTCTACTTAGAATGATTAATTTTCTTGAGGAATACTTTTAAACATTAGAAGGAAATTCAATAGTGATGTATTCCTTTCTTAGTGCATACTTCAATTTTAAGTGTGAACACATTAAAAACAACTAACTGCTATAAAATAGGTTAAAATAGGCTAAATGTTGAATTTCTGGTTGCCGTATTTATGGTAACTGAAGTGACAAAATGAGTATTAAATACAAATATTATAATTGTTAGATTGTACTTTCATTTTATGACAGTAAAAATATAAATATATATAACATTGAAAATAAGGCTTTTGTGAATATAGAACATAATATGGATTTATTATTCTTGGAAATTCTTTGGGTGTTTTGTTTCAAATATTAATCCGAAAGGAAAAAAAAAAGATATGTAAAATTTTTATTGTTGAAACTCAGAGTCCTGTTTCATTTCACTGTAATTTTCTAATTAAATTTCGTGGGTATCCTTACACTAATCTATAAACTCTAATGACAAATATGTGTAATGCCTCATGCAGATATGTATAATATATATTTTTAACCAATATTTACAGTAACTTAGCAATATTTTTGAATATTTTGAAATTTTCAATTTGGAATAGAAATGTTTTGTTAAGCTTCAGTATTGTTCATTGAGTCTATGTATTCTGATCAGATCAATTTCACACTAAAGTGAATGCTCAATGCAAGTTAAGATATAGGGTATATTAACCCCCTTCTCCAAATAAGAAAATGAGACATGAAACTTGTTGATAAGAAAATGACATTAGATAAATGATGTCCTTAGAATATTTTCTTGAACAGCTTAGAATATTTTATATGAAATATTTAAGAGCAGAAAAATATGGAGATTAGAAAGACTATAAAGTGACAGTGACAGGGAAAAAGAAAGGGTGCTCTTTAAATTTTATTTAAATGTAATATATTTGGAAAGATGTAATTGTGCATTTTGACTTACTTATGAATATTCTAAGAAGTTACAAAATTTTGGAAATGACTTACTTTTTCCTATTTAATATAGATATAAAAATTGCTAGGTGAATAATAACTTGTATGAAAAGGAAAGAAATACTGTGAATGCTGAGAAAATCCACTTAAAGGATTTTGTTTCCATTTGTCTATTTTTTTTTTCTGAGGAGAATTGGCATTTGGTGTTTCTCAGCATTCCTGGCTGTGATAATTTTCTCAGGTATCTCCGAATTTTTAAATGGAGATGTGCTATAATCTCCACAGAACACTTGTTTAACGATTGTCTGAGGAAATCTGAAACCACAAATGAAACTTTTCTCAAGATAAATAAGAGGCAGCATACATTTCAGTTGCTTCATTTCTGAATATTTTCTTTTCTAGTGTTTGTAACTAATATGTCATGTGGGGTTATGGGAATTTTAAACTCCGTGAAAATGAATTGTCATTGTGTATATGAGATACAGTTCCACTTTAAACTTAGTCTAATTTTGTCCAGAGAAAATTATCAATGTAGAATTTGTACTAACTGAGCCCAAAGACATTAATAAGAGCAAATTGTTCTGGAGCTTTTTTCTTTATCCATTTTGGTACATATTAAATATACCCAGAGCATTGGACTGCTAAGTAACTTTTTCTTGTGATACCAGTCTTATGTAGCAAGTAGTTGTTCTTAAGAGGTTGCATTTATTCTATCACACCACAATAATCAAGCAGAAGCAGAGAAATAATATTATACTCATATGCTTTGGAAAGTATGAATAAAAAGGACAACTTTTTTTAGAATAAAGAATTTATTGGAGCTTAAACTTCAGAGGGAGAGAGTCCATGCTCATCATGGCTGGGAGGATGACTTCAGGCATGCAGGCGTGGCACTGGAGCAGTAGATGAGATATCATATCTTGAAATAACTACCACAGAAAATAGTACCAACTGGCAATGGCATCAGCATTTTTAGCCTCATTACCCTCCCCAAATGACACTCCTCCTCCAACAAGGCCACAGCTGCTGACAGTTCCTTTCCAAAAACATTCCACAAATTGAGAACCAAACATTCAAATATATGAGCCTAGGGGATCCATTTTCAGTCAATCCACTACAATACTTCCTTTGCATCTTGAGTTGGGTTGTAATTATTTTGACTAAATTCTATGCTTTAAATTCTACATTGTCATGTCACTTCAGGTCAACTGGGGTGTTTTTATCTTTTTTCTTTTAATTGTTTTTTTTTAATTTACATTTCTGGTTACCGGACATAAAATCCCTTATCCCATCGCCTCCCTATTTAACTATAAGGGTGTTCCCTCCTCATCTACTCCCATTCCCCCTCCCCGACATTCCTCTACACTGAGGTCCAACTTGAAAAGACCAAGGGCTTTCCTTCCATTAGTGCCTACCAAGGCCATCTCTGTTACATATGTAACTTGAGCCATGTGTCAGTCCATGTAGAGGTTTAGTCACTAGGAGCTCTGGTTGGACGACATTGTTGTTCTTATGGGGTTGCAACCCCCTTCAGCTCTTTCAATCCTTTCTCTAATTCCTCCAACGGGGGTCCTGTTCTCAGTTCAATGGTTTGTTGCTAGCAATCGCCTCTGTATTTGATAGGTTTTAAGCTGTGTCTCTTAGAGACATCTATATCCTATTCCCTATCAGCATGCACTTGTTAGGCTTCATCAATCTTATCTAGTTTTGTGGTTGTAATATGCCATATGGGGCACGCCTGAATGGCACATTCCTTCAGTCTCTGCTCAAACTTTGCCTCCATATCCTCTCCTCTGGATATTTTTGTTCCCCCTTTAAAGAAGAAGTGAAGCATGTGCGCTTTGGTCATCTTTTTTGAGCTTCATGTGGTCTGTGGATTGTATCTTGGGTAATTCGAGCTTTTGGGCTAATATTCACTTATCAGTATCAGTGAGTGCATAATATGTTTCTTTTTCTGTGATTGGGTTATCTCACCCAGGATATTTTCTAGTTCCATTTTCCTATGAATTTGGAAGTTTGATTTGGATAGGCTGAATAGTATTCCATTGTGTGTAGATGTACCACATTTTCAGATCCATTCCTCTGTTGAAGGACATCTGTTCTTTCCAGTTTCTGGCTATTATAAATAAGGCTACAAGCGAAATTATAGTGGAGCATGTGTTTTGTTGTATGTTAGGGCATCTTGAGGGTAAAGGCCCAGAGAGATATAGCTGGGTCCTCAGGTAGTGCAATGCCAATTTTCCGAGAACCTCCAGAGACTGATTTCAGAGTGCTTGTACCAGCTTTCCATCCCATCAACAATGGAGGAGTGTTTCTCTTTCTTCACATCCTCTCCAGTATTTGCTGTCATCTGAGTTTTTATCTTAGCCATTCTGACTGCTGTAAGGTGGAATCTCAGAATAGTAGTGATTTGCATTTCCCTGATGACTAAGGGTGTTAAACATATCTTTAGGTGCTTCTCAGGAAAACATTTATTATTAATAATAAACCTAAGAACTTAAAGAATCAGAGAGAGGTAATAATACATGTTCTTTTAATGGAACAATGTTAAAATAGCTTAATTTTAAAAATCTCTGTAATCTTTACCCATGGAAGGAAAATCATAAACCAAAGATCATGATGACTAGATTTGACAACTTAGTTCCAGATGTTTATATATACCATTGGAGACGTTTGTCTTGTTCAAAAGCATTATGTCTCTTTTAGCTGATATGATTTGTTTGTTCCTCAATTTACCTTTCTCTGATTTTCTTCATGTATTGGTGAAATGATAGCTCTTCACATTATCAAGTTTCTTTGATTTCTCTTCATTTGAAATGACTAGAAATATTTTTTTACATTTGGAAATCATTAGTAATGTCTTTTTAAAGATTTCTACAAGCATTTTTAGTAAATGTTCAGAATCTTCTGAACAAAATAGTAGATATTTATTAGCTTAACTAGTGAAAATGAACCTCAAATAGCAGAAAGTATTTTATAAGTTTAATCTAAATTTCAAACATTTTTTAGCCTCATCACAGTCTCAATTTTTTCATACATGTGAAAATTATATGATCGTTTGCTATTTTATACATAATACATATAATTTTTATTATTAACTCAAAATTTGCAGGTAGTTTGTTATCTCAGAGAGACATTATATCAAGAAATAAAAAAAAGTGTACGGAAATAAAAGACATGTACATTGAATTCTGGCCTCCAAATATTCATGATCAGAGGAGTACATGTACACATATTTTCTACACATGCTTAGACACATACATGAATACATTAAAAGGATCATTGAGTTAGTTTCTAGTTAAAGTTCTTTTTGTAGTTAAATTTATCTTCAGCATTTAAAGTTTCCCATGGGAATACTGCATTATGTTCAACAAAAAGCAATTTAAATAAAAAAATAACTATATTTATATAAATGTCATTTAAGCTCTTAATAGTAAAAATGTATTGTCTTTTTCTCCCTTTGTCTGTCTGTTTATATGTCTGTCTGTCTCTGTCTCTGTGTCTCTCTCTGTCTCTGTCTCTCTCTCTGAGAGTGCTGTTGAAACAAGGATCAGAAATGCAGTATTTAAATTAACTTACCATAAATTCATATATTTATGTGAATTTCCAAAGGCATAGAGAAGAATTTAGAGGTCAAAATTTTAAAATATAAAAATCTATTAGCAATATTTACGCACAAACTCTTGTCTTTACCTCATTATTCTAAAAAGGGAACATGCCTATAAAATGATAGTGCCTAAGTTACAAAGTGCGCTTCCTGACTAACTAAAAAATAATAAATTTAAAAAGCCTAAAAACTTTCATTTTGAAAATTTATTAATGCATTAATGAAATCATTCACCAATGTTAGTCATATATCTGGAATTCATGAATGCCTCAAATAAATATTATTAAACTTATTAATTCTATCAGTCTTGATACGAAATTTATCAGGAATACAACTTTATCCCATTATAGAACTGGCTTTATTTAAAACATAGAAAGAAGGGGAGTTCAGGAATAAGCACCCATGTCAGGTGGCTCACAAACATCCATAATTTCAGTAGGGAATATAAAACCCAACCAAACAAACAAAAGACAAAACAAAAACATAACCAGAAGGAAGATGGACTTAAAGAAAGAAAGAAAGAAAGAAAGAAAGGAAGAAAGGAAGGAAGAAAGAAAGAAAGGAAGAAAGGAAAGGAGAAAGAAAGAAAGAAAGAAAGAAAGAAAGAGGAAGGAAAGAAAGAAAGAAAGAAAGAAAGAAAGAAAGAAGCGAAGGAGGAAAGGAATAAAGGAGGAAAGGAATAAAAGAAGGAAGGAAGGAAGAAAGGAAGGAAGGAACAAATGAATGAAGGAAAAGATTCAATTACAACTAGAGGCAAGATACTTTTCTTCCCTCCTTATATTTGCCTCCACCACACACCTGTTTGCAGAGCATTTATTGAACTCTACCAAAGTGGGTTTTAATTGAGATACTACAAGATGAGTTTTCTATGCATGCCATGTATAAGTCTCCTTTGTTCTAATAATTTTATCTGAACTCCCACATTGTAAGTTTACAGGTTTGATACTTTGTTTCCCTTAAAATATTTAATTCAAAATTGAAATGAAGATAATATGAGTGGGTAAGAGGGTACATATGCATTGACTTATCTTGTATAGGACGTGTAAAACAACAACAAATAACACAAATTTGAGTGAATTTATCTCTGGACCTAGACAAGTGAATATGTCAAATATTTCATCATTTCTAAAGAATTTAAGCAAAGACCATATTATCCTCTCCTTGAAGATAACACTGAATATGAGAAGATCCTTCTGTGTCATGCAGGGATCTTATTATGTCAATTAACTGAACTGATAATTTCAAATGACTGTTCTTCAAGCAAATATTTTGTAGCTTATGAGGTCTTCATTAGAAGTACTGCTTTAACTTGCTTTTTTATAGTTTCAATGCCTACCATATTGAATGCATTGGATGTATTGGATGTATACAAATGTGAATAGCCAAATAAATAGCAGGACATTATTGTGCTCATAATGTATGAGTTGAATAAATGGGTAATAAATAATAAGTAATTCATGCCATAATATAAATATAATTAACTAGGACATGCTTGGTGTTCTAGTTTTACTCTGAATTAGCATAACTGTGTTCTGAAACAGGATCACAACATTCAGTCCAGGTTGACTTGAAATTCACAGTACTTTCATCTCAGCCTCATAGGTACTAGAATCACAGGCATGAGGCATTATGGTTAGGTGATATTCCATTCAATTATATTCCATTTGGAAATTATTTTCAGTATCATAGGATGTTATAATTCATTCCAAAATTATTTATATTTTAGATATAGCGATTAATGTTTCCTCCAGTGTACTCTCTAGAATTGTGTCAAAATATGTCTAAAATAGTAGTATCACATATTTTAAAAAATAGTACATTTTACTTCTTTTTCACGAATATCTACTTTTAGTTTTTTTCAGCCTGTTCTGGAAGGGTGAAGTGTATGTGTATCCACTTTTTATGGTGATTAGATTATATGAAAACCAAAAACTTTTCAGTCCCTCCTACTCTTTTCAAACTTCTTCTCTCTGTATCTTATTTTCCCATGTTCTTCTTTTTTTCCAAAATTGCATCATAGTACCATGGCCTTTCAAATTACATGTAATGTAAATTTCAATATCATGAATATAGTAAAGAGATCTTGAATATACAATTAGATAGTTTGAAGCTTAATCATTGTTAGCTGGATTTTCTCTCTGTCTCTCTCTCTCTGTCTCTCTCTCCTGTGTGTGTGTGTGTGTGTATAAAGATATGGAATTCAAATCTGTAGGTTCTGATGTTTATTTTTTAGTAATGATTTATTAGTACGTAGTAGATCCAAATTAAATAGAGGTAAGATTTATTGAGGATTTTGAGTCATTAATTCGCTGCAAAAACAAATTACGCCTAAAACAAAATTGAGAGGTAAGGTATAGGCAAGAAAGGAGCTACTTCAATAACACACACAACACTCTATATCTATTAGAGATGTTTTTTCCAATTAGTGTTACTAAAATCCCTTAATTGCTATAAGACTGCTGGATGCTTTCTCCATAGTTGTTCTATTTTAAATCAATGTCTCCCATGTAATTATATTTAACATTTTCTTTTCTGTCATTATTATTCTGCTCTTTCTCATGTATTGTTAATCCAAGAAAATCTACTGAGGGAAGTGAGTTTTGAGTTGTATTTAAAGAAATGATGAGTGTGGATCACTAAAAATATGTTGAAAAAGCCATGACTCGACTGTGTTGGCTAGGGTGAAGAGCACACATCAGAGATTATAAATTTTAAGACTGGTTTGTTTGTGTGTTTGGTTGGTTGGTTGGTTTGGCACTTTTGGAAGAAGGTAATTAACACCCTTGAATATTATACTGCATTGTGTGGTTTCCTGATTATCAACAGTCCATAAAGATAATTACCTATCATTAATTTCTGTAATTTCATTTTATGTTACATATTATAAACAATATTATGAAAACAATTGATATTTATTTTTCAATATCAAAGACAAAATTATCTGTGGAAAGTATTGGCTGCATAGATAATATGTTTGGATTTGTTTTACATTAAAACTATTTTTCTTCTTATTAAAAATAGGTTGAGAAACTATCCTTATGTCAAATCTGACTCACTTTAACAGTTCTTAAAAATTAGCAGCTGTATTTAGTGGAAAATTTAAAGGTGTAATGTTGTAGGTGTCAACAGTAACAGGTTTTAATCAACTTTTTTTAAATTTAAAGTGATCAACTTAAGTAAAGCTGAATTCTTATTTCATCCAGCATATTATGAAGACATAGATTACAAATTATGTTTGCAAACAGTATTTTAAGCATCATTGTTTTAACATGATTCTAGATTACTGAGATTTAAGAGAGGCTAATGTTAATTAAAATAATGATTTATCGCTTGAAATTTCATAAATAATTGAGTATTAGATAAAAATTTCCAGTAAGCCTATCCATTTTTTACTATTGCATTAAAATAATAAATCAGTTAATAATAGTATTCAGAAACAAGTCAAGTAGCATTTAAATATCAACGCACATTCAGTAAGTAAGCCCTTATTGTAATAAGCCTTACTGTAAATAGTTCAACATTTTAAATGAGATTTCCTTACCTAATACAGCAACAAAAATATTTTGTAAGGGAAAAAATAATCATTATCTTTTATCCTTATGAAGAAAATCACTTAAAAAGCATAGTTTTCTAGTACTAACAGAATCACACCTGTTCTGATAAGAAAAACACCACCACCACCCCAGTGCCCCTGCCTGAATGTGTCCCTTCATGGCGAATGGCATCAATAGCTCATGCAAGCATATAAGGGAAAGATAAGAGGCTAGGGTAGGGTCAGGCACAATTTTTATTAAAAAAGAATAACAATCCACTTTAGGTAGCACAAGAAACCTATCAATCTTCTCTGAAGTAATTTTCAATAGCCCCACACCTTGCAGTGGGCTTTATGTTATAATGATCCCATCAACACCACCTCACTGATGAATAAGCTTCCTCCACCTCACTGATGAACAAGCTTCCTCCACTTCACTGATGAACAAGCTTCCTCCTCACAAACCCCAGGAGGAACATACTTAGGGTCATATCTCAGCCATAGCAGTTTGTCTGACTCATTGCCTTGAAACTAATTTGGTGATAGGAGGGCCTCCTTTTCTTTCTATATAAATAAGCTACATCTTTATGGTTTTCCAGAGAGAGGCTCAGGATTCAGAGTGTTTGGGTTCTAATCTTGGCTCTTTAAAGGAGTGTGAGCTTCAGCGTATTACTTCAGTCTTCCAGCTTCAGTGTCTTTCTCTCTTACATGAGAATAAAAACAAAACTGCCATGAAACACATTTTCATTCTAAATTACATAAAAACATTAAGATAAAATTGTTTTGGAATTAAACTTAAAAGTGTTATATGTTAAAAAAAACCTTAACTTAATTTTTAACCTGCTCTTATGTCAATTAAAATGATATGAAATATCCAGTCAAGTATAAAGTATTCTGGCTTTACAGGTGAAATCATGATGCAAACCATTTAAAACTGTAGTACTGCTCACAATTAAGATATGTTATGCAGATGATTATAGGCTATTATTAAGGCATTTTTCAATCATATACTGCTAAAGAGTTTTAAAGATAAGCTCCAGTCTTTCTCATCTTCAGTCAAAAGACTGAATTACTTATCCAAAGACATATTTAAATACATAACCAATATATTACAAATATAGTGGCTTTACTTCTTCAGTTGGGAGTAGAGACACCAGGAGGATATATGTGAGTTCAGTGCAAGCCTGATCCATATAGCCATCTCCATGCCAGTCAGCTCTACAGAGTAGACACTATCTCAGAAAATGCAATATAAAGTAAAGTAAAACCCATAACAAATATAGAGTATATATATTAGACTAGAGACAAAGTTAAGAGCACAGGATGCTCTCCTGTGTTTAATTCTCAGCACAGTGTGATTTATAATTTAAAATGAAGAATCGTGTTGAGGAAAAGTAAAATTTATAAATACAATGAAATGCTAATAAGTATTCCAGGCAAATGTAGCTAAACATGTTTGGTCCCAGTACACAAGACTGAGACAGCATATCACTGTATGTTCAAAATCAAACTGGGCTACAAAGTATATTTTAGATCAGTCATGGCTATATATCAATGACTCTTATCAAAATTTCTTCAAAAAAATTTAAGTTTTCCAAAGGCCTCAAATTGGAGAAGGAACTTTTTTACTGTAGGAAAATATCATGTACAAGAAAATTCTTTAAGCTGTGGAAAGTGCCAGCCCAGATACAAGGAAGAAGAAAGCAAAGAGACAAGCAAAAGTCATAAGAATACAGGGCTAAAGGTGATAACAAAAAAACAAACCAACAGTTTCTCACCTCTCAAGTCTCTGCTATGTTTTAGATGGTCCCCACATCTCCCAACCCCCAGAGGTTGCATATTTCCATTCATTCTGCTGGCCCTCAGGGTTTCACTCCTTTATTCTGCCCCTCAATACCTGATCATGTCCCCACTTTCCCCTCCTCTTCCCCTCTGCTACCCAGATCACTCCTGCCTCCCCCACCCACCAATTGCTTTTTTCCCCTTAGTCCAAGTAGGTCAATCCTACTTCAATAGCATCTTCACTTGGGCCCCTTTAGCTTGTTAACATTTTTGAGTTCTGTGGATTGTAGCATGGATATTGGGAGGGTCCTCAGATGAAATGCCCAACAGTGGGGAGAGGGAACTTGTAGAGTCTACCTCTAGCAGAAAGACAGGCCATCAAGTAGATGGATGTGGAGAAGAGACAGATGGAAAGGTGGTCTGGTCCGTTGACTGGCACAAATTGGGATCCATCTCAAGGGGAGGCACCAAGACCTGACATTATTACTGATATTATAGTGTGCTGATACAGATAGAAGTCTAATGTTGCAGCCTTCTAAAATGCCCAACAAGCAACTGAAAGAGTTAGATGCAGATACTTAAGCCCAACCAATGGACAGAAGCCCTGTGTTTGAGTTGAGGAAAAAATAGAAAAAGTCTATGAGGAGGACGACCTCATAGGAAGGCTAGTAGTCTCAACTGACCTGGACCCCTGAAATCTCTCAGACACTGTGCCACCAACCAAGCAGGATATACCAGCTGATATGAGGTTCCCCAAAACATAACACGAGAACAGTTTGATCTGCTCTCACTGAGAGAATAGGCACCTAACCTTGGAGAGACTTGAAGCCCAGGAAGTGGGGAGGCCAGCTGTTGTGAGGTGGGGAGGGGAGTGGTGACATCCTCTTGGAGACAGGAAGGAGGAGGAGGAGTTTTATGAGGAACTGTGGGAGGGCAGACTAGGAGGGGGATAATGACCAGGCAGTAAAAAAAAAAAACGATTAAAGATAAATATTAAATACAAACAATACCATATTTACAGAAACATGAACTGACATAAAAAGAGATCTGCCAAACATTCTTATGTTGATGAAGGATGACAACTCATAACAGATTATAGCTGCATCCAAATTTTACAACTTTTACAAAAATGCTAAAGAAATTATAATTTCAAAACAAATGGTTTTTCTCATGTGGGAACAGTATATTTCTTTGTTAAAAACAAAAACAATTAGTTAAATTGAAGACCTTATTTTCCTTTATTTTGTTATCGAGTTGCCAATTGCACAAAAATACTTACTACATAATAGTTTCAGAGTTTATTAATAAGTGAATAGTTTTACTGTATAATTTCATTTTACAATTCTTTTTTTGTGGCTCATCAAGCAATATATCTTTTTTATTATATG
Source organism: Rattus rattus (assembly GCF_011064425.1). Lineage (NCBI taxonomy): Eukaryota > Metazoa > Chordata > Mammalia > Rodentia > Muridae > Rattus > Rattus rattus. The sequence goes on from NC_046172.1 coordinate 73,725,316, forward strand.
TTTCTAGGTGCCTTCGTAGATTAAGATCAGTGGCATCTTGGTCTAGGTAAAAACTGTTTAATAGAATTTTCTGTAATGATAGAAATATTTTATTACCTTTGACCTGGCTCAGTGGTAAAGAGCACTAGTTGCCCTCACAGAGAACCCAGGTTAAATTCCTAGCATGCATGAGGCAAATCACAATTGTCGATAAATACAGTTCCCGGTGCTCTGACTCCCTCACACAGACATACATGGAAGCTAAACACAATGATCATTAAATTAAATTAGATACATTACATATAAACAAATATTATATTACCTGCATTATGTATTAAAAACTGCGATGTGTCTTACAGTAACTAAATCATTGCATTTTAAAATGTAATTTTAGGTTTGACAACTGCATTTGGCAAAGACTACTATATTGGACTACATATATCTATATACTTATAATTAAAATGTGAATTTAATTTTGAAAATAAATCTTTTGCTGACACAATGAAACATCATATTTAACATTTCTGATCTTCTGCTATCTATGAGACCAATTGCTGATCAAAGCAATTTTACCATAGTAAAGTTTCAAGTTTCAGTTTTTGTGAATTTACAGGAAGAGGTAATGTAGCACATACTCACAATTTTGTGGAGTGAATGACAGTTACAACAAGTGTGAGACAGTTTCAGTTCTGATAAATTATTCTGTCATTTGAATTAAATAGTTGGACACCTCTAAATAAAAAAAACAGAATGAAATATTTAAGTATTTCTTTTATTAGGTAAGATGATCAGAATATATGAGGATAATATATATCTGTATAATGAGATATAGTTGCTATGTTTCATATTTCAGACTTTGAAGTGAATGTTTTAATTCTCAAAACAGTAATGCTTTTATAAATAAAATTAATGTTTGGTTTATATATAGATTTTTACTACAGATCTACAATGTAAAATAACTACAAATTTGAGGAATATTAACAAATCTACAAGACATTTCACTTAAAAATTAATCTAGAATATGAGAAATGCTTAAGAATATAATACTGAAATCTATATATTGTCTTTGTTATAAACACCCAACAAATTCATTAAAATTGTTTTAGACTTAGATGAACCCAACCACTGAACTTATTGCACACATAAAGAAGACATAATAAGAAATACTTTATTCCTAATTGTTATACTCTTTTTAAAGAAACAATTCTGTATAAATAATTTTGTTCATAATTTAAATGTATCATTGCTGGAGATAGACTAAAATGTGGTATTATGACTGCCTTAACTATCTACTGTTTAATTGTTTTCTATTTCTTTATTAACTAAAATAAAAATCATCATCAATTAGCTTTGTTTTTGAGCTGACAGAAACAAAAAGAAAACCAAAAATTCAGAGAATTAATGGTGAAATATTTAGTGAATCTGTAAGCTAAGATATTTTATGCAGTTATAAACCAAACAGGAAGACTCATTTAAAATGTTGCCAGGACTTTCCTTGATTAGTGGTAAGGAATGTTCACTTTTTACATACGGATATTGTCACTAAAAAGTCCAGTAGTCTTCCAGAAAGAGATTCATTGTGTTCTCAGGGAAATTAATACAGATATTAAGGATAAAATTCTTCCATACACTGCTGGGAACAATTTTATAATAGATATTATTCACTTTTTCACTGTCAGTATTTTAGCTGAATTTTATTTACAGGGTGTAAGATGCAATCATGCCTTAAAATGCCAGTTGCAAGATTTTAGTAATACAGTTCATTGGATTTTTCAATACTAATTTTACTTAAATTATGATTTTGATAAATTAGTAGCTGATATAAATAAGGTTGTACTGAAGTATGAAAATTGATAAAGATAATCTCATAAATCCTTCAAGCATATACCACAATTATATTATTTTAATTGTTTAGGGAACTGGGCAATTAATAGTCAAATATTAATTGATCTTCCTAAATAGAAACATTAATATAATGAATATAATATGAAGTATGTTTATGTTTAGAATTATATTATTTTAATAATTCAGGAGAACTGTCATTATATAACAGTATCACTTACCTTTAAGTTCAATTGAAAAACTACCCAGTCAAGTATTAAAACCTATATAATCAAAGCCTTCTAACAAACATTCTCAAATTTCTAAAATATATTTTAAAAATTCTTTTAAAAAATTGCATACTTTTTTATTTACATTTCAAATATTATCCCCATCCTGGTTTCCCATCCAAAACCCTATCCCATCTCCCCCCTTCATCTATGAAGATGTTCCCCACCCAAATACCCACCCTTCCTGCCTCCCCTGCCTTGACATTCTGGGTCCAGCCTTACAGGACCAAGGGCCTTCTCTCTCATTGGTGCCCAAAAGGCATCCTCTACTACATATGCAGCTGGGCCATGGATCTGTGCATGTGTACTCTTTTGGGTAGTGGTTTATTCCCTGGGAGCTCAGGTTGGTTATTATAATTCTTATGGGATTGCAAACCCCTCCATCTCTTTCAAACCTTTCTCTAACTCCTGCAATGGAGAACCCATTCTCAGTTCAATGGTTGTCTGTGAGCATTTGCCTCTGTATTTGTCACGCTCTGGCTGAGCCTCTCAGGTGGCAGCTATATCAAGCTCCTGTCAGCATTCACTTCTTGGCATCAGCAATATTGTCTGGGGTTGGTGGCTGTATGTATATGGGGAAGCATCCACACTTTAGTCACCCTCCTTCTTGAGCTTCATGTGGTCTGTGGATTGTATCTTGGGTAATTCAAGCTTTTGGGCAAATATCCACTTATCATTGAGTGCATACCATGTATGTTTTTTGTGATTGGGTTACCTCACTTAGGATGATATTATCTAGTTCCATCCATTTGCCAATGAGTTATATGAAGTCATTGTTTTTGATAGCTGAGTATTACTCCATTATGTAGATTACCACAAATCTGTATCCATTCCTCTGTTGAAGGGCATCTGGGTTCTTTCCAGCTTCTTGCTATTATAAATAAGGCTGCTATTAGCTTAGTGTAGTGTCTGAAACTTTTTTCTTAAATAGCAATACTTCCTATTGCTCACTTTTTTTGATATTATGAAATCATAGTACTATAATAGTTTGTAAAGAAACACAGGCTGTCTTACTTTATGCTTCTATTTCTCCTTTCCTTTTCATGTAAACATTTTTATTTTATGCATGGTAGGACTCTTAGAAAATTGTACAGTATTAAAGGTGATCCTTCTGAGAACATTTTTATGCCTAAATGTAAAATTTCTAGAGGATTAAATATGAGAGAACCAGAGAATATTTAATGTATTTCCATGAGCATCATGTAGTAAGTTCCAGAGAAGACCAAATATTACATATTCATCAGGCCACTATTTTCTCTGCACTATCACTTCAGTACACTGTCAAACCTTTATTTTATTATTCTCTGATGCTAGTCAACTCTTTTACTGAAGTTCTTCCTATGCTTTTATTTTGAGGAATTTTGTTTAATAGAATTTTTTATTTAATGTATTTTTATAACATCTTTTGTTTACAGTCCAGGCTATATCTGCCCTCCAGTCTACCTTCTGACTGTTCCACATTCTGTATCTCCTCCCCAGTCTCAATGAGGATATCCTTATGACCCAACCCCAAGCCACCAGATCTCCCAAATTTCTGGTGCCTACAGTCTCTTGAGGATTTGGTGTATTTTCTCTGACTGAGCCCACACCTGGCAGACCTCTGCTGTATATGTGTTGGACATTTCATAACAGCCAGTGTATACTACCTGATTGGTAGCTCAGTGTCTGAGAGATCTCAGGGTTCCAGGTTAGTTGAGAATGCTGGTCTTCTTACAGGTTAATCTTCCTCTCCAGCTTCTTCCAGCTTTCCCCTAATTCAACCACAGGGGTCACCAGCTTCTGTCCATTGGTTGGGAGAAAATATCTGTATCTGACTCTTTCAGCTGCTTGTTGAGTCTTTTGGAGAGCAGTCACGATTGGTTCCTTTTTGTGAGCACACCATAGCGTCAGTAATAGTGTCAGACTTTGGAGCCTCCCCTTGAGATGGATCTCAATTTGGGCCAGTGGCTGGACCTCCTTTCCCTTAGTCTCTCTTCCATTTTGTCCCTGTAGTTCTTTCAGGCAGGAATAATTCTGGGTCAGAGTTTTTTACTGTGGAATAGCAATCCCATCCCTCCTCTTAATGTCCTGTCTTTTTATTGGAGGTAGGCTCTACTGGTTACCTCTTCCCACTGTTGGGCATTTCATCTAGGGTCCCTTCCTTTGAGTACTGAGAGTCTCTCACCTCCCGGGTCTCTGGTACATTCTAGAGGGTCCCCTCATCTCCTACTTCCAGAGGTTGCCTGTTTCCATTCTGTGTGATGTCCCTCAGGACTTCATTCCTGTTCCCCTACCCAATACCTGATCATGTTCTTCTCTTTCCCTCCCCTGTCCCCTTTCCCACCCAGGGTCCCTCTCTCCCTACACCCTTCTGTTATTGCTTTCTTTTCAATACCATGTGGGATTAAGGCATTCTCATTTGAGGCCTTTAGCTTGTTAACCCTTTTTGAGTTCTGTGGATTGTATACTGAGGATTCTGTACTTTTTTTTGGCTAATATCCAACTTATTGAGTACATACTATGTATGTCCTTTTGGGTCCAAGTTACCTCTCTCAGGATGATATTTTTCTAGTTACTTCCATTTGACTGCAAGACTCATGATATCCTCATTCTTAATAGCTGAGTAGTATTCCATTGTGTAAAAGTACTACATTTTCTATATTTATTTCTCTGTTGTGGGATATCTGGGTTCTATCTGGCTTCTAGATATTATAAGTAAGGCTGCTTTGAAAATAACGGAGCATGTTTCCTTGTTATATATTGGAGCAACTTTGGGTATATGACTAAGAGTGGTATAGCTCGATCTTCAGGTCATGAAATAGATTTATAACTGTTTTTTGAGTAGAAATAATTTCCTACATATATTTAATATAATTTATGTACTTGGTGTAAGTTTAAAAACAACATTGGATGAAATCAGTTAGTTCTTAAGGAATTTAAATTAAGCAAATGTTTAATTAGTATAATTAAAGTATAATAACAAATGTAATCTATCATTTGAATTTTTAACTCAGAGTTGATTTGTTACAAAATGTCTTGCACATATTATCAATTCTATTAAAGTATTTGATGCTGCAATGGTCATAATGAAATTTGTCCCAAGAGTATAAAGAAATGTTATATTTGCTATCTTCAATATTTTTTAATTCATCTTCAAAATCTAATATAAAATATTCCCTAATTCGGATATGAAAACTGAAGAAAATTAATATTGAAGCTGAATCATTTTAAATTTTCCTTTAAGTGCTTTGTCAAGGTTGATTTTACAGATTTTGAAACCATGTTAGACAATATTATACTGACTCTCAAGAGTTCAAATGAATCAATAGTCAATAAACATTTTAGAGAATAAAGGAAACGTTGTTGGAATCTACTTCTCAGAGAAATTTAGTGCCAAATGCGAACTTTATACTTGCATAAAATGGAATATAATAAAAGAGCTCTTTGTAAAATAGTTTTTGGCAATAATTTTATATAGTTTCATTTCATTGAGTCTTTTATTTGAGTGTATCAGTTTTCAGAGTTATACAAGAAGTACTCAAGTCTCATAGTTCACATAATATACCTGTTCCTATTCTACAATGATCTTTCACTTTGATAGATTAGTGTTTATCTCTTGATGTTATTTCTCTTTACTATTATTTTCAGCACAGCAAACCACTTTATTGTTTATTATGTCTTCCAAGGACATTTTCTTGTTCATCAGGACATGAGTAAACAACTATATCATAATTTTGCCAATGTTGAAGGATGTTTTTTTGCTTGGTAGATAATATAAAATATTCTGAATGAACTTTGGAGAATGAGCAAATATAAGTGTGTATTTTTTTTAGTTTGTAGGCTTATATTTAAAATTTTTAACAGCTTGTTATTATATATGTAAACTAGTCCCATTCAAAATACCCAATTAAAATACACTGCAAATAAAATTAGAATTGTAATTTAGGAATATATCTTATTTTGACAAATATTTGGAGAGTTTGTTTGCAGTGGAGTTTTAGCTACTCATAGGCCTAAAACACAAGGTTTATTTGAATGAACACAGAATTTTGAATGCATCTCTACAGAACTTTAGTAAAGCCTGGATACAGAAACCTGTTTTCAAGCAAAAAAAGAAAATATATCTATACACCATTTGGTGATTTATATTTAGAATTGCAAAAGAATGAGGTGGCTGTGCCATCCCTGTTTACATTGTTTATGCCTGAATTTGTTATATCAAAAATAAATATTCTAGTTTTTGATTTTCTACTTTTTCTTTACATTTTAGAAGTGCTTATTGAATTTATTCTTTGATTTTTCTCTAATTATCAGGATTCTTGTTCCGTGTAAATCACTACATAAAACAACCATATTTTAGTGTGCAAATATGATAATATGTAAACAGCATAGGTACTACTTACTGTGCTAGGTGGAAATTTGTAATTCTGTTTCCGCTTTCATTCTGCTTTCCATATTTATTTCTAAAATTATCTATAGTATGTGTGAAAAACAATTTGTGGGGGAGGAAAAATTAAATCTATAAATATGTTTTCATCAAGAGAAATAAACAATATGCATATGTGTAAGCAAATTTTCCCTGAGTATTTAACTTAATGTATCAAGTTCCTCAAAGTGGGATGTGGGAGCCTCTTCACAGGTCTGTTTAGCCACAACATTTTAGTAATTTATTTCTAGAATTATGAACTCAACTCTAATATGTAACAATAAAATTATCAATTAGTAAATATAAGTGCTTGCATGAAATTTTGGCGACTGAAATTATTTAAACTTGAATATTCAGACCCTGTAACAGTATGATTTGAGTCCAGTATACAGAAATTGAACACTGAAGTGAAGATAGATTAATCTGTTAATATTATCAAATGAATACAGAGTAGAAGAACAGGTATCTTCTCTATTTTGTTCACATATAGATTCTTAGTACCTATAACAATGCTTTACATTACTATTTATTACTATTAATAAAAAGTTCTTGAGTTATGGAAAATGTCCATGTTCTTGTGTTATTAATTAGTAACAAGAAAGTAGATATAATCAACAAAAATTAAAAATATAACAATGTAGAATACAGAAGACAAAGCGTTATTATACAGGAAGAAGAAAACCCATTTTTTACCAGAACTACATTGGTTTGTAGGGTGGGCAGCCTTTAATATTCAATTGTCTTCAATATAGCTCAGTAAAAAGAACAAAGGACTTCCAATTTCTAAAAATAAAGGAGATATCACAATACTAAATTCATGCACTATTTTTTCTTATTATTTGTACAGTTGCATTATTTCAGTAAGAGTTCTTTAGAGTCGTACGATATAGGTTTTAATGAGACGTAGAAGCTTGTATTGGCTGAATTGGCTGAATTAAAAGTAGTATGGGGCATAGAATAGATTTAGAGAAAGCAAGTTCATGGAATTAGGTCATTGTCTTAATTGTTTTTCTTATTTTGAGATAGTGTAACATGTATGCAATGTTTTCTTTTAAACAGTCTGTATAAATTTTCTGCCAATTGTAATAATGTGTAATTCCTAAGGGTGGGATAAGAATAGACTGGTACTTTAATTCCGTTTACACTATTCCAATTTCACCCTGTATGTTTGCATTATATTTATAAAAATCATTCAGGCACACACTTTTCAAGTGTCCTAGATTCAGTGTAGAATATATATATATATATACACACACACACACACACACACACACACACACACACACACACACACAAACACACACACATTAGCTCTTGGTATCAACAGAGTGTTTTTAATCACACATTCATAACAGTAGAAATCAGTAATTCACAGGAGACCAGATCTTAAACAGGTTTCTATATTGGGCAATCCCAGTTCTCATCATTGATTGAATGATGCTAAAAATACAAAAGTGCCTACAATAGTCTTTTGCTGTTGTTTACTCAGATAGAGCATATCTTCAGTATTTATTTTCTTCATTATTATATCTCAGTCACTTATAAATGACACTAACATCTAAACAAAATTTCTTAGATATATAATGCATGTTTCAGAGGATCTATGATCATACTTTATAAAAAATATATTTTTAACACTTAGTTCATGCTGTAAATAATTTCTTTTGTTAAAGAGTATTTGCTTATTCTATTACTGACTAACATGGAAAATTTTCATTTCTTCTAAGTTCATGGATTTAAAATTGGCATATGCTTATATATTTTAAATGCAGATATCTAGCTATGTTGTTGATTGGTTAATAGCACATTTTCTTGCAGGTAAGTTCACAGAAAAAGGTATTTATATTTATATCCCTGTGTTTAAAATCATTGCTGAAACATTGTTAATGTTGCTAATTCCTAATAATCATTGAGTTGAGAATATCATGAGAAACCTGCCTACATCAATACTTTCCAGTAATGTAATTTTAAGTGTCTCCATATAGTCATATTTAAAAGCTGCTGTGTGCTTTAATAGCAACATTTATTCATATTATTTATAAAGATCTAAATCTAGATCTATTATTTATAAAGATATATAGCTTTCATATTTTATTTTATAACATTGCACACTAATATTTTCAATTTTTTATATAAAATATTACTTAATATGTCAAATGACTGTATCAAACATGTAAAATAGAGAATTTGAATAAAGAAATGTCAAAAATGAGACAAAGAATTTATAGAACTATAAGATAACTGTTGAATTTTATCAATGAATTAAAGTAGTAAGGGCTGAGGAATAACACTCAAAATGTATATAAGAAATACTCAAGTTAATAAAAAAAATAAATAAAAAATAAATAAAAAAAAAAGAAAAAAAAGTAGTAAGGGCTGAGGAGATGTCTCAGAAGTACTTGTCATGGTGTTCTAGAAGACTCAAGTTTTGATTTCTAAGACCCACGTTGAGAAACTCACAACTATCTGTAATTCTAGTAGTGGAATCTAATATCTATGACTTTTTAAGCATCCACACTAACAAATGAACACATATGCTTAAAAGTAATACAAATCAACACTAAAATCCATAGAATAAAATATTGTAAGGTTTTTAAGGAGGAATAAAAGGAGGAGAAAGTGTTTTTTGTTTTGTATTATTTTGAAAAACCGTTTTGTATTTTATACATGGATGTTTTTCAATTAAATGAATATAGTGCCCTCAAACTCAGAAGAGGCTTCAGATATCTTGAATGGTGTTATAGATAGTTGTAAGTGGGCATGTGGATCAAATCAAAGCCTAGGTACTCTGCAAGTACAAGTGCTCTTAACATATGAATCATCCTCCGGCCTCTTAATAAAATTTAAAAAAATAATAAAAGAAGATAAAACACAACTACATTACAATTGTACAAAACAAACAATCAATAGAAGAAGAGGGCAAGAAATGGCAACAACAGACAGAGACCCATTTGCTTGTGCAATCACGAATTCCATAAAACCATGAAATTAGAAGCTATACTGTATATGTAGAGGACTTGGTACGTGCCTGCGCAGGACTTGTGTATGCTGTCTCAGTAATTGAGTTCACATATTTGAATATATTGATAAGGAGGGACTTTTTCTTCTAGGATCCTCTAGCCCCTCTGACTGTTCCACTTTTCTGCCTCTTCTTCCATGTAGTCCTTGATCTCTGAAGTAAGGCATTTGATTGACACGTCGCTCTATTACGTGTTGCAGAAGGAAGCTCTTCTGATGATGGCATAGCAAGGCAATGATCTAAAGAACACAGCAGAATGGCATTAAGAGTCATTTGATTGATTTCTCCTTTAGATAAATAGTCATATTTTTTTTCCTCTTAGGTCACTGTCCTGTCTAGTTTTAGGAATTTTTCCAGCAGAGCAGCACTAGATAGATCAAGCAGCACTCTTTCTAGAGCAGCACTCCTTTCATCAGTGAGCTTTAAGTCAAATCATATATTGGTTACTGTCACAAACTTTCACCACTATTTTATCAGCTTATCTTACAGTCACATTACTTGTGTTGATGGAAAGTTTGTAGCTGGCACGGTGTTTAGCTTCCTTCTTTGCTAGTGTGTAGAGTTCCTTCAAATAATATAAATACTATTCCATAAAGGAGACAGTTCTAGACAGGCACCAGCTTGACTTCTCTCTGTTCAATGGGTTGAGTAGTTGTTGTCTTCAGCAATAGCATCGTACTATCAATGTGTAGAGAGCAACTTACAGCCTTTGTAACAGGCTGGTATGTTCAGGGGTTTCCATGGTATCTTTTTGGTCTACAATTCAATTTAATGTTATTGATTCCAAATACAAGAAGCTTCATTGGGTGATTAGAATTGTCAGGATGTGACTCCTTTTTCCCGCTTAGTTGGCAATTTCGTTTAGATCACTATATATGTATTTATATATGTATATATTTTAGGAAACTTCTACTGTTTTAAGTTTGCATGGGATCACTCAAACGGTCTTAATTTTAGCTATTTTTCTTTGTATTAAGGGTCTTTTCCCTCCTCTTCCCTGTTTGATACTATTTCACTCTACCTCCTGCATATATATATATATATATATATATATATATATGACATGCTTTTATAGTATGACATGATGAGTTATATATTATCATAGGAAAATTTGATCAAGCTGAGATTAGCAAAACTATCACCTGATACCTTTTTGTGACTTAAATGTAAAAAAAACCCCAATAGCAATAGTTTATTGCAATCTTTATATAAAAAGCAATTACCTTTCTTATTTTCAAAACTAGTCCAGGTATTTGTTATCTTGTTTATTCTTATATTGTTTATAGCATAAATTATCCTTTTCCAATCTATAAACACAAATTTCAAATTTCATCTCTCCTGTTAATTATTTGCATGTTATTTAGAGATTTATAGTTCTAACCATAATGTGTATTCATAATCTTTTATCTTATTTCTACGTCCTATCAGTACCCTAAATGTTTTTCACTGTTTCCTGAAAAATAACAGCAACATCGGCAAAAACAAAAAAATTATGTTCCCAAAATTCCAAAAGAACAGATATAGATAACAGTCTGAAATTTGAATATCTGTAATTTATATTTATTCATTTTCTAATCCAAGCAAGAATCAATTCTGTTTTGCCTGTCACAATTTCTCCCCTGTATTTAGATAGTTGTCATATAACCCATTTTCAATACTAGAATATGTTTGCTTTGAATTCAGATTTGTCCAAGTCTTTCATGTGTAAATGTGTTTTACACTTTGTACACAGAACTGAAACTATGGAATATTATAATATTAAATGTTTATTGCCACTAAAATAATTGTTTTTGAAATCATCAGTAAAACAAAGAAACAATGGTATTTTTGTTATTGAAATCAAATATAACTTTATTTCCCTTGATCTTAAATCAAATATTCAAATTAATTGTATTTTTTAAAATATCTTCAAATATTGAATTCATGAACTTCTTCAGTAGTGAACAATGTTCTTAATATACAATTGCCTTTAACTACTATAGTTGATGCTTCATTTCTTTTTACTCTTACTCTAGAAACAAATAACATCATTCAAAACGAGCCTGTCATTTATTTATCAGTATTGTTAATATTTCATTTAATTATTTTAGTTTTAAGCAGCTTTTATTTATCCTGCAGATTTATAGTTGAATTTCTAATTATTCTTTTCTCTCTTCTTCCCTCTCTCTATTTTTCCCTGTGTTTTCTTTTCTCTTTGTCAGTATATCGTGGGCTGACAAACAGTACCTTTGGTATCGAGACTGGTATGGACTTGTTGTCCGGGACGTATATATTTGCGGTCCTGTTAGCATGCGTCGTGTTTCAGTCTGGCGCCCAGGAGAAGAATTATACAGTCCGAGAAGAAATGCCAGAAAACGTCCTGATAGGCGACTTGTTGAAAGACCTCAACTTGTCGCTTATTCCCGACAAGTCCTTAACCACTCCTATGCAATTCAAATTAGTTTACAAAACCGGGGATGTACCATTGATTCGGATTGAAGAGGGTACTGGCGAGATCTTCACTACTGGCGCACGCATTGATCGTGAGAAATTATGTGCTGGAATCGTGTTGGATGCTCGTTGCTTTTACGAAGTGGAGGTTGCTGTTTTGCCGGATGAAATATTTAGATTGGTTAAGATACGCTTTCTGATAGAAGACATAAATGATAATGCACCGTTATTCCCGACAACTGTCATCAACATATCAATTCCAGAAAACTCGGCTATAAACTCTCGATATTCTCTTCCGGCAGCCGTTGATCCTGACATTGGAATAAATGGAGTCCAAAATTACCAACTAATTAAGGTATGTTTTAAAAACATTTTGTTACCAATATTAACATTCTTATAGGGTAAAGGATCTTTTGAATACTTTTGAATAAACCATCTTAATTTTCCATGTTTATGCAAAGCATATTAGAGAAAAGTCATTAATGTACATTTTGCTATCACATGAGATTTTTTTTAACCTGGATGTGCATATATTCCTTTCCAAATATTTGTGTTTCCACAGACAAGGATCTCAGCTCTGCTATTTATAAATTAACAGATTACTTAGGATCTGATTTTGAATCAGCCTAGTCATGCTCTGTCATAAATTTCACCTAAATATACAACTTTAGATATTAAGAATGACTACATGAGGCAATTGATTTTTAAAAGATTACTTGAGACAAAATGCTTAATCTTAGTACTTGAAAAATGTTAAAATTATGAGAGATGATTAGGATATTGCTCTTGAGAGTGCAGTGCATGTATATAATGAAATATGATAAAAGATATACCACATTAACTGACCGTTACTCCTCCCATATCCTCCCAACATATCCCTAATTAAAAGTATTTTTTTACTAGAATTTCTGCAAACATTTGTATTACTGATAACATTTTCAGGTTGATTTCAAATCAAGGATTGAACTCAAATCATCTTTTTAGTTCTTAAAGTGGGACTAAACAATCTTTGATTTCTATAGATTATTTGTTTTGTCTGAATTATTTGAGAATAAAACTTTCATATTTTCTATTACAAAAAATGCTAAGTAGGGTTTTTTCAAGTTTTTTCAGTTAATCTAGAAACAGTTTGGCTTAATTTGAGTCTTGTGATAGGACAAACAATGGAAAAATGAACAAAATACTACATGCTAATCAAATATATGCACAGAGGTCTCACTTCAGAAGTACATAGAGTACATGGAAATTCTTTTAATTACTGAGAAGATTTACAAAATAGTTAAAACCTCAGTTATTGGTGTGTGAAATAATAAAATGTACTTAGTGGTCTTCAGATATTGAGCACATTTACAGATATTATATTGATATAGATAGGATATTGAAAGTTTAAAATTTATACATGTTTTCTGATTATGCACTAACAAAATGCAATTGACATTATGACTAATGAAGGTTAGTGAAGAACACACACACACACACACACCTATCTGTATTGATAGACAGACAGACAGACAAATAGCTTTGATGGTTATAATCTGTAGAATTTGACCCAGGTATTGTATATAATATGGGGAACTTGCTCAACTGACCTTGTTGTCGTTATAAGATACATATCTTTATAAACAAATGCAAAATCAGTTTTCTTGAGTGAACTCAAATAAATACAGATATTTGGGTTTACGAACTAATTCTAAAAAGGAAGTATCTATTTGGAGTAGTGATGTAAAACAGAGGTTTTAAAAGGTTCTTTGATAAACATTTTTAGAATAGGTCTGTACAGTGATGTTTACTTTTCTCATGTATTGGTAACAATACAGGAAAAATGTTAATCAGAATTTTATGTACATCTCTTTTTTTTCACTTCCAACATGTGTATTAACCAACACCAACTGTGTCTTTTATCTAACTTCTTAAAAATAATATGTTGATCATTCTGAAATTACAAAACAGGTAGAAGTCTGAAGAATAAGCACTAAGCATAAAATAAATGGGCATACACAAAATGTTATAGCAATATATTAAAATATTTGACTAGTTAAAATTGTGAAACTTAGGAGCCTGATATAGTTGTCTCCTGAGAGGTTCTGCCAGACCCTGACAAATACAGAGGCAGGTGCTTACAGCCAACCATTGAACTTATAACAGGGTCCCCGAGTTAGAGAAAGGAATGAAGGAGCTGAAGGGGTTTTCAGTCCCATAGGAAGAACAACAATACTAACCAACCAGATGCCCCAGAGCTCCCAGAGACTAAACCACCAACCAAAGAGTACACATGGAGGGACCCATTGCTCCAGCCACATATGTAACAGAGGATGGCATTATCTGACATCAATGAAAGGAGAGGCCCTTTGCCCTGTGAATGCTCAATGCCCCCGTTGTGTGGGAAAGCCAGGACAGAGAGATGGGAGAGGGTGGGTGAGGAAGAATTTAAGAGATAATTTTGTCATCTCTACCACAGGACAACTTAATACAGTTTTACATTTGTCCTGAAAATTGATTAACAAATTTAAATGAACAACCTTGCTTGAAAGATTTCATCTCTGTTAAAATATGTCTATTTTCATTTGACTTTCTTAAAAAATGTCACCAAATGATATAGGGTTTTCAATAACGTGTAGAAATACAGTATACAATTTCTTTTTGGGTTAGTACATACAATACAACTAAATAACTATATATTGTGGCTAAAATACTTTGGCATTTGTATAGCATCAGGAACAAATACTGTTCTGAGTGCTTGTTAAAAATAATGAGAATAGAATAAAAAGCATTGCCCAGGGCACTCAAAAGGCTGTGACACAGGTGACATTAACCGAATGCACTTTAACTTGGAAAAAGGTCCTGTCATAAAAGTGGCATGTATTATGTGGAAAGATAACTTAAAAGCTTATTTGATTCATCCATAAACTTTAGTAAGTTTTACTGTTTGAAAGTAAGTTGGCCAGCAATAATACTTTTGTAACAGACTTGCTGTCTTCACAGCATATGTTGAAATTTAATTACTGCTAATCTTATGTACTTTTATTGAACACTTTGTACTTTTATTGGTCATAATTATGATAATATTATACATATATACAAATATTCATATCAATGTCATATATGTCAGTAATAGAAAATACAGAAAATTCTAGGGAAAATTAGGTTAATATACAGTTTTATATTAACTTACTGAAATTAAATTATATAGTGGAGAATAGTAAATATATGAAGATATGTAGAATATGAAGTAGCCTAGCCAATAATAGTACTAAAATGTCAGCTTGAATGAAAATACTAACTTTTGAATTCAGATTATCCAGTACTTTTAGTTATACTCTGGTATAAATGAAAATTGTATTAATATCACATGTACATTATACTTAGAAAATATTTTCTTATTTCCAAATTTTTTATTCCACGTTTTTAATATCAAAGTTAATTTAAAATATTTCTCAGTTAATTCATTTAAGCATTAACTTGCTTATTTGTGCAATTATCGTAAGGTTAATTTTCAACATTTTAAAAGGATTATAACATTTTAAAAGTATGTATGTATTTATATATTTAATTACATTAAAAATGTTGCCCTCCTCCTAGTCCCCAGGGACTCTTATGGAAGAGTTTTGGGAAGGATTTAAAGATCATGAAAGGGATAGGAAATCTACAGGAAGATCGTGCTGTGGGGTGGAAGAAATAGAAAATCTCTAAGCTCACCATTATCTCCTCCCATGTCCATCCAGGGCTCGTATTTCAGTTCTGGACATGCTCAGAGACAAAATACTGATGTTCATTATTGGGTATTGGCAAAGAAATATATTCCTAAATCACTGTAACTTGTTAGATCATGAAGAGATTTGAAGTTTGAAAGAATCACGAGGGGCTATTACAGCTTTCATATGCTGCAACATTTGCACCAATTGGAACTTTGGCTAATATCTTGGGACCTCAGAATAGAACTAACAGCAGCTCTTTGAAGGAAGAAGATAATTTCCTATTTGCTTCATCTCTTGTTTAAGAGTCTGGTCACTTACAGCCAAAAACATTTCTGACTCCATCAGCCAGATCTTAGGCAAATGGTTAGATTGGAATGTCAGTGATCTGAATTGGTGCAAAATCAGTTATGTGTGCCAACATCTCTAATCTGGCTTCTGGTTCAGTGATTTTTCTATGAGGACTGTAACTTAATACAGGTATACAGGTATAACTTAATACAGGTATAGCAAAGGATTCCAGACAGCAATTAAGTGCTAATCTCTTAAGAGAATCTCCCAAGGTTAGCAGTTCAGACCTGTGCATTAACTCTTTTCTATACCAAATGGATGCACTGTTTCAACCAAGGTCTGTAGGTGGCAAGAACATTTGGGTAAATAACAGTTTTTTCTAACTTTCTTCCTTTCTTTACATTCCCTATGTCTTTCTTTTTTTATTGTATATTTTAAATTTACATTTCATATATTATTCTCTTTCCTGGTTTCCCATCCATATGCCCCCTATCCCATACCCCTCCCCTTCTATGAGTGTGTTCCCCTCCAAAATCAACCCCCTTCCTGCCTCCCCACCCTGACATTCCCTACTGGGGTTCAGCCTTGCAGGACTAAGGGCTTTCCCTATTGGTCTTGGGCCAAGGCCATCCTCTGGCACCCCCTCAGCCATGGATCTGTTGGTGTGTAGTCTTTGGGTAGTGAATTAGTCCCTGGGAGCTCTGGTTGGTTGGTATGGTTGTTCTTCAGTCCTTTCTCTAATTCCTCCAATGGGAACCCCATTCTCAGTTCAATGCTTGGCTGCTAGCATTTGCTGTATTTTATGCTTGACTGAGCCTCCCTAGGAGACAAATCTATATCAGGCTCCTGTCAAGACAGCATTTCTGGCACCAGCATTATTGTGTAGTTTTGCTGGCTGCCTTATATGGGCTCAAAGCTGAATGCTTAGTGATAAATATTATTTGCATGATTTTGGGGGGCTTTATTATTGTGCAATTTTTGAGGTGGCAGAGTTGACATTCTACTTTAAATTTTCTTAGTGACACTTTTGACTCACTACCTGAAAGAAAATATGAGATAAATAGATGATAGATAATACTTAGATAAGAGCAAGTAAGACACAATAAAAAACAATGTTATTGGTCAAAACTAAAATCAACAGATTAAACTAAACAGGAACACTGAGAACTCTAAGAGAGTAAGCCACTAAACAAAGGGAACATTACTTTTTCTAAAAAAAATAATAATAAGTATAAGAGTTTTTAGGGAAAAATCAAGACATGCTAAATAAAATGGCATGCATTTTGAAATCCCCAGGATTCTCTTTATTTAGGACTGTTTTATTTCTATATCTCTGTGTGTGAAAATGACATACAGAAAACAAATACTGTATAAACTTCCTAAAAATCTAAGTATTATCTATCATCTATTTATCTATTACCTATCTATACATATATGTGTGTTTCTATGAAGAACATATGTATATTTGATATACTGTACAAAGGACTAATAAGATATATTTAAAATATTAAACTATCTTTCTGTTTAGCTTTCATTTTTTAATTCAAGGGCCTTTTAATTCAAGGACCTTTTAATTCTCGGACCCCTGATGATTGGTTCCAATCAAAGCTAAAATATGTTTAAGATCATCTCTAAAGCCTTATATGTTTTCCTTCAACTTCAAAAATATTTTAGTCTAGAATAGAGTCTATTTTACATAATTAATGTATTTAGGTTCTTATTCTTATGTTTATAGATTTCCACATTGATTAAACCCTAAATTTGAACTAAAATAAATAACCATATAGTTACATTTGTTTTGAAATATGTTCTCTTAAAGTCTGATTTTTAAAAATATTTTATAGCACTTGTTAGTAATATTGATTAAAATTATTAGAATGATTCATCAAACAAATATATGTTTTAGAGACAAGCGTTCAGCAATGAATTTTATTGCCAAATAAGTCCCATTTATTTAGCAGTATCTCAATGTGATATGCAATATCAGATGAAATAATTCATTCATTAATGATATAATAGGAAAATGTAAAATAAATGACAAGTTAAGTGTTTTAGAAACAATTTGACCCCTCAAGAGTCTCAGAAGCGTTTCAGTACAAATATATTCTTATTTGTTAATTATAAAATGAAGTGTTATTTAGAAATTTATCCTTTCAACTCTAAGATTTTTTTGAGTTTAGATTCTCTCGAGGTTTTCATTTCTGGTCTCTGCTGAACAGAAAAAAAAGCGGACAATTAAATGCCAATGTCATTTAAGCCATTAAAGCTGAGGCTGTTACTGAAGTGCACATCCAATGGGGAAAAACCACAACATAAGAATCATAAATGTATGTTTTTAGTATTATACCACTTAAAATTAGAATGTAACACTAATAGGATCAAGTAACTTTTGACTTCATGGCAATTACCACAATCCTGATTAGTATTCATAGTTGAATGGTTTCATTGCATACCTTGTCACAAATAGTCCTTCATGCAACCTTATGTGTTGGACATTGACCAATTTAGTAATGTATAAATCAAGACTTTGAGGGAAAAATTAGTTTGGAAATCTTAACATTCCGTCACATAAAGACTTTTAATCTACTATTACCAAGTAAATATAGTATAGTGCTAGATTTATTACTACTTAGATTACGTTTGATCTCTTATTCTTTTATATCTGATATGTAATGATAACTAATTTTATGCTTTCATTATTTACAATATTTAAGAATATTATTAAAATCTAGAAATAAGATAATTATCACCCACCAAAATTAAATAGAACAAAACTATGCATATATCTCAAGTATAATGGTAAATTTTATGAATGCCAGAGAGAATCACCAATGACTGAGGAAAAATGTGCCAAATACGGGTCATGAAAATGGATTAGTGTTAAAAACTATGGTTCAAAAGAACACATCCCTAAATGAATTCAAAGAAAAAAATCAACTGATACACAAGTACTTACTTATAACAAGTACTTTTAATAACACATCTCTTAAATACTCATAATCCTGATGTGTGAAAGCATTATGTAGCTATAGAAAATGTAGGTAATGTGTTTAGTATTATTATTTTTTTATCTTCTATACCTCGAGCAGCTATAACAGCAGTATGCTGGAGAAACACCATTACTGAACTGAAGTATGTTCTTTTAAATTTAGTGTAAAAATTAGTATATGGGTAAACATTTACATCAGAAATGCTAATTTTTATGTCACAGATGCATGTTTTAAGTTGTAAGCTGATTTTGCTAAAAGTTCTAATTTCACTTATACTTATCCTACAAATAATTGATATAACGTTTTACTTTTTCAAGATATGTCACCTTGATCTCAATGTATCAAGATAGACAATTTTTACATTTTTTTAGCTGAAAATATAAGTTGAACATAAAACGTTCTCACTTTACAATAAAATAGGACATGGCAAGATAGCTAAATTGTTAAAATCACTAATTGCTTTTGCAGAGGACCTAGGTTTGGTTCTCAGCATTCACATGATAACACACAACCACCTATAACTCCAGTTCCAGAAGATTATGATACATTCTTTTGATATCTGTGGGAACCAGGATCATGGCAAGCAGATTTACATACAGGCAAACCATTCATACATGTAAAATAAATCTTAAAAGTAAGATAAAATAATAGGACCAGGGTCTATGGTTCATTTCATAAAGTGCTTGCCATGTAAGGGTTAAATATATGAATTAGAATTCCCAGAGTTGATATACCTCCATTCGCAAACGCGTGGGTGTGCATGCACACACACACATATGCCCCTCCCGCACACACACGCATGCACACACACATGCACATGCACACATATACTCCATTATACGGAGATTAAAAATTTACAAACTAAATAAATTAATAGCCTTCCTTTTAATTCATTAGTTAATTTCCAGTTTCATGAAACCAGCTCAGAAAATATGAATAAAGAAATAACACAATAGCATAATGGATCAAATGATTTGCTTTTGAAGTATAAAATGTTCTAACTTAATTGATTAATTAATTGATCTCATCATAAATGCTGTCCCCCTTCTCCATTCCCCCATTTAATCCCTTCTCCCATTCTTCCTCCTTATACTCTGACTGGCTGGAACAAGCCCTCTCACCCCATTTATTCCTCTGCCCTGGTGCATCAAGTCTCTGTAGCAGGGTTAGGTGCATCTTCTCTCACTGTAGCCAGAAAAGGCAGCTCTATATGCCAGGGTTGGGGGGTGGGGGTGGGGGAGGTCAGGCTAGGTCCGGCCAACTCCCTGTATGATTTTTGGTTGGCCTCTTAGCCTCTGAGACCTGCCAAGTTTCCAGGTTAGTTGACACTATCGGTCTTTCTGTGACATTCCTATCCTCTTTAGGGCATTTAGTCCTTCCCAGAACTCTACCATAAGAGTCCCTGACCTCTGTCCAATGTTTGGCTGTAGGATCTGTTTCTGTTTCTTTCAGTTGCTTAGTGGAGTTTCTCAGAGCAGTTATGGTAGGCTTCTATCTTCAAGAATAAAAGAGTATCATTAATATTGTCAGGGATTGATTCTTGCCCATGGGATGTGTCTTAGGTTGGTCAGGTTATTGGTTGGCCATTCCTTCAGGCTCTGCTCCATCTTTGTCCCTGTGTTGCTGTTAGATAGGACAAATATTAGGTGTAAAGTTCCATGGGTGAAATGCTGTCCTTATCCCTCCACTGGGTGGTCTTGTCTGGCTACAGGAGGTAGTCTCTTCTGGTTTCATGCCCACACTGTTAGAGTTCTCAGTTAGGGTCATCTGCATTGACTCATTGGAACTCCCCTCATCCCAGGTCTATGTGGCTTCCTAAAGATCCCTCCTATTAGTCTACCCCATAGAGCTGCAGATATCCATCCATTCTCCTGTCTCTCTGGCCTTCACTCCTTTCTCTTCCCACACCTGTTCCTGACACTTATATTCCCATCTACATCCTCTCTCTCATCCAGTTCCCTCCATATCTCTGCCACCTATGACTATTTTATTCCCCCTCCTTAGTGAGAATCAATTTTCTTCACTTCTTGGTTATCTTCTTTGGGTCTGTGGGGTATATCATGAATTGCCGTAAGTTATGGCTAATATCCACTTTTCAGTGAGTACATGTCAAGCTTATCCTTTTGGGTCTGTGTTATCTCACTTAGGATGTTTTTCAGTTCCATCTATTTGCTTGAAAAATTCAATATAGTTTTCTTGGAAGTAACTTTTAGCTTCTAGGTACAACTAAAAACACCCATAAAAGTCAAACATGAACTCCAGTTTAGTCTAATAACATAGAGTATAACTTTCTTAAATAATTTTTCTTTCTTTATTAATTGTTTTATTTATGTACACCTCAAATGTTGTCCTACTTCCCAGTCTCCCTTTACAAATTCACCACCCCATCCCCCTTCTTTTGCTTCTAAAATGGTTCTCCCCCACCTCTTCGCTCAATTCTTTCTCATCCCTCTAGTATTCCCCTGAGCTGGGGCAACATATCTCCATTGGACAAGCACATCCAATCCAATCGATGCCAGATAAAGCCATCCTCCGCTACATATGTAGCAGGAGCCATGTAAAGATTCATGTATACTCTTTGGTTGGTGGTTTAGTTCCTGGGAGTTCTAACATGTCCAGTTAGTTGATATTGTTTTTCCTATGGGGTTGCTCCATTAATCCTTCCTCTAACTCTTCAACTCGGGTCCCTAGGCTCAGTTCTATGGTTGGCCGTGAGTATCTTTATGTTTCTTAATCAGGTGCTGGCAGAAACTTTCAGAGGCCACTCTTTGTAAGCCCTTCTTGGTATCAGCAATAGTGTCTGGGTTTGGTGTGCAGATGGGATGAATTCCCAAGGTGGTGCAGTTTCTGGACGGCCTTTCCTTTAGTCTCTGCTCTATTCTTTGTCCCTGCATTTCCTTTGGATAGGAATCATTCTGGGTTAAAGATTTTGAGGTGGGTGGGTCACTCCATTCCTCTACTAGGGGCCATGTCTAGGGGCCACTGGAGGTGGTCTCTTCAGGTTCTATCTCCCTGTTGTTGGGTATTTTAGCTAATGTCATCACTGTTGGGTCTATGGAGCCTCTTGAATCTCTGGCATCTAGAACCTTTTAGGAGTTCTCCCTGTTCTCCATCCCCTACTGATACACATTTCCATTCATTCTCCTGCTCCTCTGTACTTTTCTCCTGTCTCTTTCATGTTCAGTATTAACTGTTTTTATTTTCCTTGCATAATGTTTATATTTGATAATCTTATTTTAGGAAAATGTTACAAAACATTTTATCTAGAAATGATAAATCATCAGTATTAAATTGCTAAATCTATTGAAATAGAATTCATGCACACATATTTCTGAAAAATGAACATATGTAGCCACAGAGTATAGCAACTAAATGACACATAGATACTTCAATATTATTCATTTGTTGTTCACCGTTAATATTAATTCCATATGATCAATCTTAAGACATTTATTTCTTATTTTCATCTATTTGAAGAATGTTTAAGGGTATTGTATTTTAATTGCTATAGTAACAGAACTCTACATTTTTAGGTTATCTAAGAAAATGCACTATGTATTTATATTATAGGAAATATATATTAGAAAAAAATAAGTATAAGTTTCATTTCATTAAATATAGTAGGCATTCACTGATTTGTATTACCTAATCTAACCTGTTTCTTGAGAGATCATTTAGATCTGGGTAACATGAAGAGCACCCGGAAAATTTATTCTTTTGTTTCTTATATATGTATAGTTATATGTCTATAAATACCTTTTATTTAATCTTTTACAGTGAGTAGAGTTGAAAAATATAAAATGCGCATATACTCTCTTACTTTAATATTAAATAAACTATAAATATCTTGGTATAATTCCTATAATCTAAATTTAATTCATTTAGTGAGCAGCCAATACAAATGTATTGATGGAGAAAAATAGCTTTGAAAATAATCACTGTCTTCAGGGAGCTTAATAATTGGCATTATGTCAAATATTATATTACATTTATGATAATGAAATATTTATTGTCATTAATGAGAATTTCTCCCTCGAGCTATTAATATTGTCACGGACTTGTCTGCCATCTTCAGATTCATAAACTACTTAAAATTTCCAACTTTGTTTTAGTGGATCTTTTCACCAAGTATTTTCAGGAATTTTCAGTTTACTAGGTTTATAGTTATGGCAGTGATATTTCATCAATGTTTTTGTAAAGAATAATTTTGAGCTACAAAATAAATGCTGATTGATGACAGTGACAATGCCTATACCAGTATTAATAAGTATATTATATTACTTATCAAACTTGATATTTGTGTCTCCAATTATTTTTCTATATAATAAAGAGAAACAAAATATCTTTATATAACAGTGATAATTATATACTAATTGATAAAATAATAAAAGTACTTAATGTCTTGGAGAAAAAGTGTTTTGAAACAATCATTTAAGCTAAGTTTAATACTAGTCATTGATACCTTTCCCAAGATCTGATGTCTTATATTCTTTCAAAAAGTGTATTATATAAACTAAATTTACTTTTTCATACATATTTTATATGTGTGTAGAGAGAAAATATGATAGCATTGTTTTTTTCTCAATCAATGACACTGGCTCCACATTTACTTTTGGAACTAGTTCAATGTTTTTTTTTTAAAGTCTTCCATTTATCTTCTTTAGCTTAACTCAAATCAGAAGACTCTTTTTCCTCATTTGTTTCTGCCTCTTCCTGCCTCTCCATATGACTATGATGCTGTTAATATGAATGCTTCCCCATATACTGCTTCTACCATCTGGAATTACTTTATTTACATCTCATTCACATGCCATTTTAAAAATTATATTTTCTCCTGTCCTTTTTTTTCTATCACTGAGAACTTTTTGTTTTTGTTTTCCTATCTTTTTCTTTTAAGTCGTGATTACCTTTTCATGGTAGATTTTATAAGTGGTTTGTAATTATGTACTTTGTATTTTCTATTTTTGGCACTTCTAAATGCAAGGCTTTATGAATATTGTTTTCTTTAAGATTTGGTATCATCAGCCTGACATTATGCTAACATTTCTTCTTGGTTTATATCCTTTGAGGATGATCGTTTACTTAAGAAGATCCTCTTAAAACAGTCTGGCAAAAGATATATACCTAAACCCTATGAAGACCTTGCTGTCAGCAATGAAAATAATAAAAAAGATGGTTTACGGAGGAAGAAAGAGGCCTTCTAAATAACTGAAGGATACATAAATTTTAGAAAACAGTTTAATGGATTATAAATAAATTAAGAAGCATAGAACTTTATAGATTGCTTTCATTTGAGGATAATGGTTTATTTAAATCCATGAATAATTATATTAATGAATATAGGAGTGCATATAGATATCAAAAATGTGGAAAATGAAATCTCTCTTAGTTAATGCCTACTAAATATTCCATTAACTCCCAGAAAGTCAACTACATTCAGTAATAAATAAATGTAAAATGAAGGCTAGTAAAGGTGGCTAAATAAAAAAAAAATAGATTATAAGTTTCTATAGTTGGTCATTTCATTCTCTTATCTTCTACACTCTGCATTTTCCTCTGTGTACTTGAGTATTTTTTAAATATGTTCCTGGAACATTTAAATCTTTTAACTTAGCATGAAGAAATTTATTGCTATAGTAACAACCACAAATAGTCATAGCATCTCCATGAAATACATTGTATATCTAAATAGCTGTTCCTATAATGTATCTTTTTACATAAAAATAGAAATGACCACAGTACCATTTTTAATGCTTTAAGAACTACAGTAGTAGCGTGGAAATATCTGATAGTAGAATTTCTTACGGGACTGGAAAAGTGAAAATGCCAACATTGCTGACAGAACATGCATTCCTTTCTTAGAACTTTGCTTACTGATTTCTGCATGAGCTAAAGTAATGTATCCATCTGTATGCTTTAAGAATGTGAGAGCTTTTCTAAATACACTTTCTTCAAAAATCCTTCCATGAATTTTCACGTGATGGAAATTTTGCTGTAAACTTTCAATGATATTTATTTATAATAAATCTTATAATCGTAAAAAATAAGTTTTTAATACATATATAGTTCTCATGTAGAAAACTATTGAAGTTGCATGTAGGAAAACTAAATTAGTAAAATTGATTTTTCCAAACACTTTAGTACTTTGAAAACTGTTTTCCAAATTATTTGTTTAACTGACAAGTCTTCTTGATAAATATTGATATATAACAACATAATTCCACTATGGGGAATTAAATAATTTCATTTGTTCTCCACGTAATTGTCTACTATTTTATGTGATACACTTACCTATATCTAGTATTTTATAAATTGCAAATGTAATGGCTAAGGCAAACACCAGGCAACTCTTTCTTATATACAGCCACCAAACTAGATAAGATGGATGAAGCAAAGAAGTGCAGGCCAACAGGAACCAGATGTAGATCTCTCCTGAGAGACATAGCCAGAATACAGCAAATACATAGGCGAAAACCATCATTAAACCACTGAACTGAGAACGGGAACCCCGTTGAAGGAATCTTAGAAAGGACTGAAAGAGCTTGAAGGGGCTTGAGACCCCATATGAACAACAATGTCAACCAATCAGAGCTTCCAGGACTAAGCCACTACCCAAAAACTATACGTCTATACGTGGACTGACCCTGGGCTTCAACCTCATAAGTAGCAATGAATAGCCTAGTAAAAGCACCAGTGGAAGGGGAAGCCCTTGGTCCTGCCAAGACTTAACCCCCAATGAATGTGATTGTAGGGGGAGGGCGGTAATGGGGGAGAGGATAGGGAGAACACCATAAAGAGGGGAGGTTAGGGTTAGGGGGATGTTGGCCAGAAACCTGAAAGGGAGAATAACAATCGAAATGTAAATAAAATATCCAAGTTAATAAAAGATGAAAAAAAATAAAAGAAACTGTTTTCACACAGGTGCTGATTACATTTTCTCAACCTACCAAAACCTGAGAAACCGGGAAAAGCAAATCTCAATTGAGTAAATATCTTCATCAAATTGTTTTGAGGGTGTGCCTTCCAGGTACAATACTGTTTGATAATGGATGTGAGAAGGCACATCCCACCGTGGACAATGTTGTCCCTGTGCAGAAGATCGTGGTGGTAGTGAAAAAATTGGTTAAGCATGAAATAGCCATGGACAGCAAGCCAGTAAGCAACATTCTTCCATAGACAGTTTGATTTCTTGCTTTCAGGTTCCTGCCTTAGTTCATGCTTTGGGTTCCCTAGATGATGGAACTGTGAGCTACATAAACACTCTCCTTCCCCCATTTTGCTTTAGATTAATGTATTTAGCCCAAAAACAATAACTCACAAAACAGTGACTATACTTACTTGAATAATAAATGTCAACATAATATTACAAAGTTAACTTTCCATTACTAGGCAATTATTCAACTTGTCGAATTGAACATTATTCCTTTGTTCACCTTATGTAATAAGATCTCAGAATGCATTAACATAAGATAACAAACTATGGTTTATATAACCTCGAGAATTCTTACTAAGTATTTATGAGTTAAAAATTATTGTATTTACAGTTTTTGCTAGTTTTTGAGGTATGTGATTGCAAAAATAACTTAATGATAGTTGATTTTCAATTTTAATGATGTCATACTGCTATCAGTATTTGTTTTTACTGTTGATAGGTTTATTCCTCTTTAGACTATGAAATAGAAATATTTTTGTTAGGATTGATTTTTTCACAAATATATACATAGCTGTGTGCTTTCTTACATGGTTAGTGAATGCAACTTCACCAATAATAATGGAGTATCACATTTGCAGTTGTCAGTATTTGGGTGAAAAGATATCTGCTTATTCTGATATTTGGTTGTACAGTATGCATTATTTTGACTAATTCATTTTTCAAATGCATTGTTTGTGGTGTCTCCAAAACAATGATATTTCCTGTAGAGCTCAGCCTTTAGGTGCAGACTAAAGAAGAAATTAGTTTTATGTTTTGTATTTGTTTTGGTATGATTCTACCTACATTTTTATGCTTATTTTATTTTGTGGATGTTTTTATTCTATAAAATGGGGAAGACTGTAAAAAAAGAGATAATCATACATTAAATTAAAATATCTCAAAAAGCCAAAAAGTACTGCCTTTTTTCCTGTTTTTCAAATTTATGTTCCATGCCCTCTTCTTTCTGGGGCTCTCATTTCCTTTAAGGAGGAGAATTACCACCTGGGGATGGAGAGGTGGCTCAGCTTTCTTTCTTTCATTTTTTTTCTTTCAGTGTATATTTTCTTTATTTACATTTCAAATGTTATCTCCTTTCCCAATTTTCCCACTGCAAACCCCCTATTGCATCCCCACTCCCACTGCTTCTATGAGGGTAATCCCCCACCTATCTACCAATTCCCTCTCTCCTCTCTGCCCTAACAGCCCCCTACACTCGGTCACTTAGCCTTCACAGGACCAAGGGCCTCTCCTCCCATTGATGCCCAATAAAGCCATCCTCTGCTACATATGCTGCTGGAGCCATAGGTTGCTCCGTGTGTATTCTTTCATTGGTGGTCTAGTCCCTGGGAGCTATAGGTTGTCTGGTTGGTTGATATTGTTGTTCTTCTTATGGGGTTGCAAACCCCTTCAGAGCCTCCAGACCTTTCTCTACTCCTCCATTGGGGACCCTGTTCTCAGTCCAGTGCTTGGCTGTGAGCATCTGCCTCTGTATTTATCAGACTCTGGCAGAGCCTCTCAGGAGACAGCTACATCAGGTGCCTGTCAGCATGTATTTCTTGGCATCTACAATAGTGTGTGGGTTTGTTGACTGTATATGGGATGGATCCCCAGGTGAAACAGTCTCTGGATGGCCTTTCCTTCAGTCTCTGCTCCATATCTTGTCTTTGTATTTCCTCCTGTGAGTATTTTGCCCCCCCTCTAAGAACGACTGATGCTCCACACTTTGGTATTCCTTCCTGTCGTCTGTAAATTGTTATCTTGGGTATTCCGAGCTTTTGGGCTAAAATCTACTTATCAGTGAATTCATAACATGTGTGTTCTTTTATGATTGGGATACTTCACTCAGTATGATATTTTCTAGTTCTATCCATTTGCCTAAGAATTTCATGAAGTCATTGTTTTTAATAACTTAATAACTTAATAGTAATACATTGTGTAAATGTAACACACTTTCTGTATCCATTCCTCTGTTGAAGGACATCTGGGTTCTTTCCAGCTTCTAGCTATAATAAATAAGGCTACTATGAACATAGTGAAGCATGTGTCCTTGTTATATGTTGGACCATATATGAATATATGCCCAGGGTGGTATGGCTGGATCTTCAGGTAATACAATGTCCAATTTTCTGAGGAACCACCAAACTGATTTCCACTGTTGTTGTACCGGCTTGCAGTCCCACCAACAATGTAGTGTTCCTTTCTCCAGATCCTCGCTAGCATCTGATGTCACCTGAGTTTTTGATCTTAGCTCTTCTGACTGCTGTGAGGTGGAATCTCAAAGTTGTTTCGATTTGCATTTCCTTGATGGCTAAGGATGTTGAACATTTCTTTAGGTGCTTTGTGGACATTTGATATTCATCAGTTGAGAGTTCATTTAGCTGTGTACTACATTTTTAATACGGTTATTTGATTCTCTAGAGTCTGATCTCTTGAGTTCTTTGTTTCCACCTGGTACAAATGAAGTTAACTATTGAACTTACTTCAAATATACTTTTAATTTTACAGTGTAACTCTTAGGCTGATTTACATTTGTTGTAAAAAGGTTAGCCTGAGAAGAATTATCTAGCAGAAGACAGGTTCTTATCAAAAGCATATTGGATGAATTCTTTCTGTTCTGATACTATCGATCTTATGTAGTGCTTACAATGCTAAACAGGCAAGAAAATGACATGGAAAGTAGACATAATTGCATTAAGAATTATATTATCACTTTACAAATTTTCCATTTCTTTCATCATGATTTGAACTAGTTTGTTTTTGTTTTGTTTGTTTGTTTCTATATACTTACTCATTAGATGTCAGGCAAGATCAAAACAATGGCAATTTTCAGATCTCAAATGTGATTGACTTTTTCCTCTACACATTTTTTTTCTAAATTGCTGTCATAAGGACATTTGCTTAAAGCCTAGAGGATGACTTAGAGAAGTGCTTAAACTTCATACCCAAATAATTTCTTGCAGACTGAAGAGTTAGGTTTTACAGGAAAAAGGTATTAACTTCATTGTCTTAAAAATTGTGCCAGAGTGGTTTGCAGTTTGTTCATTGTGCTGTTTGAAGATAATAGTTTTCACTGATGCATAATCAAATTTGGATTAAAATTGTATTTAGTTTCTCGCCATTAGTGAACATTTCAAAGCATGAGATCACAAACATCAGTCACCATGTGTTTTGATTCCTTTAGTGCAGTGATTCTAACCTTCCTAATGTTATAATCTTTTAATACAGTTCCTCATGTTGTGCTGACCCCAAACATAACTATAATTTTGCTACTGTTATGAATATGAATAATACTTTAAATAATTTAGACAACTCCTGTAAAACCCCTGTTATTTTATCCCAAAAATTTAGTGGATTTGCCCATTTTTACCCCTTGGGTATTTAGATATTACATGTTGATCATATATATATATATATATATATATATACATATATATATGCCAAATTTTAGTTTAGTTAACAATGTCCCATGTAACAAATATCTTTCATTAGACATTGTTCACAAATTGAAATGCCTAACTGAATAAGTAAACACATTTCAAGGAGAGTTATTTCAAACTCACCTTATTTCTTAGAGGCAGTCTGATTGTTTTAGCACAATCCTATTAAAAATAACAAAATAATTAAATTTATTTCAAGTATGTGTCTAGATAATACTATTAATAACAACACAAACCTAGATATATCTGGTGATAATAACATCATTAAGTTCAAAGGGTGGGGAAAATGTCACTTTCCTTGATAATATGATTTAATATTTGCTTATTATTAGGTTCTTAGGTTTATATTATTTATTCTTTTTTCAGCAATTTTGAAATTACAAATACGTTTATCATTTTGCTTAAATATAAGAATATTCTATTTATTTAACAATCCATTTCCTTTTAAAAGATATGTTAAATTTTAAAATATATATTGAAGAATTGTCACTTCTTGAGAAAATTTGATTTCATGAAATTACCATATAGTAAGCCAAATATAACCTCTAAGTCTGTAATATAATTGCTACTTTATCCAGATTTTCTTGTGCATGAGCGTGAAAGCAAAACGCCATGTAATTCATACATTTCAAACAGTCAAGTACATCATTGTTAAATAAAAAATTATGATATATCAATGATGTATGTCTCTCCTTTTAATTTTAAAACCTGTATACTTAGCTAGAGCAGTGGGGGCTATTCATTTATTTTAATTTTTGAGAATTTTATATGAATTTCAATTTTAAAAGGATTCTCTAGTTGGATTAAATATGAAGTAAAAAATTTCATTGTAATATGCAAATTTAAAGATAAGATTATTTTAGCAACTTACATAAGTTTAACTAAATAACACTTGAAATATTCCTGATAAACTTGCACACTTTTCTTTCATCATTTTTCTCATAATGCTCATAACTTTTAAAGGCTTGATAAGTACTGAGAATATCTATGTAGCTACAATTTTAACTTCTGCTTTGACTTCCAGAGGTGAAGTCTAAGTAATATTTTGGCTTTACCATACTTAATACTTTAAACTACTTTTCAGTCTATATAAGAATCTTTCATGATCAATATATCTTCACATTTCCAAATTACTATGATTTCATCACTTTATTAACCTAAAATATTGTGGACATGATTTAGAGATCCATTTTTAGAACATGCTATTCAAGACATATGACTTTATATATACCTTATATCTTCTAGTGATAATGAAGGATTATAATTTCTGCTCTTTGAAATTAAGGCATGTAGCTATTAATCAAAATAGAGTTTACTATTATGAAATTAAACTAGTAAGTATTCTTAACTGTGGATCATTATGAACACAAAACCTCAGCTCAATAAAGAGTTAAATTAAAATGAATTTATACTTTTTACCTACTAAATATATAGTTTTAGCATTTATTTTATACACTAAAATGTCAAGAGTTATCATATCTTTGACATTTTGACAGTTCTTTAGTAGAATAAGTGAGAGGTATTTCCATTAATAGGTAAAGGATGAGCTAGATCAGCTTTGGAGATTTCAAAACCGTAATAATTCGGCTGACTTACTATGGACTTTCTTATATTGTGTAGTTAATGAGCATTAGTTCTCAAAAATTAAATAAGAAATAATGTCAATGCTGGAAATATTTTACACATTTTTATAAGCACAATATATTGACTTTATCTATTACCTGTTCAACAATTCAGTGTGACTAGAAGAATTAAAATACTATGAGCATTATTTTAAAACTGAGATATTTAAACCATTATGATTTTCTAAGAAAATTGTCACAATCTGTTATGTTTTCTTGTGAAATCAAAGTCTGGTGTGGTTGTACACACCTATAATCCCAACCCTTAAGAGGCTTAGTTAAGCAATTGCTTCAAGCTCCCGGCCAGCTGGAAATACAGTAACACACTGTATGCATAAACAAAACAACAACAAAGAAATCAAACTAGTACTATATTTCACGTTAGAAAATAGGACATTTGTTTATGTATGATAAATAAGAAAATATCATATACATATACCACTGCTTATGTTTTCATTTCTTTTTCTCCTATGATTCAGTTTTCACAGTATTAGAACTGTCTTTATTTATTTGTTTTATTTTATTTTATTTTATTTTATTTTTACTTATTGACTTTGCATCGTGCTAACTGCTCCCCTCCCAGTCACCTCCTCCCACAATCCCTCCCCTCTCCCCTTGTCTTCTGGTTAAACCTTGGGCACTTCAAGTGTCTGGGATTCTAGGCAATTTCTCTCCCACTGAGGCCAGACAAAGCAGGCCAGTTAGTAGAACATATCCCAGAAACAGGCAACAGCTATTTGTACAGCACCCATTCCAATTATTCGGGACACACATGTAGGCCAAGCTACACATCTGTTACATATGGGTGGAGAAGTCTAGGTCCAGCCAGTGTATGTTCTTTGGTTGGGGGTTCAGACTCTGAGAGCTGCAAAGGTCCAGATGAGTTGACTCTGTTGGTCTTCCTATGGAGTCAGCTTCTGAGTG
This sequence comes from Rattus rattus, assembly GCF_011064425.1. NCBI lineage: Eukaryota > Metazoa > Chordata > Mammalia > Rodentia > Muridae > Rattus > Rattus rattus. The sequence continues at coordinate 73,757,408 of NC_046172.1, forward strand.
GAGCCTCTCAGAAGACAAAATGCTCCTGTCTGTAAGCATAACAGAGTATCATTAATAGTTTCAGGAATTGTTGTTTGTCCATGGGATTGGTCAGTCTCAAGTAGGCCTGCTTGTTGGTTTGTCATTCCCTCAGTCTCTGCTGCAATCCCTGTGCCTGCATTTCCTTTAGACAGAATAAATTTTGGTTTAAACGCTTTCTGGGTGGGTTGGTGTCTCTATTGATCCACTGGGATACCTGCGTGCTACAGAAGGTGGTCTCTTCAGGTCTCATATCCCCAATGTTATGAGCCACAGTTAAGGTCAATCCCATGGATTTTTGGGGACCTCTCTTAACCCAGTTCTCTGTCCTGGACATGCCCTCCCCCACCTCTTCACCTCTGTCATTTGCAGATTTCCATTTCTTTTCATTGGCATCTAGCCATCACTCCTTTCCTTCCCCACACCTGATCTTGAATCCCCATTCCCTTTCCCATTCCCCCTTCTTCAAAGTTCCCTCCTTCCCTCTATCTATGTCTTATGAATAAAACTGGTTTTAGGACAGGAATCCTTTTGCTTTTAAAATTAAGCTGAAACCCAAAGATCTCCATAATAAATCATTTTCCAGTTTTGAAGTATGGTTGTCTAACGAATCAATCAAACTCAGTTGAATTCAGTACTAATTTTACAGGTGCATTAAAATCTACCACACCGTTGTTACGGTACCTTGGCCTAAGACCTTTAAGTGGTGTTTGATCCATTTTGATCATGAAATGGCTCAGGGGTAAGCACACTTACTGTCAAACTTGATGACCTGTGTCTTATCCCTAGAGTCCACAAGTAGGCTGGATATACAGGTGACTACTTCTTGAAAGTTGTCCTCTGATCTATACTAGCTACACATACACATTCTTAAATATACACAGTAATGTAAGTGTACAATGAACTTCTCCAATGGGCAATACATTTCAACTTATTTTTTTCTCTATAAAATTAGCTAGCTTTTATTATGCCCTAGTATATAGTATTATAAGCTAAATGTTTGTACTCCTAAAAGCCCATTTCTGTTTTCCTAAAATTAGGTATTAGTTATTGTTCACTTCAAGTTTTCCAAATGGTCTATTCCTAGATAAATAAATGCAACAAAACTTGATTTGTTACTATCTGTTTACTATCTCTAAAAGATTGGTGTTTGTACCAACAATTCTCATGAAAAATATTAATTACCCTCATTTATGTTTTTCTTTGTCTTCTCTAATTTTGTTTTAGAACATACATTTTGAATTTCTCTGGTATACAATTCACAGTAAAATTTGTTTTTTTGTACAATTTAGTCTTCTCTTGTTTCTGCTGTTCTCATTGTGTTCATCCAAAGTTTATCATGCTCGATATAACTGACAACTAGATCTCAGTAATTTTCTTTTGAATTGAGACAGAGACTATTCCTTGCACTGTAGCAAGTGTAGCAGCATATTGTACTCCTGAGAACTGCATCCCAGCTGCATTCACTTCTCCAGATATGACAAACAAACATGTCTCCAAGGCCTCTAAAATATCTCCTGTAGGGAAACATACTTAATTGTATCTTCCCATTTTCTTGTAACATTAAAATATTCTGAGTTTTATAGAAAAAATTAGCAATACCGTGAAGATTCAAGTTCATTTAAAAATTCCTCCCAAGAAGTTCAAATGATAATGATTTCAAGAAAGATAGTAGTTCAGAAATAATTAACAAACTGAACAATAGTAAATTATTTCAACCACTTACACAATTAGAAGATCATATATATATATATATATATATATATATATATATATATATATGAATATCCTTAATCAAAATCCAAGCCCTTTGATGTAGAAAGATTATGTGAAATGATACTTCCTTTTAAAGAATATGAAACACATTACCCAAGTTAAACTTCATGTGTAAAATTTACTTTCTTATCTTTGTAACTGAAAGGAGAAAACATTGATTCAGTATGTTTGTTAGTAGTTTTCTTCTATTTTGAGATGAGAATTGTATATTATTTTTACTGTCCAAAAGCTTTTGATGTTTATTTTTTTGTGGTTAATACACTTAGAAAGCATTTTATTAGGACTAGAAATATCTAAATCCTAAGGCATATGAGCACATGTATTTGTTATCTTTCTCAGTAAACCAATGAGTTTATTAGGCTTTAACATGGATAAACAAAAGTGACTCAAAATATCTGTATCACCAAAAGATCCCATAATTTAATCTGACAATTTCATGGAAGTGAGTAACAGAACTCCACCTTAGTTCATCTCTCATCTGTTTTGGACTTTAGCACATCTTAAGATCATGTGTATCTCTAAGATGGGTGGAAAAAAGATGAGGTTCCAGTGGCACAGACACTCCTTATGTATTACAATGGAGCATAACAGTCACTGTATGATTCTACTTATTTTGTTGCCATGACTTCCATGCCATGTATTCTAGATGACCAAAACAATGTCATGATCACATTGGAGACAGTCAGAGAAGATAGGCTTATCCTCAACTTTTCCTCTTCCTTAAGAAAGGAAAATAGAATAGATAATTATGTATGAATTTTGGGAGGGCCTAAAAAGAGAGAATCAAGTAAGGAGGGCAGGAAGAGGATAGAGGGAGGAATATGAGAAGAGATAGCTAAAATTTGTGAGGGGTACTATGAAAAGTTATACGGAACAAATATATGCATATATAGATAGATGAAGATGATCTAAATGAAGACACCAAATAATGGAGGAGACAGAGTCCCAACTGGACATCTCTTGTCACCAAACGAAATGTTCAGTAGATGAACTGGGTTATGTCACATTGGAATACCCAAAGAGCTCAGGCTTTTGTGAAGACTGTAGGCTGCTCTTCACAACCTCACAAGAAGATCTCATTGGTGAAGACAGTAGCTCCAAAACTACTTACAGTTCATTTAATGTATTTATGGTTCTATAAACATAAATAGTAGCTATGCTTCTAGACTACTGGAGGTATTTTTCATATCATGCCATTGTTTTAAAACACCTAAACATCTAGCTTTCACAGGACCAAGGGCCTCTCCTTCCATTGATGCCTGACAAGACCATCTAATGCTACCTATGTGGCTGGAGCCATTGGTGGCTCCATGTGTACTCTTTGGTTGGTGGTTTAGTCCCTGGTAGCTCTGGGATGTCTAGTTGGTTAATATTGCTCTTCTTCCTTATTGGGTTGCAAACACCTTCAGCTCCTTCAGTTCTTTCTTGAACTCCTCCACTGGGGATCCTATTCTCAGTCCAATGCTTGGCTGTGAGCATCTACTTCTGTATTTATCAGTTCTGGCAGAGCCTCTTAGGAGCCAACTTTATCAGTTGCCTTTCAGCATGCACTTCTTGGCATCTGCAATAGTGTCTGGGTTTGGTGACTGTATATGGGATAGATCCCTAGGTGGTGAGTATCTGGATGGCCTTTTATTCAGTCTCTGCTCCACATTTTGTCCCCCCTCCCACAGTTCTTTTGAAGCCTCCATCTCCCTCCTTGCCTCTGAGAGAGGATGCTCTCATTGCCACCAGTTCCTGGACCTCCCCCTTGCCTAGGGCATCAAGGCACTCAAGGATTAAGTGCATCTCCCACTGAGCCCAGAACAGGTAGACCTCTGCTCCATATATGCTAAAGGCCTCAGACTAGCCCCCGTATATTTCTGGTTCATGATTCAGTCTCTAGGAGCTCCCTGGGGTCCGAGGTAGTTGACACTGCTGGTCTTCCTATGAGGTCTCTCTCTCATATAGCTTATTCAATCCTTTCCCTAATTCAATGATAGGGATCCCTAATTTAAGTTCAATTTTTTTGGTGTAAGCATCTGCTTCTGTCTCAGTCAGCTGCTTTCTGGGCCTCTTTGAGGACAACCATTCCAGGCTTCGGCCTATAAGTGAAACATTGCATAGTAGTGTCAAGCTTTGATGTCCCCCTCCCCTGTGAGATAGATCACAAGTTGAGCAGATCATTGGACATCCTTTCTTCCATTTTTGTCCCTGTAGTTCTTTAGACAGGAACAATCCTGGGTCAGGAATTTTGACTATGGTTTAGTAACCCAGTCCCTCTACTAGAGGCCCTGTCTATCTAGTGGAGGTGGATTCTTCAGAGTTCCCTTTCCCTAATGTTGAGCATTTTGGCTAATGTCACCCAAATAAATCCTGAGAGTGTCACACTTCCTGGCTAAAGTGTCCACTCACTTCCAATTCCCTGAAGTTGCTTATTTTCATTTATTCTTTTGGCCCTATGGACTTCTCTACTCTCTCCCAATCTGATTGTGTCTTCCTTTTTCTCTCCTCCCTTCTCCCACCCAGGGTCTTCTCTCCCTCTTCCTCCTGTTATAATTTCCTTCCCACTTCTAAGTGTGGTTGAAACCTCATCACTCATTTCTGCTTGTTATACTTCTTATGGTCTGTAGGTTTTAACCTAGGTATTCTGTACTTTTTGTTTAATATCCACTTATCAGGTATGCACTCACTGAAAATTTTTCTCAATTTAAATATATTTTGATCATATTTCTTTTTTCTCAAGTCATTCCAGCTACTCTCCATCCTTACCTATTAACACAATTCTTTCTCAAACAAGCAAACATACAAACTCATAGTACCCCCCCACATATACAAACCACAAAAATAAGTTAAAGCAATAAACTCCCCTCCAAAAAGTACATCAAACTATAAGAAAATAAACATACACCACACACACAAACACAGACAAACACACACACATACACAGACACACACACACACACACACACACACACACACACGCATACACACACATAACACACACACACCACACACACACTCACACACACACACACACACACTCCACACACACTCCACACACACACACACTCCACACACACACACACACACACACACACACACACACACACTGTGCCCTATTTTCAACAACATTTATCAGGCATTCACCCATGCTAAGTGTTCCATATAACACAGAGTTTTTGTCTGGATCCAAAAAACCTTCCTTTTGAAAAATAGCTATTAGTTTACTTAGAAACCATTTTACTGGAATTCTTGATCCTTGGTGTTCAATTTTGGCTGCACAATGAGTTCATCATATGGTCACAAGAAAGTCATATACTTTCCATGTATCTTAACATCCTTTCTGGAGCAGGAACACTAGGTCATACTTAAAGGACTTTCAAATATAAGTGTTCAGTGATTTTATATATTTTGCTTCTGCTATTTTGTAAATTCTGCTCATCTAACTTTTTAACAAGAGAAGAAATAGACAGAAGCTGGAAAGAACCCAGATGTCCTTCAACAGTGGAATGGATACAGAAATTGTGCTACATTTACACAGTGGAGCACTGCTCATTTATTAAAAACAATGACTTCCTGAAATTCATAGGCAAATGGATTGAAGTATAAAATGTCATCCTGAGTGAGGTAACCCAATCATAAAAGAACCTGACAAATACAGATGCTCACACCCAACCATTGGACTGATCACAGGGACCCCAATGGAGGAGTTAGAGAAAGAACTGAAGGAACAACCCCATAGGAAGAACAATAATATTGACCAACCAGACATCTCAGAGCTCTCAGGGACTAAACCACCAACCAATGAGTACACCTGGAGTGTCCCACGGCTCCAGCTATATATGTAGCAGAAAATGGCGTTGTTTGGCATCAGTAGGAGGAGAAACCCTTGGTTCTGTGAAGGCTTGGTGCCCCAGTATAGGGGAATGCTAGGGCAGGGAGCCAAAAAGGGATGAGTAGTAGGGGGAGCACTCTCATAGAAGCAGGGGGAGGGGGTGTGTGATAGGGAATTACCTTACTGGAGGGGGAACCAGGAAAAGGGATAACATTTGAACATTAACTAAAGAAAATAGCCAATAAAAGGAAAAAAAGAGCTGATTAACAGCAATTAGGAATGGCATTTTATTCAATTAAAGTATCTAGGTATTAAAATTACAAATTTGAAGTTCTATTCCTTAAAATACCTTCAAATAAAATTTAAAAATAAAATCTCTCATTCTTTTCTAATTTGTGTATCAAATATTTACATAAGATTTATTTCAGATATGTAAGAATCCTTAAATTCTGTAAATCTTCGAAATTCAAGGGTCAAAGAAAAATGGATGAAACAGAAGCAAAACATGTAAGAAAGAATCAGAATTTGGAATAAGCAAATATGCTCATCAAATATTGTCACATTCTTTTGGGAGATGAGTCACTTTTCTGTATCTCATTTTTGTGCCTTTCATATTTTCTTTTTCTTTTCTTTTTTTCTTTTCTTTTCTTTTCTTTTTTTTTTTGTTGTTGTTGTCCTGAAACTCAATATGTAGCCTAGCCTTCCTTGGAACTCAAAATCCTATTTCAGGATCCCAAATTCTGTGTATAGATAGATACAAGCAACAAAATTCCTAGGTATACAGTTTTTCTGTAAGTAAATATCTACATTCCCCAGTAAAGTGAAGAATAGACAAAACCAAAAGAAGGGAAGGAAGAGAAACAAATGAATTAAGAGGAACCCAATGAAAGTAATTTGTTAATGTGTTGTCAGGCAACAATAATCACTATATGTTATCTTCAATGAAATCATCATTCCAGTGGTAGCATTGTGTAGCTGTTAATACATGAAAACCTTTTACTGTGAAAATACCTTATGAACAATAAGCAATGTTTTTGGCCTAATATAATAAACAGAGTTACACAGCCATAAAAAGACAGAATTAATAAAAATCTTCCAATTATTAAGCAGTTTTTAAAAATATGTAATCACTTCTAAATTGCCACTATGAAAATTACTAATGATAAAATTTTAAAATAAAGGTTTAGTGCAGTGAAAATAATTTTGCTTTGTAATAATACTAAAGCCAAAAGGATGAATAATGTTATGTGAATATTTTGTTCAAAACGGACTTTGCTAAACACAGGTACTGGAATGAACATATAGAATCTGCTAAGTTCTATATGACTTCATTAATATTAATGATATTACTATAAATATTTAGCTCAAATTTATTTTAGAAAAAATGGTTTGTTTTCTTATATATTATTCTCATTTCTTAACTGTACTTGTAATGGCGGAAAGGTTGTGGCTTCTGGATTATTGATATAGATGTGACAAAACAGTTCAAACTACTTTGCTTATAATTCATTGTGTTGTATTTTCTGTGATAGTGATAGTGCTACAAATGAATGGTAAAACAAAAGCTCTAGAAATAGTGCAGAGAATATAAATGACAACACTACTGAATATATAAATACTTTTTCTTATTCTTTCTAATAGATTTTTACTCAGCTTATGCAGCAAAACAAGACAATTTTGGTAGAATGAAAGCAAATTCATTATAGTGATTTCTATTGAGTATATTTCTGCACTCTTCTGAAATAGCCATGTCTCTGAGATTTATCTATTTCTAACTCATCTGTAACCTAAAAGCCATCTTATACCTGTATATGCACCAATATTTATAAGACATAAAAGAAACAACCTTTAAATTCAGGTTCTTGTTTTAATACATTTTCAGTAGCAAAAGCTGAGGAAGTAATTTTTAGTTTTGTCACCCCTTTTCCTTAATCTACACATTTAATAAATGAGAATCCAATTTCCTAGATGTATTTTAACTATTTATCAGTATTGTATGTTTTTTTGAGCAATCGTACAAGATTTATGATATTGAAAGTGCTGTGTTAAATTCCAATAAAAAATGCAGTGCTGTTATGCATATGCATGTAAAAATATTATCATTTACCAGGGTAGGCATTTTCAAAGCTTAAATAAGCCTCCTCCTTCAGATCAACTTTTTGGTTTTTCTCAGTCAAGTTACTCATTTTATTTTTTTTCCATGAATTTTGTTTGTTTGGCTTGGATTTGCTACTCCAAGTCCATTTTTGAATCTAAAGAGAAATATCACTCCTAGACTAAAAAGTTCTATAGTATAAAGGAGATATTTTAGTCCATAAAATAGATCTTAACATTAATTAGAACTGACAATTTTATGTAGTTTAAACTAACTCTAAAAGCCATATTAATGATTTCATTTCATTTCTCTAATGTTCATGTTTTAGTTGAACACATGCTTGTTTGAGAGATATAAACTTTAATATTTCAGAAGTAATATCTTTGCCCCCTATATTACAAATATTTATCATAATTTATTCACACTTAAATATTTATAAATAACAGTTATTATCATATTTTCTTCACAAATAAATGTTTACAAAATATTTTATAATTTTATTAGCTATTGACACTTTTGCATTCATTATCAGAAAAATGAAAATTATTTCATAGAATTACTCTTAATAAACTTTTAATATTGTTAAGTGCAATAATAGACAAGTATACACATAGTGAATGTTCTTGAGTTTACATAGATGAGAAAATTACTTTGAAATTAGAAAATAATCAAAGGCTGGTTGCTTTCCTTCTGTCTTTGGAAATAGTATCTCTCTTTTAAACTTATATTTTTATTTATGAAAACTATTGTTAGTGCAGTCATGTATTTGCATGTTACATCTTCACATATGTACATATAAACAAAGACTTTTTATATTTACCCTCTGTTCACATGCATTAGTATATTAAGGCTTTACAAATTAGAGATCCAGTCACATTACATAGAACATAGCAAGTCATACTTAGATATTTAAATATTTGGTGGAAGGACATTATGTTTACCGCAGATTTTTTTTTTTTTTTTTTGGCTCAGCAGTTAAGTCTGCTTAATTAGAGGGCTCAAGTTTGGTTCTCAACAGCCATGTCTGATAATTCAAATTCAGATGTATTGGAATATACTGGCCTTCATGAGTGCAAACCAATACAACACAAAATCAAGAATACAAACAACCTAAAAAGCAATATTACATTTTTGAACTGTATGTTTGATATAATAACAGCAATATAAATAGGTTTTTTGTAACATCCTCCCCAGCAACTATTAACTGCATAGAGCTGTTGAAAAGGCAAAACATTACACATAAATATAAACTGATTTTTGGACTGTTTCTTATATTAATGAATTAAAATGTAAATACTCCATTATCATATTGAATAATTCACTCATTAAAAAAACAGGAGAACAATATATATAATATCCACCAGCTGATATTTTATTATCTCCAGGGACATTACAAAAATTTGCCATATGAAAGATCCAATTTCATTTAAAATAAACAAATGCAGTAAATCTATTCTGTGAAATTTTAATCTCATTTAATTTTTATTGAAATAGAACATAATTTGAAATTAAGGTAGACTAAAACCTAATTATATATGAAGAAAATATAGAATTATAGAAGCTTAGTAATTTAAATTATCATGGCTTGATCATTATATATTAGTCTTAAATTACAGAGTTGTATTTGAAATTCATTAACTTTGGAATGTTTATTCTTTTAAAACAATAATAAATGGTAGTTTCTTCTTTTATAACTCTCCTTAAATAATGTTACATTGTAATATAGCTTTACATATTATATTCAGAATTCAGTAATTCTTTTATTCTGCTGATATTAATTCCATATTTAAATACCTTAAAAGTCATTGGTACTGTTCTCTGTATTCATTATTATTGTATTAGTCAAATATTTTTACTTACCAACCAACATATTTCTCATACCCAGAAGAATTTCATAACCCTCTAGGTAGTCACAGTGGATATACTGACAAAAGTAGAATTAAGAATCATTAAGACTAAAAATTACAATTTTAAGCACTGAGAATTTAAACCTCCCTAAAATTATATTTGAGTATCAACAGCAATTAATTACTAGTTACCGAGATTACCTAACTTCATTTTTTTAATAAAAGGTGTATTATGAGAATTCATATATCACAATTTGATAAATCATTTTTCAAAAAGTATGCTGTATTAAAATTAAAGTTCAGCTTATTAATTTGACACTATATAGATAAAATATAAAAACATTTCCTTTCCTATACAAATATAAATCTGTGAATAAAATGTAAATGGGTAGCTTATTTTTATTTAATTTTTTTTCACTTTTATTTTTTTTTCTTCTTTTTTTCGGAGCTGGGAACCGAACCCAGGGTATTTTTATTTTAAAATGCTTCATAAATTGTATTATTTAGATGTGAGGGTTTTTAAAAAAGCATAATCAATAATCACTTCATTGTATCACATATAGTTTCAAGGACAATGTTTTGAAAATTCTATACATTTCTTTTGCAAACAAAAATAATTTATGTAATAAACTACATTTAGTACCATAAGATGCTATGTGTTAAATGTATTAAAAAATTTAATAACCTTCATCTGATCACAATGTTAACTGTAGGCCAAGTTGAAATGCAGAGCTTAGGTATTCTGGTATCTGTTGCTGAGACTTTCCTCCTGTCTTGTGGATTATAGAAATTGGAAATCATCCTCATTACAATATTTAGCATAAAATTAATTATAATTTACAATATGTGTAGTATTGTATATTAATATAATTTGAATTTTATATAATTCTATGTTTTCCAGAGTCAAAATGTTTTCGGTCTTGATGTCGTTGAAACACCAGAAGGAGAAAAGATGCCCCAGCTGATCGTTCAAAAGGAATTAGATAGAGAAGAAAAGGATACCTATGTGATGAAAGTAAAAGTTGAAGATGGTGGCTTTCCTCAAAGATCCAGTACAGCTATTTTGCAAGTAAGTGTTGCTGATACAAACGACAACCGCCCAGTCTTCGTAGAGAAGGAAATTGAAGTCAGTATACCAGAAAATGCTCCTATAGGTTCTTCAGTGACACAACTCCATGCCACAGATGCTGATATAGGTGAAAACGCCAGGATTCACTTTTATTTCAGCAATCTAGTCTCCAATATGGCTAAGAGACTGTTTCATCTTAACACCACTACCGGGCTTATCACTGTCAAAGAACCACTGGATAGGGAAGAATCACCAAGCCACAAGTTATTGGTTTTGGCAACTGATGGTGGATCGACACCAGCAAAAGCAATGGTGCTGGTAAATGTTACAGATATCAATGATAATGTCCCATCAATTGACATAAGATACATCGTCAATCCAACCAATGGCACTGTGCTCCTTTCAGAGAATGCTCCGCTTAACACTAAAATTGCTCTCATAACTGTGATGGATAAGGATTCTGAACATAATGGTAGGGTGACATGCTTCACAGATCATGAAGTTCCTTTCAGATTACGTCCAGTATTCAGTAATCAGTTTCTCTTGGAGACAGCTGCATTTCTTGACTTTGAGTCCACCAGAGAATATGCCATTAAATTACTGGCCGCTGATGCTGGCAAACCTCCTTTGAATCAGTCATCCATGCTCCTGATCAAAGTAAAAGATGAAAATGACAATGCTCCGGTTTTCACCCAATCTTTCATAAGCCTTTCTGTTCCTGAAAATAACTCTCCTGGTGCGCAGTTGACAAAAATCAGTGCAACAGATGCAGACAGTGGACGCAATGCTGAAATAAACTACCTGCTAGGTTTTGATGCACCACCTGAATTCAACCTGGATCGCCGTACAGGCATCCTGACTGCAGTGAAAAAACTAGATAGAGAAAAACAGGAAAAGTATTACTTTACAGTCCTGGCACAGGACAATGGAATTCCACCCTTAATGTCCAATGCCACTGTCTTCGTGACCGTTCTTGACCAGAATGATAACAGCCCAATTTTCACTCATAATGAATATAACTTCTATGTTCCTGAAAGCCTTCCAAAACATGGCACAGTAGGGCTAATAACTGTGACTGATCCTGATTATGGAGAGAATTCTGCAGTTACTCTCTCTGTCTTAGATGTGAACAATCAATTCACTATTGATCCACAGTCTGGTGTCATCAGGCCAAATATTTCATTTGACAGAGAAAAACAAGAATCCTATACTTTCTATGTAAAAGCTGAGGATGGTGGTAGGGTATCACGTTCTTCAACTGCTAAAGTAACCATAAATGTGGTTGACGTCAATGATAACAAACCAATTTTTATTGACCCTCCTTCCAATTACTCCTTTGAATGGGTTCTACCATCCACAGATCCTGGCACAGTCATCTTCAAGGTTCTTGCAATTGACAATGATACTGGCATGAATGCAGAGCTTCGTTACAGCATTGTTGGAGGAAACACAAAAGGACTGTTTATGATTGAACAAATATCAGGCAACATCACATTGAAGGAGAAGTGCATGGTTTCAGATATTGGTTTACATCGAGTCATAGTCAAGGCTAACGATTTAGGACAACCTGATTCTCTCTTCAATGTTGTAAATGTCAATCTCTTTGTAAATGAGTCTGTGCCCAATACTACCCTGATTTATGAAATGGTGCGCAAAAGCATTGACTCACCTGCAAATCAAAATTCTGAAACAAGTGCATCCTCACCAACCACCGACTATGTCAAGATCATGGTTGCCATTGTTGCTGGCACCATAACTGTTGTCCTAGTTATTTTCATCACTGCCGTAGTAAGATGCCGCCAATCACCACACCTTAAGGCTTCTCAGAAAAACAAACAGAATTCTGAGTGGGTTACTCCAAACCCAGAAAACAGACAGATGATTATGATGAAGAAGAAGAAGAAGAAAAAGAAGAAGCATCCCCCCAAGAACCTGCTGCTTAATTTTGTTAGTATTGAAGAAGCAAAACCAGATGATGCTGACAATGAGAGAAACAGTGTCACATTAGATCTTCCTATTGAGCTGGAAGATCAAACCATGGGCAAATACAACTGGGGTACTACACCTACTACTTTCAAGCCCGATAGCCCTGATTTGGCTCGACACTACAAATCTGCCTCTCCCCAGCCTGCATTCCAGATCCAGCCTGAAACACCCCTAAACTCAAAGCACCACATCATTCAGGAGCTGCCTCTTGATAATACCTTCGTTGGGTGTGATTCCATCTCCAAGTGCTCCTCCAGCAGTTCTGATCCCTACAGTGTTTCTGAGTGCAGCTATCCAGTGACAACTTTCAAGACTCCTGTGTCTGTGCATACCAGACCTGTAAGTAATCCAAGATTCTATGTAATCCTTTTAATTTATTACTCTCATTCTTTTGACCTGAGATAGGATTATAAAGAACATTGATTTCTAAGAAGGAACAAACCAATCACATTTCACATAATATTCAAATAGGAATATGAAATCCTTTAAATTTGGTAGTCAGTACAAAGTTAATGCTGTTATGAATATTTGATTATTAAAAGGGTAATCTTGTCTGTAGGTGGCAGTGTGATTAGCTTCTTGCTTCAGTATATCCTTGGAAAAACTATCTATTAAAGATTATAGCACTACCTGCTTTACCACATTATTCATGAGACTCAGAAAAGCCTGGGCTGCTTACGTTATAGGAAAACATTTTCTAATGTGATAAGTAGTTCTCAAACCAAATGGCTCTGTGAATCCTCTGTGAATATGGGCAAATCTGTAGATAATCAACATTTTTAAATGACACTAACATATCCAACACCTCTTTTCTATAATATCATTCTACCTGCTTCTCAAATTAGGAAGACAAAATATTTTGACTTACGTTAAAAGATTAAAACACTTTAAGAAAGTGAGGGTTTGTTCATTCTCATCTTCAAGTCAAATAAAGAAATGCAGAAACATCTTCATCTTAGGGTTACCAGTTAAATATTTGTATTTTCAAGGTCAATCAGGAACTGTTTTTAAGACATAATGACCTTTAGGAAATAGAATATGATTGTTTGTCCTAATGGGCATGAAAGAAAGTTAGAGCATTGTAAGAACTAAGAAATTGGTGCCCAAGAATTTCAAACACATTTCATTTCAGAAAGCAAGAGTTTACACAGTGCTTTTAAATTAGTATTCCATGGAGAAATAAGTACAAATTTATCCAGAAATTCATGACTAAATTAAATTATTTAAACAAATTATTTCCTTAATGAAGTTAAGCAATGGAATTTATCTACTTCTTTCTCTAAATGTCGTGTTGCCTGTTGATTTTATTATTTCAAGTGAATAACAGTAAATTAGTAAATCCATTTGCCAGAATAAACTTGATTTATTAACTTCTTCAGGCTTAATAGACTGGTTATAAAGTGAAAGTTAGATAAATTCCTTTTCATTGAAAGTTATAAATACTGAAATAAGAAATTCTGAAAGAAGCCAGATTCAAGGAAACACTGTAAATAACTGACCATAACTTCAAGTTTGAAAACTAATGATAATTTGAGGCTACATGCTTTAAAATACACAAAAATAATGATGTTAATACCTGTCTTTTAATCACACAGTGAAGGTAAGGTTTTAATATATTAGGCTGAAAAGAAAATTAAAACTCTAGTTGCTATTTAGGGTATCTGCTATGCTTTGAAGAAAGTTATAGGGGTTTCTACAATTTGCATTAGTAATAATACTCTGCATCATCAATGACAAAAGTAATAAATGTTTATCATCTCCAAAGAGTGTGTTTTTGCTTGTATTTAACCATTGCAGTGTACACTTTTGTTTTCTCATTCTTTCCATCATTATTTTGTTTATTAGGAATATTTCTTTTCTCACTGTTTTCTTCTTCTTCTTCTTTTGTTTTTTTTCGGAGCTGGGGACCGAACCCAGGGCCTTGTGCTTGCTAGGCAAGCGCTCTACCACTGAGCTAAATCCCCAACCCCTACTGTTTTCTTCTTTTTGGCTTATTGAGACAGGGTATATCTATGAGGTGATGGGTGTACTGAAACTTGTTTTGTATACCAGGTTGGTTTCATATTCTGAGATTCACCTGCCTCTCTCTCCCAAGTGCTGGAATTAAAGCTATGTTTCAACATTGTTCAGCAGAAATACTCCTTAATAAGAATATTTATTATCCTTAGCACTTTAAGAGTACTCCTTTTTGTACTTTTTCACGTTTTAACATTGCATACTGAGTTTTTCTGTATCATATTTGCAATTCATATCTTTCAATGGATTAGCTCAAGGAATTAGTAAAACAAATGTTCATAATTTGTTTGTATGAACATAGAAATACTTTTGCATGCAGAAACTTTATGTAAAGAGCTAAAAAGGAAAATGATTTATTTTCTAAACATTTTTATTTTTTAGTTTTGACATCTAATAATCTCTAAAATTCAATAAAATTTAAAATGCCTTTCCATGATGACATTTTATGTAACACACCTAAGAAAGTCATATCCTAATCATAAGATAAATGTCTTAGTATGTAATATTAAAAAACAAAGTGCATCACTGAAAAGGAATTATTACTTATTAGTATGTTTCTTACTGAAGAGTCTATCATAGAAACAAATGACTTTTGAGATTCTTTTCACATCTTTAAAAATAAATAAACTGTATATATTATGTCAATCAATATTTACAGTTACTAGAATTCATATTTAATATCTTCTTAATCTGACTCAGAGAATTGCAGCAGTATAACTTAGAACATTAAACTTCTCTGAATATTTATATTTCATTCCACATTTGCAATATTTTTTTACACTTTTAGTATACTTTTTAGTATACTGATGAAAAATAAACGATAAGTGAGCATATAAAAGATCAGTCATGTAGCCATTTAAATACACTGTCTTCATTGTTAGAAAGACCAATGTGGGAAGTTGTGAGTGTGTCTAGCAGTAATAACTAAAATCATGTTTCTTTAGTGAACTTTAACAACAGATTAAAATATTTCTGTTAACAGAAGCCAGAAATATTCTAAAATATTTTATATAAAGTAAGTATAATATTTCTACAGTGGAACATAGATGGATATTAATACTAGCACCTTTGTCATTTATTTAGAAATATGCATGTCGATAAAAAAGGACATCCATCAGAAAGCTTAGAATTTTAAAAAACTATATGTATTTCTTAACTTTATTCTGACTCTGGTTAGGAAAAATGTGGAACATTGGTTATATATCATTAACCTATTTTATAGAATCTTTTATATCTGAGAAATATGTGGCTCCAGTTTGTCATCAATTTCCATGTGCTTTATGGAAGAAGATTTTGTACAGATTGTAGAAAATAAAGGTAAAGTTTGAAATTTAACAGGGAAAAGTTTTATATATTATCTTCTATGAACAAAATTAACTGCATCACATTGCAATTGTTAATGATAATAGTACATTTTAAGCCTAAACAGTTTTCTAGAATCAACTTTAATTTTTACCCCTTCCTTCCTGCCCACTGACTGTTCCTCATTCCATACCTCCACCCCCGTCTCAAAAAGATGTCCCCCATCCCACCCACACACCACACACCTCCCCAGTCCCTGGGGAATCAGATCACTCAAGGCTTAGGTGCACCTTCCATCACTAAGGCTAGATCAGGAAGTCCTCTGCTCTATATGTGTTGGGGGCCTTATATCAACTGGTATATGCTCCCTGGTTGGTGACTCAGTGAAAGATCTCGGGGATACAGATTAGTTGAGAATGCTGGTCTTCATACGGGGTCACTCTCCCCTTTAGCTTCCTCAAGCTTTTTTTTTTTTAATTCAACCCAAGTGGTCCCCAGCTTTTATACATTGGTTGGATGTAAGTATCTACATTTGACTCCTTGAGCTGCTTGTTGGGTCTCTCTGAGTGCAGTCCTGCTAGGCTCCTGTTTGTAAACACACCATAGCTTCAGTAATAGTGTCAGGCCTTGGGGTCTCCCCTTGAGATGGATCAAAATTTGAAATGATACTCTCAGGACTCAATGGGAAGGACCTCAGATGAAATACTTTACAGTGGGGAGAGGGAACTTGTAGAGTCCACCTCCATTAGAAAAATAGGACATCAATTGGAGGGATGGGTTTGCCAGCCCACAGTCAAAAACTCTGACCCAGAATTGTTTAGTCAGAAAGAACTGTAGGGACATAAACTGGGAAAAGCCTGAGGGAAAGGAGGTTCAATGACAGGCCCAAATTTTGCCATCCATCTTGTCTAATTGGGTGGCTGTATATGCAGGCCACATGTGGGCAGGCTCTGAATGGGTGTTCCTTCAGTCTCTGTTTTAATCTTTGCCTCTCTCTTCCCTGCCAAGGGTATTCTTGTTCCCTTTTTAAAGAAGGAGTGAAGCATTCACATTTTGATCATCCGTCTTGAGTTTCATTTGTTCTAGGCATCTAGGGTAATTCAAGCATTTTGGCTAATAGCCACTCTTCAATGAGTGCATACCGTGTGTGTTTTTCTGTGATTGGGTTACCTCACTCAGGATGATATTTTCCAGTTCCAACCATTTGCCTATGAATTTCATAAAGTCATTCTTTTTGATAGCTAAGTAGTATTCCATTGTGTAGATGTACCACATTTCTGTATCCATTCCTCTGTTGAAGGAGCATCTGGTTCTTTCCAGCTTTTGCTATTATAAATAAGGCTAAATTGAACATAGTAAAAGCATGTCTTTTTTTATATGTTGGGGCATCTTTTGGGTATATGCCCAAGAGAGGGTATAGCTGGATCCTCAGGCAGTTCAATGTCAATTTTCTGAGGAACCTCCAGACTGATTTCCAGAATGGTTGTCAATCAGTCTGCAACCCCACCAACAATGGAGGTGTTCCTCTTTCTCCACATCCTCACCAGCATCTGCTGTCACCTGAGTTTTTGATCTTTGCCAATTCTCACTGGTGTGAGGTGAAATCTCAGGGTTGTTTTGATTTGCATTTCCCTTATGACTAAAGATGTTGAACATTTCTTTAGGTGTTTCTCAGCCATTCGGCATTCCTCAGCTGTGAATTCTTTGTTTAGCTCTGAACCCCATTTTTTAATAGGGTTATCTTGAGTTCTTTGTATATTTTGGATATAAGGCCTCTATCTGTTGTAGGATTGGTAAAGATCTTTTCCCAATCTGTTGGTTGCCGTTTTGTCCTAAGCACAGTGTCCTTTGCCTTACAGAAGCTTTGCAGTTTTATGAGATCCCGTTTGTCGATTCTTGATCTTAGAGCATAAGCCATTGGTGTTTTGTTCAGGAAATTTTTTCCAGTGCCCATATGTTCCAGATGCTTCCCTAGTTTTTCTTCTATTAGTTTGAGTGTATCTGGTTTGATGTGGAGGTCCTTGATCCACTTGGACTTAAGCTTTGTACAGGGTGATAAGCATGAATCGATCTGCATTCTTCTACATGTTGACCTCCAGTTGAACCAGCACCATTTGCTGAAAATGCTATCTTTTTTCCATTCGATGGTTTTGGCTCCTTTGTCAAAAATCAAGTGCCCATAGGTGTGTGGGTTCATTTCTGGGTCTTCAATTCTGTTCCATTGGTCTATCTGTCTGTCTCTGTACCAATACCATGCAGTTTTTATCACTATTGCTCTGTAATACTGCTTGATTGGTCTTTTTTTTAAACTAAGAAACATAATTCAGTTCATACGAGAATCAAAACAAAGATTTAGGCATAATATTTCAAATATTTCAAATTAAATGTCTCTGAATTTTGAAACTCACTAGGAAAAAAAATTGAGAGAATAGAATAACATTTTCATGGACTTTATTTTATTTATCTGGAATGAAATTGTTAAATACATACCATTATTCTGAGTAAATTTCCATTTTAAAGTTTAGTCTCTTTTTAGAGTTTTGTGATTAGATATGTTTTATAAAGATAATTGGATATGTCAGTTTTTGTATACGCCATCTTATTTTAGAAATAATGACAGGACATGTCTTTATTATATGTTTCTTTAAGGTCCTTATACTTGACTAATAACCACTAACAAAATTAAAACAAATACACGAAAACACCTCATTAAATCTTGGTACTAGGCTGGAGTATAAGGGACTCTATAGAAATGATACAACATATGTCTTTTAAATTTTTCCTTCAATTCTAAATTGTGTATTTAACTGGAAAGACTGAGTATATAATTATTCTTGTATATGTAGATTAAAATTAGTGTGTTATTTGAAGTATTCCTATGTGATAATATTTCAAAGAGGTTGATGCTCTATTTAACAAGTTAATATGGTCTCAGTCTGTCTTAGTGTATGTATAAATACATGCCTGTATATGTGTTTCACTTTTGAAGTTTTTAGAAGGAAAAAGTGACATAAATTAAAATTTAACACAGCTGTTCAAATATGACTCATATGTACTCAGAATATTAGTGATTTTCTAGATGTTGTGTCACAGTACTAAAATATGTTCATTCACTTTCATTCATAGCTTCCCATTTATCATCTTTTGTTTAGTAAAACTACTGTTTTATTCAGTAGTTTCTGAATATGTGCTAATGCTTTCCTTTCCTTTAAGTTTCTTCAGTTTAGAGTATGTGCAGTGCTTCTCTCTATGAACTATCCCTCCTTTCTTAAATACTAAAGACCTGATAATATTACAATTGTGTGAATAAACAGTTATTTTTGATATCTATTGTTTTAGGTACCACATCTCTTGTGAAGAAATAAAGCTGGATTTTCCTTTAATACTATCTAATTTCTGATCAGTTGGTAGGATTAAGATTCAAAAGATTTCCTTTAACACCATTACTTCTATTTATATTAGTCCCAGTTTTAATGCAATGAAAACAAGAGTATAGTAGTTTGTGTACAAATTATTCCCTTTAATGTGTCTCTAGTCATCTTGGTTTAATTTATACTTTGTTCAAAAGATTATAGCATGGACTGTTCCCCATCATATACATCCCTTCCTGTATATATATATATATATATATATATATATATATATATATATATATATAGCTCATTTTAAACATTTAATCATTAAATATGAATTCACATAGGAACATATATGAGGACATATGTGAAATATGTATATTTAATCATCATTTGTGTCTTTTGCATGGAGTTAGTAATAAAAATGGTAGGAGAGGTGAAAATTTATTGTACGAGTCTGAAAATTTAAAATACACAAGAGTTTCCAAGATTTAGTTAGTACTTGTAATTTACTTTTGAGAGGAATAAACAGATTTTGTTTGCATATATTAGAATGGGTATAATAAATGTCCCTTTACCTGTTATACTTTTAGATACTAACATACCACTGTATTTGATGCAATTTCAGAGCCTAACTTGTCTGTAATATGTTGTGAGTAATATATCTGTAAATAAAATTTTCTGCATTTCAATAATTCAACTTCTGATATTTTTGAAGCACTTATTGCAAAGAGAAGGTAATGATTTTATTAATGTTACACCAAATTCTAAGATACTTTTAGCATAATAACTTTTACAATGGAGATTCTATTGTAGCTGCTGTTATTGTTAAGTACCCACTGTTGTGCCATAAGTTGATTTAACAGCACGTGCGTTAAAAAATGTAAGGTAGCAAGGCAAGACAAGGCAATCATAATTTGTTTCTATTAAAGATAATGTCAGAATAGAGTAGGGTTTAAAAATTTTTACAAAATACAAAGTCAGGTTTTACTACAATAATTGTGTGTGTGTGTGTGTGTGTGTGTGTGTGTGTGTGTGTGTGTGTGTGCATGCAAATAAAAAACTGCTTTTCAGTGCTAAGCATGAAAAGGCACTTGACAATCCCAATTTAAGAAGCAGCCTCATAGGAAGCAACACTTCTCCTCAGACACATACAAATATAGGTCCTATCTCTAGAAATCCATTCACATGTGTCTTTAGTCACTTTCTTTTTCGAATTTTCTCCATTTGTTATTCATAATAAAAATAAGTTTATATTATTGCTAGTTTTCATTTCTACAATAATGTTTACAGTGCATCTTGAACGTTCTCTCTTATTATAAATCCAAAATATAAGATAGTCTTATCTTTCTCTTACATGCAGAAAAATATTAACTCAATGTGTTTTCAAGTAATTTTATAATCTTATTAATGTCTACATGTGTGTTCTATTTCTAACCGCCCAATGTATCAGATATTTTTGACTTTACTATTTAATATCCCTAACAATGCAGTTAACCCCCAGGATCTTATAAATCTGTACAATTTTTCAGAACTACTTTGAGAGCTCATTTAAGACAGTTATAACTATCTTACTAATTTTATATGGTTATGATAGTTAATATAGTGATTTGTGGATTAAGAAATCTACAAATAATTTTAACATCAAGAGAATATGATAAAAATTTCTATCTGCAAATCAATGAAAAATAAATACTAAAACAAAACCCAAAACATGTAGATCACATATTTTTTAAAAAAGAATAGCATTCATTTAACTATTTCCATTTATATATCACAAAATTCTTTATAAAATGAAAATTATTTGTATAAATGAGTTTATCCATTATATTATCTTAAACACTACTTGATGAAAACTCTTCCATCACTGTATTTCTTCATTAATTTTAGAAAAAATATGTCATATTCTTAGAAAAATGTTGCATTTAGTGTTTATGAATTGTACTCAGCTGGCATAAAATAAAAAATATCCTGATTTTTTTGATATGAAACCAGTCTCTGTCTAAAGGGATAAGGGAAGCATTTAATGAAAATGCATCCTTGTGACTGATTTCTTCATAGAATAATACTTCATATATAAACATACTTGTATAAATATACATATACTCATATATAAACTTAAATGCAGGTAAGAGAACTTAAATTTATACCTCATTTAAAAAGGAAAAGCAGACAGTGGGTTGTTATATTATTCTGGGATTATATTTTGAAATGGATTTAGAGAGTTTTCTTGAAGAATTTTAAAATGTTTTTTAACCTCTTGGCTATTTTATATTGACCAAGATAAATATCAAATTATAAACCCATTAAGCATAATGTTTATGAAATATGCAGTTACATCTGTGATCAGCTTTGATTTTTGGCCTAGAATTGGGCTTTACTATCTTTACAGAAGTATAGTTCACAGTATAAAAAATGTTTATGTCAGGTACTGTGCAAAAATAATAGAATTCCATTAAGTATGTCTTTTAGGGAAAGTAGTATACTTGGTACCTTACATATAGTACTTTATTATCTCAAAGTCACTGTATAGTTAGCAAGTTTTGGGATAAGGGCCTTGGTCAAAACCAAATTGACTCTTTTTCTCCTTTCATGAGCTGTGCCTGCCAAATGAAGTCCAAAGGATTCTTCCAACATTTACTTTCTGTTTCATTTTAGTTTGTTTTAAAAGTCATCAACCATTTCAAGAAGACTTTCTTGCTCTTCTTGGCCCGTCTTACACTTAGACTCTTTCTTTAAACTATGGATTAGTGATATTGGCATGAATTGAAGCAGAAGTTTATAAAATAAGCAAGCACATGCTCATTCTGGAACTTACTTTTGTGACATGAGGCATAGTTATTAAATATCAGTTTATTTATTAATTGTGCAATCATCAATAATAGTCACTTCTATTGTACACATTTCATGAATGTAATTTTTAATATGATAGCTATATTGTCTTATTGATTTTTCACATAAATACTGTATTGAGAGCTGTCATCTATTCATTTTACCTTTTCAATATGTATAGCGTTATTATGTTTAAGTGCTCTGAATTTGACAAGAGGTGATGTAAAGCATTTTTCAACAGCACTTTGTAGAAGAAATAGTTTAATTTATTCAATATAGCAGAGACATACTGGTAGTAAGAAATGTAAATCAAATGAGTCATCGAATTTTTAAAGAGTATTAAATCATTAATTCATAAAGAACCTATTTTTTTAACTTAGTAATTTTTTATTTATTTGTTAATCTTTTTTACAGTCCAGACTCTATCCCTGTCCCAGCCTACCCCCAGATGTTCCACATCCCATACTTAGCCTGTCTACCAGAGGATATCCCCACCCACTCCCACTTCCACCACACCAGACCTCCTCACTCCCTGGGGCCTCTAGTCTCTTGAGGGTTAGGTGCTTCTTCTTGACTGAGTCCAGACACAGAAGTCTCTGCTGTATATTTGCTGGGAGACTCATACCAGCTGGTGCACACTGCTTGGTTGGTGACTCAGAATTTGACAGATTTTGGGGGTCCAGGTTAGTTGAGACTGCTGGTCTTCCTAAAGGGTCGCCCTTCTCTTCAGCCCCTGGCAGCTTTGCCATAATTTAACCACAGGGGTTCTGTCCATTTGTTGGGTGTAAATATTTGCATCTGACTACTTCACCCGCTTGTTGGGCCTCTTGGAAGGCAATCATGATAAGACCCTGTTTGTAAGCACACCGTAGCATCAGTAATAGTGTCAGGTCATGGGCCTCCCCTTGAGCTGCATCGAAATTTGGACCTTCTTTCCCTCAGGCTCTTCTCCCTCTTCGTTCAGGCAGTTCTTTCAGACAAGAACAATTCTGGGTCAGAGATTTGACTGTGGGATGGTAACCCCATACCTCCACTCAATGTCCTGTCCTTCCACCAGAGCTGGACTCTACAAATTTCCTCTCCCAAGATGAGATACCTCATCCAAGGTCATCCGTTTGAGTCATGAGAATTTCTTACCTCCCAGGTCTCAAGCACATTCTAAAGGGTTCCCCTACTTCAACCTCCCAAAGTTGCTTGTTTCCATTCTTTCTGCTGGCCCTCAGGGCCTCAGTCCTGTTCTGCCCACGGGATACCTGATCATGTTCTCCTCTTCCCCTTCCTGTACCCTTTACCACCCAGACCCCTCCACCCTCCTGTGATTGCTTTCTTCTCCCTCCCAAGTGGGATTGAGACATCCTCACGTGGGCCCTTCTGCTTGTTAATCTTCTTGAGTTCTGTGGATTATATCCTGGCTATTATGTACCTTTTTTGACTTATATCTACATGTTAGTGAGTACACACCATGCATGTGCTTTTAGGTCAGAGTAACCTCACTCAGGAAGATATTTTCTAGTTCCATTCATTTACCTGCAAAACTCATGATGTCCTCCTTCTTACTAGTAATTTTAAAATAGCAAGTTTTGATTATATAACACATATTAAAGAACAATTTGATTTAAGAATTATGTTAATTCAAACATTCACATCATATGTACTAATTGAAACATTAATGTTAATAATTTCTAAAATAAAATATAATTTTATATTTTATAATAAAATTGGTTCTCAAACTAAAAATTTCAGCAACCTTGTAAGAAATATAATTAGTGATCTAAGAAGAACAATTAGGAAACATATATCAGGTGCCTCTATTGCACTACATTCAAAAAAGAAAGAAATGATTCAACCAGGAAGAAATTATGCATGTTCAAAGGCACAGTGCAGGACACTGTGGGAAGTAAAGCATGATGAACTAGAACTGTTGTTGGATAGAAGGCCCAAATCAGGCATTGCAGGTAGCTATTTTGTTGTTGTTATTAGTTACTTATTTATTGGATATTTTATATATTTATTTCAAATGTTATCCCAATCTCGGTTACCCCCATCCCATCCTCCTCCAATGCTTCTATGAGGCATCTAATGAGATGATGCTGGGTTCCTTTTTCTTTGAATTGTTTATATAGTGGATTATGTGGGTGAATTTCCATATATTAGACCACCTCTGCATTGCTAAAATGAGGCCTACTTAATCATGATGGATGATCATTTTGATGTATTCTTGTATTCTGTTTGCAAGAATTTTATTGAGTATTTTTGCATCAATGCTCATAAGGGATATTGGTCAGACGTTCAGTTTCTTTGTTGGGTCTTTGCATTTTTTAGGTATAAGCAAAATTGTGACTTCATTGAACGAATGAGGTAATGATCCTTCTGTTTCTATATTGAGGAATTGTTTGAAGAAAATTGTATAGTCCTTTGTATAGGTTTTCTTGGAAAGTCTGAAGAATTTTACACTAAATCCATCTGATCCGGGGATTGTTTTGGTGTGGAGACTTTTAATGATGGCTTCTATTTCTTTAGGTGTTATGGGAATGTGTAGGTGGTTTATCTCATCCTAATTTAAATTTGTTACCTGGTCTCTGTCTAGAAAATTGTCCATTTCATCCAGATTTTACAGTATGAGTATAGGCTTTTGTAGTAGGATCTGATCATTTTTAGAAATTCCTCAGTTTCTGTTGGTATGTCTCCCTTTTCATTCCAGAGTTTGCTAATTTGGACACACTCTCTGTGCCCTCTGGTTAGTCTGGCTAAGCGTTTATATTTATGATTTTTTTTCAAAGAACCAAATTCTGGTTTCGTTGATTCTTTGTATAGTTCTTTTTATTTCTATTTAGTTAATTTCAGCCCTGAGCTTGATTATTTCCAGTCTTCTCCTCCTCTTGGATGTATTTGCTTCTTTTTCTTCTAGAGCTTTAGGGTGTGCTGTAAAGCTGCTGTTTGCTCTCTCCTGTTTCTTATTGGAGACACTCAGAGCTATGTCTTTGCCTCTTAGCACTGCTTTCATCATGTATCTAAGCTTGAGTATGTTGTGCCTTACTTTTCTTTATATTATAAAAAAGTCTTTAATTTCTATCTTTATTTCTTTCTTGACCTAGTTATCGAGTAGAGCATTGTTCAGATTCAATATGTATGTGGCCATTCATTTTGTTGTTATTGAAGACCAGCCTTAGTCCACGATGATCTGATAAGGTGCATGGGACTTTTTCAATCTTCTTGTATCTGTTGAGACCTGTTTTGTGACTGATTATTACAGTCAGTTTTAGAGAAAGTACCATGTGCTGCAAAGAAGAAGGTTTATTCTTTTGTTTTAGTGTGAAATGCCCTATAGATATCTGTGAAAACCATTTGGTTCATAACCTCTGTTAGTTTCACTGTGTCTCTGTTCAGTTCCTGTTTCCATGATCTGTCCATTGATAAGGCTGGGGTGTTGAATTCTCCCACTCTTATTGTGTGTGGTTCAGTGCATGCTTTGAGTTTTAGTAAGTCTTCTTTTATGAATGTAGGTGCCCTTGCATTTGGAGCATAGATATTCAGAATTGAGGGCTCATCTCGGTGAATTTTTACTTTGATGTGTATGAAACACGCTTCTTTATCCTTTTTGACAACTTTTGGTTGAAAATCAATTTTTTTTTCTATAGTAAAATTTCTACTCCAGCTTGGAACCATTGTCTGGGAAAATATTTTCCTACCTTTTACTGTGAGCTAGTATCTGTCTTTGTCACTGAGTTTCGTTTCCTGTAAGCAGCAAATTTCTGGGTCCTGTTAACATATCAGTCTATGTCATTTTGTTAGAATTGAGGTCCATTGAGGTTAAGAATATTAAAGGAGTAGTCGTTGCTGTTTCCTGTTTTGTTTTTGTTTTTATTTTTTGTTATTAGAAAATGGAAATATGTTTGTGTGGCTCTCTTCTTTTGGGTTTGTTGCAAGATTACTTTCTTGCTTTTCCTATTGTTTGGTTTTTGTCCTTTGTAGGGCTGAAATTGTGGAATGATATTGTGTAAATTTGTTTTTGTCATGGAATATTTTAGTTTCTCCATCTATGGTAGTTGAGAGTTTTAGTGGATATAGTAACCTGGGCTGGCATTTGTGTTCTCTTAGGATCTGAATGACATCTGTCCAGGATTTTCTAGCTTTCTTGGTCTTTGTTGAAAAGTCTGGTATGATACTGATAAGTCTGCCTTTATATGTTACTTGACCTTTTTCCCTTACTGCTTTCAATATCCTTTCTTTGGTTTGTGCATTTGTTGTTTTGAGTATTATATGATGGGAGGAGTTTCTTTTCTGGTCCAGTCTATTTGGAGTTCTGTAGGCTTCTTGTATGTTCACGGGCATCTCTTACTTTAGGTTAGGGACGTTTTCTTCTATAATTTTAATGAAGATATTTACTGGCCCTTTGAGTTGGGCGTCTTCACTCTCTTTTATACCTATTAATTTTAGGTTTCATCTTCTCATTGTGTATGAAATTTCCTGGATGCTTTGCGTTATGAACATTCTGCATTTTGCACTTTCTTTGACTATTGTTTCAATGGTTTCTATGGTTTCTTCTGCCCCTGCGATTCTCTCTTCCTTCTCTTGTATTCTGTTGGTCTTGCTTGCATCTATGATTCCCGATCTCTTTCCTAGGTTTTCTATCTCCAAGGTTGTCTCTTTTTGTGATTTCTTTATTGTATCTATTTCCATTTTTAGATCCTGGATGGTTTTGTTCAACTCCTTTACCTGTTTGGTTGTATTCTCCTGTATTTTTTAATGGAGTTATTCTTGTCCTTTTTAAAGTCTTCTATAATCATCATGAAATATGTTTTTATCTATGAATTTTGCTTTTCACATGCGATAAGGTAACCAGGACTTGCTGTAGTGGGAGAACTGGGTTCTGATGATGTCATGTAGCCTTGGATTCTGTTGTTTATATTCTTGTACTTGCCTCTCACCATCTGGTTATCTCTATTGCCTGCCCTATCTATCTCTGATTGAAGCCTGTCCTTCATCCTGGTTGTATCAGAACTTCTCAGAGTCCAGGTGTCTTTGTGATGCTGTGATCCTGGGATTCTGTGGTCCTGGGATTCTGTGGTCCTGGGATACTGGGATCTTGGGATAGTGAGTGTGTCAGAGCTCCTGGGATTCAAGCTGCCTCTGAGATGTTGAATTCCTGGTGTGACCAACCTCCTGAGATCCTGTTGTGTCAGAGCTCCAGTGAGACAAGCTTTCTCTGGGTGTTGCATGAGTAGGTGCAAGGGAGGCCAGAGCCCTGAGTTTGCTCTGAGCACAGATAAAAGTTGGAAAGAACCAGTGCCTTTGAGGGTGGGGGTTTGTGTTTCCCTTGTTCCCATGTGGGTCACAGGTTTGCTGGGTGTTGAGGAAGACGTGTCCTCAAATGTGACCTTGAGTGTGTCAGACCTCCAGTCCTCCTGGTTGTCTATGATCTCCTGGGAGTCGAGCTTCCTCTGTGATCCTGTGCTCCTGTGATTCAGGGCTTCTTAGCACACCTGTGATCCCCTGTTCCTGTGATCCTGTGGTCCTGGGTATGTTAGAGCACCTAGTTGATGGACTTTCTCTGGGTGTTTTGGGAATAGGTGCAGAACCAGCACTGAATGTCTGCTTAGGGCACAAGTTCAGAGAGGAAGAGCCGCCTAACAATTTCATGAAGTCATTGTTTTAAATAGCTGAATAGTGTTTCATTGTGTAAATGTACACCATTTTCTTTATCCATTCCTCTTTTGAAGGACATCTGGGTTCTTTCCAGCTTCTGGCTATTATAAATAAGTCTGTTATGAACATATTGGAGCATGTGTTCTTGTTATATGTTGGAGCATCTTTTGGGTATATGCCCCAGAGTGTTATACCTGGGTCCTCAGGTAGCACTATGGCCAATTTTCTGAGGAACTACCAGACTGATTTCCAGAGTGGTTGTACCAGCTTGCATTCACTGTATGGTCTTTATCACATCTGAAGCACAGGATCTTTCTCTTTCAGGAATGTGAAGATATCCAAGTTAAAAGATTTTAAACATAAACAAAGCAATATGTCAACTGTACTTGGCGTGGTATACCCTGGATTCTCAATAAATTCACACATCAGCCTATTTAGAATGTAATATATTTGTGTCTTGGATAAAAATGAAATGCTATGAAATAATAATAAAACTAAAAAAAATGTATCTATTCTAGGTAGACCTTGATTTTGAATTAGCTTATCTACTTAGTATATCTGGTGTTACTTTGAGAGGTCACTCAGAATTTCTGTGATTCTACTCCTTTGTGTTTAAATACAGAAGTCTGACTGTTTAGAACATTCAGTGGACAGAATTTTATAAAAGTCTAGAAATAACAATTATATATAGTTGATCATTATTATTTTAGTGTAACTAAATAATTCTTTAACTGCTGTACATTTCATTTCTTTCCTTAAAAGTCACTGAAAATGATGACTTGATTAGAAATATCTGTTTAGTATTTTACGAATGTTCCCAAATTCTCAAATTCTCATCACACACCTCTCAAACACCTCTGTTTCTAACATATATTGCTAAATTCATGAACTCAATTTATATTATTTTTTGATAATTCTTATACATGTAGACCTAAATTAATTTAATGCAGTGTTAGGAAGCTGAAGTAATATTCGTAACCAAGTAAAAACCATTTTTGGAATTCATAACTATAGTAATACTTCTACAAATGAAAAGAAAAAAGATGCTGTCTATGTTCCTATTTTCTGTCAGGCACTCCAAGGCTTCAGGAAGTTAATGAGCTTCCAAATCAGAGGACATTGGTTAGAGCCCAGTGTTACTGATCATTTGCTTCTAATCATTGTCTTGCATAAAACTAATTGACATTAGTGAGTCTTATAATTGTTTTTCCTTAAAAGAGACTATGTACCTTGGATTCATAAAGCTTTGAGAAAGTTGAATATATTGCAAATACTAATTTGCTTATAATATTTGTAAATCTGTCCTTTCCTTTTCAGACACATTAGGTAGCCATGCCTTCCTGGTAAAATAATATTAACTTTAGTCACTAAATCAAAATAAGCTTAGATACTACATTTCAAATTTTCAGTCATTTGACTTAGGCAACAGATAAATGACATGTCTTGTATTTTGACCAAGCTGCACTAACCTTCAATGCTGAATGACTTCATGTTCTCTAATTGGTCAGTAGCATATGACTGCAATGTCTTTGTTCAAGGGCACTTTACACACTCAAAGTCTTCAAGTTTTTATATATAGTACTAAATATATGGTTAATGGAATTTTTCATGAGTTTCTCCATATATTGAGATAAATCATAATACTCTTATTTTCATCAGTATTTTTAATATTTATTCATTTATTTATTATTCCTCTCACTGCTCCTATCCCAGTCACATCCTCCCACCATCCTTCTCCAGTCCCTCCTTTCCTTATCCTCTGAGGGGGTGGGGATCTCCTTGAATATCACCCCATTCTTTCACTTCAAACCTTCTCAGGGCCAGGCACTTACTCTCGCAGTGTTGGCAGACAAGGCAATCCAGCTAAAAGAAAATATCCTACATACAGACAATAGCTTTTGAGGTAGCCTGCCCCCCATCCATTTGTTTAGGGCCCATGTGAAGACAAAACTGCACGTCCACTACATATGTACAGGGAGGCCTAGGTCCAGCCCATGAATGCTCTTTGGTTAGTGGTTGAGTCTCTGAGTGCCCCAAGGGTCCAGGTTACTCAATTATCTTGGTCTTCCTGAGGAGTCCTATTCCATTAGTAGCTGCAATCCTTTCTCCTATTTTGCCCTAAGAGTACCTAGGCTCCATCCACTGTTTGGCTGTGGGTGTCTGCATCTGTCTGAGTCAACAGCTGGGTGGAGTCTCTCAGGGGACAGCCATGCTAAACTCCTGTCTGTAAGCTTAACAGAGTATCTTTAATAGTGTCAGGGATTGCTGCTTGTTATAAGATGGGCTCAAATTACACTGCTTACCGGTTGGCCGTTTAGATAAGAACAACTTGTTCTATTTTAATCATCTGATTTATTAGATTCTTTTTTTTTTTAACCGGGTGTCACTTTGTAGTCCATGTTATACATTCAAACTCCCGATCCAGCCTGCCAAATGCTAGGATTACAGTCATGTATCCCCTTTCTTTCTCAGCTTAATGTATCATTTTAATATAAACCACAATTAACTTTTAATTACGAAATTGAAAAAGAACACTTTATTTCATGTATGTTAGTTGGTATCTTATAATACATTTCCCTAAGTAAATTTAAACCAAGAGTTTTTATGATTTGTCTTTGGGTATTTTGATGTGAGTCACATACATTTTATTGATTCTAGTAACACCTAAAATTCATTTGTCTGAAGCAGGCAATTTCTTAACATGTAGTCGTCCTTATAAACATTAGAAACAACTTGTTTAAAAAATCTTATTAAATAAATTCACAACAGAATATATGTTTCAATAGAAGTACTAATATTAGGGCTTATAGATTTAAAAGGATTCAAATTCATTTATTTTAATAACAATAAATATAATTGACCTAGAAATAATTTGAAAATGTTTAAGATGTATCATCTCAAATTTGGTCAATTATTTCTCATATTAATAACTAAAAATGAATTTTTAAATATTGCAAAGACTAGATATGTAGTTCAGGAGTATAGTCCTTGCCTACTAGGGTCAAGTCTCTATGTTACGGATCTAACATAATATGACAAAAAGATAAAAACACAGTGATGGAACTAAGAGAGTGTTTAAGATTTGAACAAAGATCTTCTGTATTTTAACCAGGTGTTTTCTGAGAACAATTTTGCATATTTTAAGCTTGCATATTATGTATAATGGCAAGCTACCAAAGCATAAATAATGTAAAGAAGCATAACTTCTACAAAATCAAGGAATTTAAAACGTTGTTGCAGAACACAAGACAAATTGTTGTTTCTTAAGTTGTATAACCCCGAACATAAAAAGAAAAGGCTTGTGGAAAAAAAAACTGCCATTTTATGTGGGAAAAGAAAAATCATTATGAGCTAGAGTTAACTGGGGAGGATTCATAGATGATATTAACTATGATACGATGAAATGGAAAAGAAAATAAGTAAATAAACCACATTTCGTGTGTTACTAATAATTTTGTAAATAAAATCACAGGCTACAGAAAATTTTATTTACATTTGGAACATCGTACTTACACCCTTTCTGGTATTTCCACTGAACACATCCCTCACATAATATATTAAATATATTTGTAATTATGTTATTTTGTATTTCCAGACCTTTGAAGGCAATTTTACTCACTCTTTTTGAAGTTCTGTGGTCTTGCGGCTCATTAAAAAGGTTTGTTTGTTTGTTTTGGTTTGTTTTTTTTTAGGTTTTTCATGTTTTCAGACTGTTGCATTTCATTTCTATATCCTCAGCTTTTGTTTTCATTAAATTATCTTGTTTTTCTTCTCTCTTTTTCACAAAGGACCTATATCTTCATGAGTTAAAATCTCCATAGGTAGTCCTAACTGTTTTTCAACATTGAGAAAAAGAGCAATTCCTCGATATTGTTAGAAAGTAATGTATTTAAAACTGGGGTGTTTGTATAAATGTTAATGAATATCTAGAACAGAAGCATGGGTTTTAAATTTTCACTGAATCACAATATCCATCTTAATGTTGTGAGGTTAATGTGTGTGGCAGTAACAACTCAATAAAGTTCCTCCAGTTTACTTGTGAATGTCTTACTTGGAATGCTTACTACCACATTAAATAAAGATGAAGAAAAGGAAGGAACAAAAAGACTAGAAGAATAGACAAAAATAGATTAAGGTGGTGATGTCTGTAAATCCCAGTAACACAGATGGAAAGAGAGGAAGTTCATTGAGGCTTGAGACTAGCTAGCAAAGCCAATCAGTGAACTTCAGAAACAGTCTTACAGAAACATAACCTGGAGGATCATTTATATAAAACATTCTATTCTCCACATTGATGACGCACCTGTACACCCAGGCAGATGAACACATATGCACAGGCTATTCAGACCAGAGAAGTAGTTCAGTGCCTTGTTCAGCCATAATCAAAGAAGTTTCCTCCTACACCAGAACAAAATGAATACAAAGAGTGGCAGCCAAACCTTATGTAGAGAGTGAGAGACTTTTGATGTCTCCATCAAGCCACTCCCCTTAGAGCTCAGGGAAGCCTCTTAAAAGAGGAGGCAGAAAATATTATGAGACAGAATACAAACATTTAGAAAACCAAGAAAATAAAGGCCTGTAAATCAAAACTCAACACAAAGGACAGAATTTCTCCAAAGACAGACCCCATCCAACAAGTGTATACTTTCTTTTTCTTCCCCAAAAATACTTTAGAAGCTAGAGATGAAATATTCAAAAAAGGAACCAATGGATATATGTATAAAACTACATTCTTTGTGATTGCTCAAAAATGAATTATAGATCCAGAATTGACAGTTACTGTCAACAACACATTCCCATAAAATACATCATCAGTATGCATGTGCACAAACTATTGAAATACAGATAAAAATAAAAATAATATTATTTATTTATTTTGTTGATTTTGGTATTTTTTTAAATTTTATTTCATCTTTTTTTTTTATTTCACACTCCAGATTATATTCCCCTTCTGGTACCTTCTGACTGTTCCACATCTCATACTTCCCCACCCCTGCCAAATCTCCACAAGGATGTCCCCATCCCACCCACCCTACCAGGCCTCTAAACTCCCTGGGGCCTCCAGTATCTTGAGGGTTGAGTGTTTCTTCTCTGACTGAACCCAGACCCAGGAGTCCTCTGGTGTAGTACTTGTGTTGGGGGCATCATCTCAGCTGGTGTTTGCTACCTGGTGTTGGTAATCAAGTGTCAGAGATCTCAGGGGTTCAGGTTAATTGAAATTGCTGGTTCTCCTACAGGGTTACCCTCCTCAGAAGCTTCTGTTCAATAGTTGGGTGCACATATCTGCATCTGACTCTTTCAGCTGCCTTGTTGGGTCTTTCAGAGGACAGTCATGATAGACCCCTTTTTGTGAATGCCCTATAGCCTCAGTAATGGTGTCAGGTCATGGGGTGTCTCCTTGAGCTGGATCCCATTTTGGGCCTATCGCTGGACCTTCTTTTCCTCATGCTCTTCTCCATTTTTGTTCCTGCATTTTTTCAGACAGGAAGAATTATGGGTCAGAGTTTTGACTGTGGGATGGCAACCCCATCCCTCACTTAATGTCCTGCCTTTGGTGGGCCAGCCTGGTCTAAAGAACTAGATCTAGAACTGTCAAGGTTACATAGAGAAACCATATATTGAAAAACAAAGAAACAAATAAACAAAGAAAAACTGAACAAACAAAACCCAAAACATAAAAATAGAATTAAAAAAAATTAAATAGAACTTTTTTTATAGTTTCAATCCTTATATATTATGGTCCATTATAAAAGAAATTTAATACTTAACAATTACTTGGGAGCCTTAACTATTTAGTCACTTTGACAAAATTTGTGGTCAAGAAATATGAAATCAAAACTATAAGTTCTATTTAAACATTTTTATATACTTTATTATTTTAGACATCATTAGAATTATAATTTCATAATTATTAAAATTTGAATTACCTAGATATGTAAGCCTTTCAAACAAAAAGAAAAAAATCGTATGTGTAAAAATATGTGCAACCTTTTGGATCTACCTCCAAAATATAACCATGAAAAAAGGAGCTCAGAAGCAATGCTCCTGAGACTAGAAAATACTCTTGACATCTACTTATTTTGATCTGTTCTGAGATACTAACATACATCCTTAATACTTCTGAATTCTCTTGTATTTAAACATTGACAGTCTTAAGAAATACATGTAAACAGGTATGTGCTAATGTGTACATATCTGATGTCGTATATGAAGCTATATTTAATTTTTTAAAGTTTCAAATACCATAATTTGACACTGTTCCTTTGTTTGACAAGTCACTTAAAACAATGTGTTCTAACTGAAGCAAATAACGGATTCTAGAATTATATCAGTAGCTTCATCTCTTCACAAATAGAATTACTAAAACTTCCTGAGAATTATGTGATTTATTTTTAAATCTTGTTTAGGTTGATTTTATATTAATTTCTCAAATTTGTAAACTCAAATGGTTTTTCAACATGAAATAATAAAACCAGCTAAGTGAGAAAAATTAACCTTATCTCCAGAGGTTGTTTTAAAAATAATTAATTGAATATATGTCAAGAAAACCTATTATAGACACCCAGAGATTCTGGACCTATTAATACAAAAAGTCTAATGAGATTATTACTGCCAAAAAAGGAAAGTGGTTTCAATTAATTAGGGAATGAAGCTGGAGAACAATAATTCCCACATTAGTTCAGTCAATAATTCAGTAATTGATGTTTTATTTCCATGCCAGTTTGTTGAAATTTCTAGATGCTTTACTAGGGAAAATAGTTATAGTTTTGTGGCATTCATAGATGATTTTCAAAAAAGAAATATAACACACATGTACTAGGGAAGATGTGAGGAGTGATGAATGTCATTTTGTCCGTGGACTATTTCCCTTATGTATAAAAAGTAAAAGGTAGCATTCAGTTTCCTAAATTTGTCATAAAATTGCACTAACATACTAGCATAAAAGTCTATTCTTTCAGTTTGCTAGCCTAGAAATCCAGGTGGGTTCAGATAGATTCTTTGCTTAGTGTCTCACAAACACAGACTCAAGGTGTCAAATATATTCCCTCTTATTTGTAGGGGCAAAGTGGACTGTTCTGATACTCACAGCTTTCTTCCTGGTTATTGGCCAGGAGCCACCCTTAGTTTCTAAAGATTATCATCAGCTCTTTTATTCCATCCATCTCCGACACTTGGTGTATGTTGAATACTCTCATTCTTCCAATTCCTAAGAAAGCTCCTTAAAGACTGAGAAAAATACTGCTTTCTAAATCTCATATTACTAAGTTAAACCCTCCTAAATAATCTTTTTGGTGAGTGCTGGGTCATTGAATAGTAAGGTAATTGTATCAGCCCAATTACGATTACCACTTAAAGTAACATAATTAGAGTCCTATCAAATCCACAAAATCATAAAGATTAGAATAGACGCCTTGTAAAAGTTAGACATTTTAGAATTCTGCCTAGCATAAAAGGTTTGAGAAATAATGATACTCCACCTTGTGGTACATTCTGTTTTTAACTTACCTGTCTTCTCGAAATTATTGAATTCCAGGTACCTTATTACATATACAATTATTTTCTCAGGCAGTTCTATTTTTGTTTCAGGTAAAATGAAAAAACAAAACAAAACAAAAAACAAACAACAAAAACAAAGCAAATAAACAAATAGCCAGTACACCGCATTCTGTTCACTGTCGAGGTACTTCTCATTGAAACTTTGCATGACAAAGGGTCATAATGTATTGTAGTCTATTAATGACACATATATTTTAGCTCTATCAAAAGTTCAGGGCGGTATTCATGAACCAGTTTAAATTTTGGTTTTCCTGTGCTCCCAAAACAAAACAAAAAACCATCCAAAAAAAAGCAACTACAAAAACATAAAACAGGAAAGAGAAGAACTGGATGAGATGGTATAACTTTCTATTACTTGGGGAGATTGTCTAATTCAGGAACACACTAATCTCCATAGAAAATATCATCCTGAGTGAGGTAACCAAATCACAAAAAACACACATGGTATGCACTCACTTATAAGTGGATATTAACCCAAATGCTTGAATTACCCTAGATACAATCCACAGACCACATGAAACTTAAGAAGGACAAAAGAATGGATGTTTCAGTTTTATTTAAAGGGGAAACAAAAATATTCATAGGAGGGGATATGGAGAGAAATTTTGGAGTAGAAAACGAAGGAATGGCCATTCAGAGCCTGCCCCACCTGGAGATCCAGCCCATATAAATACAACCACTGAACCCAGACAATATTGATGATGCCGAGAAGTGCATGCTGACAGGAGCCTGATATAGCTGTGTCCTGAGAGGTTCTGCCAGAACGTGACAAATACAGAATAGAATGCTAGCAGCAAACTCTTGAGCTGAGAACAGGGTCCCCATTGGAGGAGCTGAAGGACTGAAGGAGCTCAAGGTGCTTGCAACCACATAAGAACAATGCCAACCAACCAGAGCTCCCAGGGACTAAAAACACTGGGGCTAAGGGGATAACATTAGGACAGACCTATGGCTCCAAAATCCAATAAAAAAACTTTAATTCAAAATAATTGTTTTATGGAGTTAAGGAAATGCCACTTGTTGCTTAATCACATTAATCTATGTGATCTGACAATTTTTGCTTATCACTTTACATATACTTGATGTATGTTATACAGTGTTAGATGAGTTAAATTTTGGCTGAGTTAGGTTGGATGAGTTTAGTTGTGCAGTGTTTCTAAAAATCCCTACTTTTCATATTTTGCAAACATGATAAGAGTGTGTAGAAATATTGTAGTATTGCCCAGAAAGAGCACAGAATTCCACTTTATGCCATGTAGTTTCTCACTAGTATTCAGGAATGCAACTTGAAGTTTCAGGCTGTGCAGATGAGTGTCCATTCAAAGATTCTGAGGTGTCCGACCTTGCTGTTGCCTTCATTTCAGGACAAGTTAGATTCAAGACAAGTAAGTGAGTTAGAAATCAATCTCAATTAATCAAACGTAGCCAATGATCTTGAAGAAAATCAGGCGTAAAATAAACTAGAAACTCACGAAATTTCTGCTGCAATAGGAGATGTGATTAGGAAGCTTTGAGAGTTATATCTTTAAAGGGAGAAATCTATTAAAGTATTGGACGGGGTGGGAAAAATGTCACTATTCATTTTTTTTCTTTTCTTTTTTTCGGAGGTGGGGACCAGCATGTCTTGGTTGAGGTAACATGAATTCCTCTAGCAATATTAATCAAAAATTTAAGAATTATCATATGAACCTATTTTACCAGTGCTTCTGAAATATTTATATATGAAATTACAACTAATATTAATTCATTTCTTACCAACTGGTACGTCTATATTTTTGTTTTTCTCTATATATTCTTCTACTTCCATTTAGAATAAAAGATTTAATTGCAACATAACAATAAATATAAGTTAAATCAGTACAAAAATAATTTACAATACCTGCTAAGCTTTCAAGAAAATAAATATATAAACTACTACTAGATGTTAACTATTTTGATGTAATAATTTTAAAGAACATCCTATCCTTACTTATCACTGAGTGGTTTGATCTGTTCTACATCTGATATCTTCCACCTGGATCAGCTAATTCATGGGTGAAAATATTACAAAAAAAGTGACATTTTTTGTTATTTCATTTAGAGATGTGACAAGACTTTTAAAACTTCCAATCAAATAATGTAGAAATTGTCAATGATTAAAACTAATATTCTCAAAATAGCATCAACATATTTATGGAGTTTTGGAAGTTCCTTGTCACCACAGGTTCTCTAAAAATTCTATAAATAAATCTAACCCAGAGAAGTAATGGTGGAAAATATGTGTTTGATCCTTTATACTATGAAATTTTTTGGTTTTAATAACAGCGAATTTATATACAACTAAGATGTGTTCTTTGGTTGATAGAATACCTGTAAAATACTGTCCTAGGTGCTATTATTACAAAGATATATCAATTATTGATCTGTTTATATGTATTCCAACAATCAATGAGAATGTATAAGATTCATTACATTAATGATTTTTCATATATATAGTATATATATTTTTTCATATATATATATATATATATATATATATATATATATATATATGCAAGGCTAGTTTTTAGTTCCTCACAGTTTCTGTGTTTTATGGCTATAACTGAAGCTCTTTTAGGTAAAAACAAACTCCTTCTTGTAGATTTCTGAATATATTATTGAATTAAAACTGTCTTTCAATTAAAATAGTTATATAAAAGATTTTACTTTCAAATACAAAAAGTAAATGAATTATTTATAGCTAAGTTGCATTCTTGCATATGAAGGAATTTAATTTGGAATGCTGGCATGTGTTTTGCTGTTGCTAACATGTTTGGTTGTTTGGTTCTTGAATTTTATTTCATTAGTAGGAACT
Organism: Rattus rattus; assembly: GCF_011064425.1. Classification (NCBI taxonomy): domain Eukaryota; kingdom Metazoa; phylum Chordata; class Mammalia; order Rodentia; family Muridae; genus Rattus; species Rattus rattus. The sequence continues at coordinate 73,795,555 of NC_046172.1, forward strand.
TAAGCATGACATGAATGGGTTCCTAACAGCACTTGAGTAATCATAAAATGTGACTATAGGTGGCAAAATTTGTTCATTGTTGCATTATTCTAAGCTCTAACACTTTCTCCTTTTTAAAGATTTATTTACTTTATGTATATAAGTACACTCTAGCTGTCTTCAGACACACCGGAAGAGGGCATCAGATCTCATTACAGATGGTTGTGAGCCACCATGTGGTTGCTGGGATTTGAACTGAATTTAGGACCTCTGAAAGAACAGTGTTCTTAACTGCTGACCATCTTTCCAGTCCTGCTCTAAAGGTTTTTATATGCTATTTCACATATTTTCATTCCTAGAGCTGCCAGTTTAACTGGGCCCTAGTTTACTTATACATATTTTCACTTTCTCGTTGGTTATTTGGAAATAAAACACAAATCCCTATTTCATTTCACCTTATCTAATAAAATTGTTTTGCAAATATTTTCCCTGATTCTATGCTTTCATTTCCTCAGCTTCTTTAACTAATTGGAAACCCACTCAATTTCCATAAGTCTTGCGCTAATAATATCCTCTATTCTCAATTTCTCACCATTTAGTAAAGAGATAGCAAACTGAAAATTTCAACTCATCTCTCAAAGTGAATTTAATTTCTGTAACAAAATTTTACTTCAAGAGGTTCTGCAGAATAAATTAAATCTAGATGCTATTGAAATTATTTGATTTCTTGTAGAATTTATAGACCTTAAAGAAATGTCATTTTATACTTTTAGGCAGAGAATCATGCTTAGAGAGCTGGCTTTCTAATAAAGAGTTTAAATAGGTAGAATCCTATGTTTAACAGACTGAGTATGCCTTGAGATATTTGATTACTTAATTACTAAACATGGTGATGAAATTGTTAAGTCCTTCATAGTTATTAATCAGAAATGAATGCATCTGTGCAGATTTCTTTATAGTGTATTTGTCACTTATTTGAACTCAGTATTTTATTATGATTAATTGTCCAACTATTTCAATCCAATGGAAAAGGAAATTACATTGTGAGAAATAGCTAATTTCAAATCTCTTTCTAATACTGAGTGTGCATGTAACGTGTACACATATACGTATAGTATTTGTGTGCTCTAGATATGACAAGAAGAGCATAGTAGAGCAAAATCAAAATTCCCCTTTAAACAAACATTCTTGATGACCTAAGGACTTTCTGTAAACACTGAACTCAAGGTCTACATCATTGGCAATACAGTCACTTTGGAACCAAGACATGGGCTTCTAAAGACATATTTATATACTATGGAAATTACTTTTGTTTAAAATTTCTATGTACAATAAAATGTATTTATCTTAAAATTAGTGTGATATACAAAAGACAGCATCTGTTGAGACTAAATATAACCTCTAATTTTTTCCAACTATAAACAGTACAGATTTGATCTAGTCTTTTAGTCTTTTAGTCTTGTAGACTGAGTCTCTTGGAAGAAATTATATTTTCAAATACTTATGTTAGGTGCAATGTTTTCAACATTAAAGAATTGTGCAAAAATTTTATGGGACTCTATTAATTTAGCCCTAAAAACCACCAACTAATAAGGAATAGCTATTTTAGTTCTATAATAACATGATACAATGGGGTGGGATACATTTTCCTGAGGCTGGAATCTGAAAAATATAGCTTTAGCGATATTTTCTTGAAGAACTCTTTATTTGTTGTAGTAATAGAGGCTTTCCTAATCTTCATTTAGACAAAAAAATTTATTACTTCATCAAAATTTATTTTTGAAACATTTTTCTGAACTGATTCAAATTTATGGGTTTCTGGATGCGGTTTTCTTTTAATATTTTTCATGGGTATAATACCATCCTCAAACAATAGTAGGTAGTCAAAGTATTACCTATAGTTACTTTGCTAAAATAGGGGTAAAACAGTAGAGTCAAGAGAAGTTCATGTACGAGCAATACTTCCCACTAGGACAATCTACATAAGCTATCACAAACACAAAGGGACACATCCCTGCAGGGTGACAGAGAAAATGAAAGCCATAAAATTAACAGATACCAAAAGAGAGAGAGAGAGAGAGCTATTACTTTTCAATTCAGCAGGGGTCTGTAATTGGATATAGCTCAGGTGCAGATGAAAAGCTCTCAGGTCAGAATCGAGTCATTTAAGTGAGAGATAGCACTATAAATAATGAGCTGTTCTCTAGTGAGTCAATCACTCCCAACTGCCTGTTTAAAATGTCAGAACTGTCAGGGTCCATTGCTGTTCTGTTGATGGCAGTGCTGACCTAGTGTCTCTTACACAGAATCTATAAATTAAATTTGAAGATTCAAAAAAGATTATCTTTGTTTCAAGAGACAATATTTAAATCAATAATATTTAGGGTACTTCATTGGGTTGATTCATCTTTCCAAGGGTGAGACAATTGTCCATTAAAGCAATTACACCAATGTAAGGTATAAATCAATATAGGGGTAGTCACAATGTTGCACTCCTTTCTCTGTCATGACATTTTAACTAATATCTTTGGAAATTGTTATGCTTTGGAGATGAGGTGGGGCTGAAGCATTTAAAAGTCATCTATCTGTCTATCTATCTATCTATCTATCTATCTATCTATCTATCTATCTATCTATCTATCTATCTTTATTTTTACCCTCCAGGATTTTTCTTTTTTTAATAATTTTATTTTCCTTGGATATTTTATGTATTTACATTTCAAATGTTATCACCTTTCTACCCTCACCCATATCCCCTCCACCTCTCCCTGCTTCTCTGAAGATGCTCCTATTCCCACCCACCCACTCCAACCTCAACTGCCCTGACATTACCCTACATTGGGGAAAAAACCTTCACAAGACCAAGGGATTTTCCTACCATTGATGCTAGACAATGCCATCCTCTGCCATACATATATGGCTGAGCCATGGGTTCTGGGAGCCTCTGGTGGTGTTTGGTTATTGATATTATTGTTCTTCCTATGGTGTTTACCAAACCCCTTCAGCTCTCCGGTCTTTTTCTCAAATTCCTTTATTAGAGTCCCTTTGTATAGTCCAATGGTTGAATAAATCCATCCTCATCTGTATCAGAAGGGCTCTGGCAGAGTCTTTTAGGAGACACCCATATCTGGCTCCTATCAGCAAGCACTTCTTGGTATCAGCAAGATAGTGACTGGGTTTGGTGGCAGCATATGGGATGGATCCCCAGGTAGGGCAGTCTCTGGATGACCTTTTCTTCAGTCCCTGCTCCAATCTATGTTCCTGGATATTCCCCCTTGAGTATTTTTTCTCCCGTCTAAGAAGAAATGAACTATTCATATTTTGGTCTTCCTTCTTGGTCTTCATATGATCTGTGAATTTTTCTTAGGTATTCCAAGCTTTTGGGCTAATAGCCACTCATCAATGAGTGAATACCATATGTGTTTTTCTGTGACTGGGTTACTTCACTTAGGATGATATTTTCTAGTTCCATCCATTTGCCTAAGAATTTCATGTAGTCATTGTTTTTAATAGCTGAATAGGACTCCATTGTGTAATTGTACCATATTTTCTGTATCCATTTCTCTATTGAGGATATCTGGGTTCATTTTTTAAGGCTGCTATGAACATAGAGGAGCATGTGCCCTTGTTATATGTTGAAGCATCTTTTGGCTACATCCCCAGGAGTGGTTTAGCTGTTTCCTCGGGAAGTACTAAGTCCAATTTTCTAAGGAAACTTCAGAATGATTTCCACAGTGGTTGTACTGTCTTGCAATCCCACCAACAATGTAGGAGTGTTCCTATTTCTCCACATCCTCATCAGCATCTACTGTCAGTTGAGTTTTTGATCTTAGCCATTTTGATTGCTGGTGAGGTGGTGTTTGAGGGTTGTTTTGATTTCCATTTCACTGATGAAAAAAGGTGTTGAACATTTATTTGGTGTATTCCTCAGTTGAGAATTCTCCGTTTAGCTCTGTATTCCAGTTTTAATAGGGTTATTTGATTTTCTGGATTCTAATTTTTGAGTTATTTGTATATATTAGATATTAATATATAAGACATTGATGTTCTGTTCAGGGAAATTTGCCCTGTGCCTATGTGTTCAAGGCTTTTCCCCAATTACTCTTCTATTAGCTTCAGTTTATCTGGTTTTATGTGGAGGTCTTTGATTCACTTGGACTTGAGCTTTGTACAAGGAGATAAGAATGGGTCAATTTGCATTCTTCTACACGCTCACCTCCAGTGGAACCAGCACAATTTGTTGAAAATGTTGTCTGTTTTTCCATTGGATGGTTTTAGCTCCTTTGGCTCCAAAATCATGACCAGAGCTGTGGGTTCATTTCGTCTTCAATTTTTTTAAAGATTTATTCATTTATTATATTTGTTCACTGTAAACTGTCTTCAGACATACTCCAGACGAGGGCACTGATCCCATTACATACAGGCTGCCTCATGTGGTTTTTTGGAATTGAACCAGACCTCTGGAAGAGCAAATGGACTCTTAACCACTGAGCCATCTCTCCAGCCCCTGGGTCTTCAATTTTATTCCATTGATCTACCTGCCTGTCTCTCTACCAACATCATACACTTTTTATCACTATTGCTTTGTAATATTGCTTGACATCAGGGATGGTAATTTCCCCAAAAGTTCTTTCATTGTTGAGAATATTTTTCATTATCCTGGTTTTTTTTGTTTTGTTTTGTTTTTACTATATTAATTCTGCCAATGCATGAACATGGTTCATCTTTCCATCTTCTGAGATCTTGTTCGAATTCTTTCTTCAGAGACTTGAAGTTCTTGTTACACAGATTTTTCACCTGCTTGGTTAGAGTCACACCAAGGCATTTTATATTATTTGTGGCTATTGTGAAAGGTGTCATTTCCCAAATTTCCTTTTCAGCCTGTTTATCCTTTCAGTAGAGGAAGGCTATTTCCTTCCTTGTCCACCTTCAGATTGTTCTACATCCCGTACCTTTCCCTGCTCCCTGTCTCCATGAGAATCTCCCCACACCACCCACACTAAGACCTCTAAAGTTCCTGGGGCCTCCAGACTCTTGAGGGCTAGGTGGATCTTCCCCGACTGAACCCAGTAGTCCTCTGCTGTTTGTATGTTGGTGGCCTCATATCAGCTAGTGTATGCTACCTGGTTGGTAATCCAGTGTTTCAAAGATCTCTGCCTGTTTGTTGATCCAGTTTCTGAGTGATATCGGGGATCCAGGATAATTGAGACTGATGGTTCTCCTATAAGGTTGTCCTGCTCAGTTCTCTCCAACTTTCCCCCTAATTCAACCACAGGGTTCAGCAGATTCTTTTCATTGGTTGGGTGCCAATATCTGCATCTGACTCTTTTGGCTGCTTGTTGGGTTTTTGGGAGAGCAGTCATGATAGGTCCCTTTTTTTGAGTGCTCCATAAGCATTAGTAATAGTATCAGACCTTGGGGCCTCCCCTTGAGTTGGATCACAATTTGAACCTGTCACTGGACCTTTGTTTCCTTAGGCTTTCCTCCAGTTTTGTCCCTGCAGTTCTTTCAGACAGGAACAATTAGGGTTCAGAGTTTTGACTGTGCAATATCAATCCCATCCCTATCTTGATGCACTGTCTTTCTGCTGGAGGTGGGCTCTCTACAAGTTATCTCTTCATACTGCAGGACCTTTCATCTAGGGTTCCCCCCCTTATGTCCTGAGAGTCTCTCATCTTCCTGGTTTCTGGTACATTCTGGAGGGTCCTCCCAAATTCCTTACTCCTATGGTTGCCTGTTTCCTTTCTTTCTGTTGGTCCTCAGGGCTTCAGTCCTTTTCTCCCACCCAATACCAGATCGTGTTCTTCTCTTCTACCCAGTCCCTTTCTCTCCCAGGACCACACTCTTGAGGTTGCTTTCTTTTTCCTCCTAAGTGGGACTAAGGCATCCTCACTTGGCCCTTTAGTTTGTTGAGTTCTGTGTGTATTCTGTACTGGTTTTGTTGTTTTGTTGTTGTTGTTTTGGGCTAATATTTACTTATCAGTGAGTAAATACTGCACATGTTCTTTTGGGTCTAAGTTACCTCACTGAGGGCGATTTTTTTTTTCAAGTAAATTACGAAGGTTAAAAGAGTACTACCAAGAACTGAAGAAAAACATCAGAAAAACTAATAAAATTGAAGAGAAAATTTTGTCTTCTGAAATTTCACATATAATAACTCCAGGGACTTTTCAAATAAATAACTCATAAGAACACAATTTTCTGAAAACTTCCTTGATCAACTGTTTTGATTGGTTTTGCACTCTATAGGATAAAATATGAAGTAAGACTAATTAAAAGCTTTTTCTACAGAATAATCCATGTACATCACCTCCCAAAGTTTAGCTTAAGGGCCTACCTTGACAAAAGGGCATTTTATTTCTTTTACTTAATTTCATTAGTGGGATTTTTCTTGATTTTGTGATAATGTTTAGATTTTCCCACCAGAACATGTAACAATAACAAAGAATGAGTAAACAGAGCACTTGAAGTAACCATAGCTCGAGGACAATGGGAATGAGCCCCATAGCACTATGCAAGCACTTGGACCATTTGTAGATGTTCAGTGCAATGATTTATAAAATAGCTATGTGTTATATTGGACCAGTGACATTTTCTCTAGAGCTATAAACAAACCCCTTTCTACTAAATAATTAATGTATTTTGCATTCAGTAAACTATAGAAAAGAAAGTGTAAACAATTTCCAAAAAGGACATTTTCCTCAGTATATTTATTTCAGTTTAAAGAGAGAAGTGAGTAGTAAAATTATTCCAAATTCTCACATGAATTTCTACAAATAAAAGAAAAGCAGAAAATATGAAAGTGTACAAAAGGAAAGTCACACATTTTTGGTTTTGATATAATTTTCTTTCTGACATTTTCTTGTAACTGCTACAATTTCATATTATATTTTTTGCTTTGCCTTTTATGAACATGACAAGGATTAGAAATAGAGAACTTACCTCATAAATCCTAGTAATTATAATTCTTCTGTTTATAGTCTGAAAAATGACTCATGTAATCTTATAATAATAAAGTGTCTCCTGCTTATTTATCACCATACCCACAATTTTAGTCAAACTGCAGTTATAACCACATTAGCTTGTTATACTAAATAGTGTAGAGTTTCACAATCTTTCTATACACAGTAAGTACACACTTAAAAGTCTAGTCTTATTAATATTTTGAACTACATTAATTTGGGGGAGGAATTAAATGGTCATTCTAAAAACTTGAAAGAAAATCTCTTGTGATGTTTGCTTTGTGGATGGATACCACATTAATGTCTTTATTTCCATAGCATCCTTGGAAACATTTGATCTGTTTTCACTTTTAAAAATGTATTTTGCTTTATAAGTCATTTGGAGTCACAAGAAAATTTGTTGGAATTTACAAAGAATCCCTGCCCCAACCTGCCTCACCAAATGTATAGCTTCCCCAATGTAAATAATTTTATAAGAATTGTACACACATTAAAATAGATGTTTTTACATTGTCATATTGGTATTATACAAACTCCATACTTGCTTAAGGTTTACTCATGACAGATGTAATGAGTTTTGAAAAAAATATGAAGACAGAGTTATACTTCAATATATAATTATGTAGTATTTTTTCATTTTCCAAATCCATCTATGTATAGATATTTTATTTTTGAATGCAGAACCAGTTTGAGAACTACCAGAACTACATAGTAAGACCCTAATTTGTTCCTTTGTTTCTTATAAAAATAAAAAAAAAGACAACAAAAAGTAGGATAACAAGAAAGTGGGAAGGGAGGAGGAGAAAGAAAAACTAAGTTGAATAAATCAGTGTGTGCACATGTGTAAGTATACTGCTTTAAAACAATTTCACTTCAGTTAATTTCACTCAGTCTTTAAAGAGCACTTTACAATATATGTTTATGTTTGCACAGTTTTTATGAGTATCATTTCAATTAAGAAATGGAAACCATTTAGACTCATTCTCATGCTAGACTCATACTAGACTTTGCATGAGTCTTAAGTAGTATAAAGCTCTAGGATCATCTACCTCTTCTTAGATTTGTTTGCTTCTGGATGAAAAGTTTTCTTTTAGTCTTAAATATTTAGAAACATGTTTACAATCAGTGTTATGAAAATCCTTATCATATGAAAAGTATTATCACAAAAACATTATTTAGCATCCAAAATATCATTGTTATGATTCTAAGATTATTTAAGACCTATCAATTTGGCAAATATGTAGAATGTGGTAATGTAATTGATAATAGTAGACCAATGCCTTACAATAATACTACTACATTATCATTTCTTCAGACCAGTTTCAACTGAAGGCCTACATTAAATGTCCAAGATTGAAAGTTGAGATAGTAAAAAATAGTATATTTTCTCTGCTAAAATTACCCTTGAAGGAGAGGTTGTGCAAAAGTTTCAACAGATAAACTTAAAAATAAGTTGATTTATTAAAATATGAAATGCTGTTTTTATGGACATAATACTTTGCAGTGAAATTTTATTGTCATAAACACCACACACACACACACACACACACACACACAGTAATATATATATATATTTACAAGCATCCCTAAATGCAATATTTCAAAGTTAAAAACAATTTATTACAAGTTTCTATGCAATTATTTGAAGATAGTTTTCCCATTGATTATTTATTCATTTATTTATTTATTTTTACATTCCAATTTTTTTTTAAGATTTATTCCCCTCCCGGTCCACCCTCTGACTGTTCCACATCTCATACCCCCTCCCTGGCCCCCTGTGTCTCCACAAGGATGTCCTCACCCCACCCTTCCCACCAGACCTCTAAACTCCCTGGGGCCTCCATTCTCTTGAAGGTTAGGTGCATCTTCTCTGACTGAGTTCAGACCTGGCAGTCATCTTCTGTATATGTGTTGCGGGCCTCATATCAGCTGGTATATGCTGCCTGGTGGGTGATTCAGCGTCTGAGAGATCTCAAGAGTCCAGGTTAATTGAGTCTGCTGGTCCTCCTACAGGATTGCCCTCTTCTTCAGCTTCTTTCATCTTTTTCCTAATTCAACCATAGGGATCAGCAGCTTCTGTCCATTGGTTGGGTGCATATATCAGCACCTGACACTTTCAGCTGCTTGTTGGGTCTTTTAGGAGGTAATAATGATAGGTCCCTTTTTGTGAGAGCTCCATAGCCTCAGTAATTGATGAATTAAACTAAAACTTTTACTAAAGAAAAGGAAAGTATTTTTACCCTTGAGGAATTTTAAAGCAAAACCTTTTACCAAGGAAATAGAAGCTAGATTATGTAGCAAAGACCATGCTTCCTACTAATTCTGACATATTTAAATACATTTTAAAGGAAATATACTCCATTTTCTTAGTTTGTTCATAAAATCAATGCATATTTATGAACTGCTTAGGTAGTAAGCAATTATTTCTAAATTTGCCAGTGAATAAGAACTGCTGATCGCAATAGTTGGTGTGAACAGATGATTATTTTCTGTGTCACACATGCCTAAGCAATTCTCATTTTATTTGAAATCAGTGTTAAATAACCAACTCAAAAAGTTTCTATTGAGAAAGTACTAACAATCATAAGGTGAACAATTAACAAAATCACACACAGAAAATCGGATTTCTAAGTAGTGCCATTCTTAATGGTCTTTTTATTGTGTTTTAAAGAAAAGGAGCAATCGCGATTGTGGTTAAGGAAATATTCGTTCAAAGAAAACATTCTCAGTTTGGTAACTAGCAAAACTATAGAAATAAGAACTCAGACATCTGGACACATTATGCTTTTTCTAAAAGATAGCTTAATATTTCATCTCGGCTATTTAAGCCTTTGTTTCCTTTTAAATTGGGTTATCTACTGTTTTTCTCTTGACTGCTCCCATTGTTAATTGTCCCTTAAACCATGGGAATTTTATTGAGGACATTCACATCTTCAAGTGATAAGAATCATTGATTACTAGCATTCACTTTTTACCACCATCGAGGGAAACTAAAGTTTCTTCAGGGTTAAAAGAGTTGGATTTGCAATTAGAGATGTCTGTCAACTGTTATTATGCCTCTAGTCTCAGCTACTTTTAGAAAAAAGATAATTTTCTCATTTGAGAGAATAGCTTCTTTTTCCCTCAATAGTACAAATCATCCTTTATTTCTTTAGAAAACTCTTGGCGCTGGTAGCTGTTTTCTTTTTTTCTTCTTTCTTTTTTTTCCCCCAACTATAATGAAGTTTATGGAGTTCACTCTTATAATACTAAGGAATAAAAGAAGGAGACTTTAAATATTTGTTAAGAACTGTATACAAACTGTTTAATTTAGATAATAATTGGATATGATTTAAAGTAACATTATTAAAGGTATAAATTCGATCAATACATTGACTAAAATTTAGTAACTTTCCCATTCTTCACAAACTGTTGGTCAGATTCTAAATTTGCCAATTCACATTTTTGTTCTCAAAGGACTGATAAACTTATGGTTATTCTTTATTAAATAAAATGGAGCCTGAATTACCTTTTTTTCCATTTGACACTATTATATATATATATATATATATATATATATATATATATGTGTGTGTGTGTGTGTGTGTGTATATATATATATATATATATATATGGAATCACAGTAAAATAAATAAAAATAAACTGGATCACTGTAAGATAAATCATTGAAAACCAGGACACAAATAGAAGTCAATTGCTTAGAAAATAACAATATATATTAATTTTATAATATTCAGTACAGCAAAAAGAAACCAGATAATGTAATTGAACCCGTACAGCTTAATAACTGTCAACAGTTTGAAAGAGAAAAATGTATTTTTCATGTATGCTAATTCACATAGATAAAATCTTAGCAAGATGTATTTCAATTATATAAATACCAAGGCTCAGAAATTCACTTTTAGTGAAAACTGTGTTAAAATGAATGATCCAAGAGAGAATGTTAAAATTCAATTTCAATTTCAAATTGCCATGTCTATAGAAATGAGATAAAATTCTTATTAAGCCTGGTACAATTCAAAGATAGTAAAATAACAACTGTTTCTGAAGAAATAAATCAAAATAAAATCATGAAATTTACAAAAAAACTTTGTTTTCTATTTTATTTTCATGAGTTTCAAATTATCAATAATCATGGAAAGATGAATTATTTTCCTACAGATTTAAATTTGTGTGAAACTTTATACTGACGCTTTCCAATGCTTCTTCGTGTACTTATCCTAAAGATCATTTATTTGTCCTACAGAGCATTCATCCTTAAATTTGTACACTAATTTACACTATGTGTGCCTTTAAGAAAATGTAATAACACAGAATTATAATTCTCTTTAATGACAAATATTTAAAATTTCTACAAAATGACATTTTTGGTGTATACTGTTTTGACAAATGAAATTTTATTTAACATTGATAAGTTGTTTAGTTCACAAACAATATGTTAATATAGAGTATGCTGGGATATTTCATTATAAGTATATTTATGGGAGCAAGTTTTCATTTATTCTTCATAGTATATATAGAGTTAGTGAGATGTGAATATAAAGTTAAATTGAGGTGAAAATTTGTTTCTTCTGTGTAATATTAGCTTTTTCATACTTAATTGATGCATATACATATACATACACATATAACACCTTTACTTAGCATTATAAATTACACTTAAACACACAGACATATATATACATATATGTATATGTGTGTATATATATACATACACATATGTATACAGACACACACACACACACACACACATATATATATATATATATATATATATAAACTTGCCCTTAAACTCCTGTTCCTCTTGCAAATATGCTAGAACTACAGATAAGAAACACAATTCCTTGTAATCATCTGACTTCTGTGTATGATTAGGATATGTATACATTTTTCTAAATATTTAGAATGGTGATGAGAGTTACTAAACAAATCTCAATTCAAACCATTCCAATACTTTACTTTTACTCTCAGCAACTGCAGAAGCTTTATTTTTCTCATAATTTTGGCATGTGGTAGTTTCAGCAAGTTTTCTACTTGCTCATCAGATTTTAAAAACTGAAACTCAATTTCCTCATGCAAATATAAACTTTATGTCCCACAAAATTGAATTTAATCCTCTATGTGTCTATTTGCCTATTTTGTCAATTCATGTCACCATTAATTTTTAATTAATCCTTTGCTATATACTAGCTCACATATTAGAGGATAACACAGTGAAAGTTCTAGAACATTTTTTAAAAAAATATCTAACCTTCTATGATGTGTACATCATTATAAAACATAAAATTTTGTCTGTAAGCATAACATAAAATGACATGGTACTTAATCAAAAAGTTATTGAAATTGTAGTATATGAACTAATTTGTTAAAATTTCAAGATAATTGCATTTTATATTTTCTAAGTACTCGGCAGAGACCTCTAGGGTGTCTAAAGACTTCAAACTTCTAGAGGTAAAATGAATAATGCAATAATAGATTAAAAACAGAATTTGATTACTAGCAGATGAGACAAAGTAAAATGAAGCACAAAATTATCATCGTTAAAATGATATGAAGAATAAGTAATATGTATAACAATTTAAAGCAATCTTTAATATTCACTCAGATATACTGCCCAATAATAAGCTATATGGGACATACTGAAGACATTTGTAAAGATAAAATCCCAATACATAAATGAGATGAGAAAATCTCAATTTCAGTAATATAAAATAATAAACTAATGCAACCAGAAAAACAAGTCAATGTATATAGGTAGAAACATAGATGGTGGCATATTTTTTTTGAGGGGGGGGAAGCGAAGTTAAAAAACAAAGCAGAATACTAATTTAAAATTCTGAATGAATTCCTGATCTTTCTGAGCCTTTTAACATGAAGGGGTGCTGAATTTTGTCAAATGCTTTCTCAGCATCTAATGAAATGATCATGTGGTTTGTTTTTTTTTTTTGTTTTGGTTTGTATATATAGTGGATTATGTTGATAGATTTCGTATATTGAACCATCCTGCATCCCTGGGATGAAGCCTATTGAATCATGGTGAATGACCATTTTGATTTGTTCTTAGATCTTTGTGTGGTTTAGATATAAGTGTAATTGTGAACTCAAAGAAGGAATTGCGTAATGGTCACTCAGTTTCTATTTTGTGGAATATTTTGGACAGTATTGGTATTAGGTCTTCTTTTAGGTCGGTTAGAATTTTGCACTAAACCGATCTGGTTCTGGGATTTTTTGGGTGGTGTAGACTTTTAATTATTACTTCCATTTCCCTAGGTGTTATGGGACAGTTTAGATGGTTTATCTAATACTGATTTAACTTTGGTACCTGGTATCTGTCTAGAAAATTATCCTTCTCCTCCATATTTTCCACTTTTCACTCCTGGGCATATACCCAAGCAGTGCTCCAATATATAACAAGGACACATGCTCCACTATATTAATAGTATCCTTATTTATAATAGCCAGAAACTAGAAAGAAACCCGATGTCCTACAACAGAAGAATGGATACAGAAAATGTGGTACATTTACACCATCAAGTAATACTCAGCTATTAAAAACAATTATTACATGAAATTCTTAGGCAAATGTATGGAACTATAAATTATCATTCTGAGAAATGAAACCCAGTCACAAAAGAACACATGTGATATACACTCACTGATATGTGGATATTAGCCCAAAAGCTCAGAATAGCGAAGAAATAATTAACAGACCAGATGAAGCTCAAGACAAAAATGTGGATGCTTCAGTTCTTCTTAGAAGGAGGAATAAAATACTCATGGGAGGAAATACATGGACAAAATGTGGAACAGTGACTGAAGTAAAGGTCAACCAGAGACTGCCCCACCTGGAGATCCATCCAATATGCAGCCACCAAATCCAGTCATTACTTCTGATGCCAAGAAATGCTTGCTGACAGGAGCCTGATATGGATGTCTCCTGTGAGGCTTTGCCAGATCCTTACTGATATAGATGAAGATGCTTGCAGCTAACCGTTGGACTGAGCACAGGGACCCCAGAGAAAGGGCTGAAAGAGCTGAACAGGTTTGCAACCCCATAGGAAGAACAACATCAACCAAACAGACACCTCAGAGCTCCGGGGAACTAAACCACCAACCAAAGAGCCAAACCATGGCTCCAGTCACATATGTAACAGAGGATGGCATTGTCTGGCATCAATAGGAGGAGAAGCCCTTGGTTCTGTGAAGGCTTGTTTCCCAAGTGTAATGGAATTCCAGGGTGTTGAGGTGGGAGTAGGTAGGTGGGAGTGGGAGCATCTTCATAGAAACAGGGAGAGGGTGGAGTGGGAATGGGAACGGAGGGAACAGGGATAACATTTGAGATGAAAATACATAAAATATCCAATAAATTAAATAAATAAATAAATAAATAAATAAATAAATAAATAAATAAATAAATAAATAAATAAATAAATCCTGAAAGAAATTAACGCTAACCTAAAATTTAATTTCCAACGGAAATGTTTTCAAAACTCAGGGCCCAATAAATCTTTTATTAATTTTAATGTCTGAAAATAACTATAACTTATAGACATTCATAGCAAAAATTCCATAGGGAGCATGTCACATCATAAAGGAAAGACTGAAAGAAGATAAATGTTGATGTATACCAAATAATGAAGAGGAGCAGAAATGATACATAAGGATGTCTACGTTACACTTAGGCACTGAATAGTACATATTGGTAAGCACATATATGTGACAAATGTAAACACACCATACTCATAAAAGTAACACACAAAATATGATTTTATAACAAAACTGAAAATAACAAAGGTATAATATGAATTCACATTTCAAAATTCTGAAGATGAGGCCAAGTCAAATATAACATAGTGATATTAGAAGGAAGAAGGGATTATTTTGGAAAAGGCGATTATCTGTCTCAATATTACTCAACAGTTAAATGAATTACAAAACTACCAAAAGAAAAGAAGAAACACAAAATGCACATAATACATAATGAAGTAGTAAAAAAATAAGAAAGGAAAAGGCTTTACAGTGTGTGATTTCAACTGTATGACACTATAAAATAAACATGTATTAGATGTAACTTTTGCTAGGGAGGAAATGAATGGTAAAAGTTTTGATGGAGGAAAGGGTGTGAAGATAAGTAGGACTTTGAGCATTTCAAGACAGTGAAAGTACACTGTATGATATTATTTTTATCATGATATATTTATCCAAATTTATAGGATGTACAGGAACAACAATGATGTTTTGATGTAAATTCTGAGCTTTCGATGACATCCATGTGCCAATATTTATTAATTGTAAGAAATCTCAATTCAGGTGGTCTATATTGGTTTTTTTGTTTGTTTGTTTTATTTGTTTTTTTTTTACAAATAAAGTTTTACTGTAACACAGTCACACTCTTTGTTTATTCAGTGTTTATGGCTGTTTTATGCTATAAAGACAAGGTTAAGCAGTTATGACACAGACAACATGGCCTGCCAAGATCATAGTATTTACTCTCACCTCTTTTATAGAGAATGTAGGATATCTAGCTTAGTAACAGGTATCACTGGTTTTACTATATACTTAGATCATTTTCAGAGGGATCCAAAGTGTTACAACAGCCAGAGAAAATATGTGGAGAGAAGCCCAGTGTGTGGAGCGCAAACTTGTAAGGTAGTATTTGGGAAGAAGAAGCAAGAAAGATTTAAGAGTTTAGGAATAGTATGTGGCATGAAAATTGGTCTAAAAATAAGAGTAAATGACATATGTGGCCAGTTAAGCCTTTTTAGATATCTTTTTTACTTTTTAAAGAAGGAAATTAAAAAATACAAGAGGCCATCGCCAAAGTTTAGGCAATAATTTCAAATGAACTGACTGTTACAGAGAAATAAAACAGTAATGCAATATATCAAAGCATCACATTGCTTAAGTGAATATTCTTTTGTTACAATAGTAAACAACCCGCAAGACAGAATTATAAGTGGCTACAGATATTGTAGATGGCTTAGGCAAAATGGATGGAACCAGAAAATATCATCCTGGGTATATCTCCAAAAGGACATGCATGATATGTACCACAATAAGTGGATACAGTCAAAAGTACAGAATACCCAAGATACAATCCATGAACTCAAGATAGCTAACAAAGCCAAAGGGCCCAAGGGAGCATGCCCCAAATCCCACTTGGGAGGTAAAAAAGAAAGCAAATCAGGAGGGAGGAGAGGGAAGAGGGACCTGGAAGGTAAAGAGTACAGGGAGAGGAAAAGGAGAACATGATCAGTGGGACAGAAAGGACTGAAGCCCAGAGGGTCAGCAGAAAGAATCAAACAGGCAACTGCTGAAGGTAGAAGATGGTGGGCACCCTCTAGAATATACCAGAGACCTAGGAGGTAGCAGACACTCAGGACTCAAAAGGAGGGACCTTACATGAAATGCCCTACAGTGGGGAGAGGGAAATTGTAGAATTCACCTCCAACAGAAAGGCACGTCATCAAGTGATGGGTGGGTTGCAAACCCACAGTCAAATCTTTGATCCAGAACTGTTCCTGTCTGAAAGAACTGCTGGAACAAAAAAAGCGTGAGGGAAAGGAGGTCCACTGACAGGCCCAAATTGGAATCCAGCTCAAGGTGAGGCCCAAGGCCTGACACTATTACTAATGTTATAGTGTGCTTACAAACTGGGGTCTATCATGGCTGCTCTCCAAAAGGCCCAACAAGCAACTGAAAGCGTCAGACACCTGTGGTTGAAATTGCTGGATCTCGATCCAGTGATTGGTCTGAACCATTTATGATATACTTAAACCTCAAGAGAGTAGAGTTCCCAGGGAGTGGCAACATCTGGTGGGGTGGGGGTGGGGGATGGGGACATCCTCTTGGAGACTGGGGACAGGGCAGAAGGTAGGATGGGATGTAAAACAGTCAGAGAGTAGACCTGGAAAAGGGATAAAGTCTGGTCTGAAAAAAATAAATTTAAAGAATAAAAGTAAGCAGCAGACTGATACATATCCAGTTCTGAAATAAATCATTAAAATAAATAAATGATGTGCTCACTCTAAAAATATTTGTGATTTCACCTTAGTTGTCCTGACTTTTTTTTTCTGGTAGAAATGTATGCTTCAAAGTGCTATGTTATTAGATCGCAATGGAGTACTACTCAGCTATTAGAAACAATGATTTCATGAAATTCTGAGGCAAATGGATAGGACTAGAAAATATCATCCTGACTGAGGTAACCCAATCACAAAAGAACACACATGGTATGCACTCATAAGTTGATATTAGCCCCCAAACTTGGAATACCCAAGATACAATCCATAGAAAACATGAAGCTCAAGAAGAAGGAAAACCAAAGTGTGGATACTTCAGTCCTTCTTAGAAGGGGAAACAAAATATTCATAGGAGGAAATACAGAGACAAAGAGTGGAGCAGAGACTGAAGGAAAGGTCATCCAGGGACTGCCCCACCTGGGGATACATCCCACACACAGTCATCAAACCCAGATACTATTGCTAATGCCAAGAAGTGCATGCTGACAGGAGCCTGGTATAGCTTTCACCTGATAGGCTCTGCCAGTACCTGACAAATACTGAGGTGGATGCTCACAGCCAACCATTAGTTTGAGCACAGGTAACCCAATGGAGGACTTAGAGAAAGGACTGAAGGAGCTGAAGGGGTTTGGAACACCATAAGAATAACAATATCAACCAACCAGACACCCTAGAGTGCCCAGGGCCTAAACACCAACAAAAGAGTACACATGGAGTGACCTATGGCTCCAGCTGGATATGTAGCTGAGGATGGCCTTGTAGGGCATCAATGGGATGAGAGACCCTTGTTCCTGTGAAGGCTAGATGCCCCAGTGTAGGGGAATGCCTGGGTGGTGAGGAGAGAAGTAGTGGAGGAGATGGGTGGGGGAGCACAGTCCCTGAAGCAGGGTGGGGAATGAGATGGGGGGTTTGCAGAGGGGAAACTGGGAAAGGAGATGGCATTTGAAATAGCAATAAATAAAATAAAATATCCAATAAAGGAAAAAAAAAAGAGCATTGACTTTTCTTCCAGAGTTCCTGAGTTCAATTCCCAGCAACCACATGGTGACTTACAACCATCTGTAATAAGATCCTACGGCCTTTTCTGTTGTATCTAAAGACAGCAACAGTGTACTCACATATATATTAAGAAATAAACAAACAATATAAAAATTTGACAATTAAGATTCTTAAAATACAGGTTTTTTTTTCTAGGAAACTTAATCACTGGAATTTTATATCATAGAAAAGATTTTCTAAGGTTAAAATACAACTATATGCAGCAAGTAGTTTTATAATTACCCTACATAAAATTCATAAATATTAAGTATGATACACATAGTGATCAGTGTCAAGAGCATTAGCTGATGAGATGAGAGGTGTACCAAAATGGTGTAAATCTATGGCTTGGGCTATGCCCAGAACATTTCCTTCTCTATCTTATTTTCTCAAAGTGTATGCCTGGAAATTGCTAGCTGCCTTAAAATCTAATCTTCCAAGCTGAAAGTTTAGACTCTGCTTCTTTTGGTTCCTAATTCAACTGCTCTGCTTGGTCTCATACAAACTTTGACAATGTCTTTGACAACGTTCTGTGCCTCATTCTGTCTTCACCTTTGTCTAGCTTGTTTTGTTCTTTGTGAGCTATTATTATAAACCTTGTGTGGTTGTGTATGCCTATAATCCAAGTATATGGGTAAAAGCTGGAGGATTTGTTACTTAGCAAATTCAAAGCCAGGTTCCTTTTCATTAGACAAACAAAAAGAGAAGGCAAAAATAAAATTAATCTTCTTTAATATGTATCTACAGCAGTGGTTTACATTTGTCTATATTTATTCTCTTTGTGAGAACTCTTTTTTTTGTGCTTGTTTGTAGTGTTCAATGAATAATGGCATGCACATTAAAATTCCTGAACATGTGCCTCAATATAATAATGTGTTTGGTATACATATTTAAATTCTTTAATAAATATGTACCTTAGTTAGTAAAGGGCAGCTACTGTACTTTATTCTGGTATAGATAAGTAATTTATGTGAAGTAATAAAATGCTACTATCTCTGGATTGATGTACATGAAGTGTTTGCATCACAGTTAAAGGACAATGTTAGTTTTATAGTTTGAATTTAATAGCAAATAAATTTTAGGGAGGAGAAAATGGTCATAAAAACTCAGTTTTTCTGTAATTTAAGTGATTAATATTATTTATATTAATTAATGTGGAAAATTAATATAGCAACATTTATTGCACAATCAGCTAGTTCCCCAAACAAACATAGAGACCTTTTATTATTTCAGAGCTTAGCCCTTAGCTGGGCAGACTTTCAACTAGATCCTGTAAGTTAAACTGAACATCTAGTCCCATCCAACCAATTGGATAAATAGACATTCCAGTCCTGTAAGCATTCATGTCTCCCCTCTTCTCCCAGTGATGAGGACTTCCTCTTTCTTTTTTCTAGAGTTTTTTCTTTTACCCAGAAGTCCTGCTTTCCTATTTCTGCTCAGGAAATTTGGCAACAGATTTGTTACTGACCATTCAATATCTATAAAGACACAAGAAATTCTTTCTATGATTTCTTGTAAACTGAATACAATAATACTATTATAAAGCACATTAGATATGTCTTTTTATATATTATAACATCTAGTTGATAAGTATATGGCAATTTGAAGACAATATTATATCATCTGTCCTATCTTGGTGATTTAGACTTACATATCTAAATCATTTTATGTTCTAACTTGTAATGCCATCTTAAAAATATCTTTTTGGACCTAAATACATCTTCTCAACTCCTAAACAATTTAAGTTTAATTGTGAAACTATTACATTCTAACCTTAAACCCCATCAGAGATCTTAGCAGGAATAAATATTACCCAAGTATGCAGGAAGTATAGGTAAACAGCTTTCAAAATTACACATGTGACAAACAGCTGACTGCATGGAGAGATACTCAATATTCTATATAGAGCTGGAATATTTTTCTGCTCAGTATATCTGACAGCTATGTTTGTGAAGCAGGAATTATGAGGGACTTGTTTATACTGTATTGGCAGTTCTTGGCAATTGATATAGCCTGTTTACAAGTTTTGTCTATTTTGCACAGCATGCTGTCCTCAAAGGAAATAGGGCATTTTCTTTGACCAGTGGCTAGCTTGTCACAATTGAATCCATCTACAAATGGAGGCCCTTTAATGCTTATTATCGTATTCCTATTCCAATGAGGTGCTGGAAGGAGGTAACGTATCTCAATGTCAGAAAGACCTTAAGTTAATGAAACAACTTCTGTGGGTCTCTTAGGTTTTTGAAGATAATCTGTCCAGTCTAATCTAGGCTAGTATTTGTCATGTCCATGAGTTTGGCTGTCTGATTATTAATATGTATCTCTTTTTTATTTGTGTTAATCATTTTAATCATTTATATTACAAATGATATTCCCCTTCCCAGTTAACCATCGCAAGCACCCCAATCATATCACCCTTCTCCCCGGTTCCCTTTGCATCTATGAGGGTGCTCCTCCACTTATTCACCCACTCCCACCTAACCCCTCTTATATCCCCCTATGCTGGGGCATCAAGCCTCCCTCTCCTCCCATTGATGACAGATAAGTCCATTCTCTGCTTCATATGTATCTGGATTTCTATCTCACTACATGTACAATCTTTTGGTTGGTGCTTTAGTCCCTGGGAGTCGTAGGTGGTCCAGAGTTGACATTGTTCTTTTTAGTGGGGTTTAATCCCCTAAGTTCCTTCAATCATTCCCCTAGTCGCATTGGGGTCCCCGATCAGTTCAGTGGTTGACTGTGGAGATCTATATTGTCAAGTGCTAGAACCTCTCAATGAGCAGCCGCCCTAGGCCTGCCAGGGAAGTACTTCAAGTACTGGCAATAGCAGGCAAATTAATGGAATCCAGAAACATCATCCTGAGTGAGTTAGCCCAGACACACACACAAACACACACACACACACACACACACAAAACAAAAAAAAAACAAAAAACAAAAAACAAACAAAAAAAAACATTGTATGTACTCATTTCACTGATAGGTGGATTTTAGCCTAAAAGCTCAGAATACCCATAATACAACCCACAAACCATATGCAGCTTAGGAAGAAGGAGGGCCAAACTGTAGATGTTTCAATACTACACAGAAGGAAAAAAAATTAATCACAGGAGGTAAAGGGAAGGAGGTACCTTAGAGGGAGAGAGAAGGGGGTGGAAAGCGGAGGCAAGAACACTTATTTGAAGGGAGAAAAGTACAGAGTGTCAGGAAATTGATTAGAAACATATAGCAGTAGGGATGAGGAAATGGGTATAGCCACTAGAAATCTGAGACTCCAGGGAAGCAAGAAGCTCCCAGGACCCAGTGGGGATAACTTTAGCTGAAATACCCAACAAAGGGAAGATAGAACCTGTAGAGACCACCTCCAGTAGAGAGGCATGGCCCCCAGATGAGGGATGGAGCAACCCAAGCATCTCAAAATTTTTAACCGAGAAATGTTCTTGTTCAAAGCAAAGGATAGAGACAAAAATTGGAACAGAGACTGAAGGCAAGGCAATCCAGAGACTGCCCACCTAAAGATCTATTCCATCTTCTAACACCAAACCCCCACAATGATGCCAAGAATTGCTTGCTGACATGATTTTCTTATATATCCTATACAGATTGTAATAGCTGCTTATAAGGACTATAACTAAATTTTGCATTTTTAAATGAGTTGCAGAAATCCAATAAGTTAAAAGAGCTGAAATGTGTATACACAGTACTTATCAATGTGGAAGTATTTGGATCAACAAAAACCTGCAACCTATATCAATAGATGACAATCCATACCAATGTAAAAAAAAAAAACAAAATTATTTGAGAATAGCAATAGCTCTAAATTGAGTAGATTCAATAATCTACATTTTTATCCTATGATTCCTGTCAGAAATTCCTTTATTATTCCTATATCCCCATTTTCTTTTTAATTTTTCTCCCCCTATGAGGACAGCGGAAAGGAAAGAAATAAATCCCAGAGTCTAATTTCCTATGTCATGTTTTCTCAATGATCAAGATCATTAATATCATGCAAACATCCCCCTAAATCACAACAAATATTTATGACTCAGAAAATGACCATAACCATGTACCCATTTTAAGGGAATTGGAAAATGATCTTTTGAGAATTACTTCTTACTGTTTAGGGGTGATAGGTGACAGCGTCTTTTGGGATAAGAAAACTGGGAACCCTAAGAAAATTGGATTATTGGCCAAGTCCTAGGGAGAGTTAGGTGTATCTATTGATACAGCTAACTCAAACCTCTGGAGAAAGTCCAGGCTTGATATGTAATGGGTCAGTCTGTGAGCCAAAGTGCCAAGATCATCTGGGTGTCAATTGCTCTCTAAAGTTGTTGTGAAATAATTATCCTGAAGAAACAGTATCAAAGCAGTCTGAGGCAGTATCAGGCTTCCCAGCATCCCTGAATGTGTATCATGCTAGGGTTGCTTCCTTGTTATTTTCTGTGAATATACAAACTTTCACTAATAATATGCACTCTGCATTAATATATGCATAGAATATGCAAAGTATAACAGATCGGTTAAGGGAGATTCTTTGCCCTTTGTTTGAGGAGATAAAAGGCATCTATCTTTCTTAAGGTAGTTTGGATTATAACCAAAGTTGTAACACTAATCTCAGTCCATGCCATCTAAAAAGATGGCATCACGAGTCTTGAGGACTCTGTAGCCAACAAGATCCATTGGGTATGCATAGCTGAACTTTTTGCTAGAAATATATATACACACACATATCCCAGTCAGTTTCAGAGCTGTTTCAATAGAGTGTTTAGATTATACATTACCCATTCAGTTCTTTTGATTTTTCCTTCCTTTCGGTTGTTAAGATCTATAGTAGGGCCTCCTCTATCAAAACTGATCCTTATTATTTTGATTGCAATCCGAAGCCCTTTTTCCTTTCCTGCTGAACTAAGCATAAACCCTGTCTCCCAACATAACATATATTTGTCCAGCAGTTTGAAGTTATTTAAGTGTAGACTAAGTTTATTTAAGTTATTTTGTGTAGACTTACCCAATCTAGCAGTCCCCATTTTATCTAGAACTGCTCCACCTTGCAAAAACTATGAATATCACCATTACCATTTACCATATAAACATATTAATGTTTATAAATCAAAATAAGATTGTATGAAGTCCCAATATCCTTTTCTACAGCATATATATATATATATATATATATATGTATGTATATATATATATGTATACACACACACACTCACACACATACAAATATAATATAAATAAATTTATTGAGACAGGATGCATCTGTGTAGCCCAGGCTTTATTTGATTTCCTCTGTAGATCATACAAAACTTATGTCTGTCTTTCACTCCCATGTATTGGGATCAAATACATGAGTTTATTTATTTAGTATCTATGTACTCTTGAAAACATTTATAACAATTATTATTTCTTTCTCCCTTTGCAGATTACTTTCTATGTGGATATATCTATCCTTCCATATTTCCCTTTTAATTTCCCTGTATTCAATTTTATTTAAACTCCTTTCTGTATTATGCCCAAGCATACCCACAAGCATATCTTAGATGCTCAGAGGTCTCAGCCTGTCTATGTATTTCATGCTAGGTTGAGTTACAATCAGTTTTCCTGTGAGACCCTCCCACTTCTAAAGAAATGGACTGGCGGTACAGAGTAGCATGACACACTACTTAACAATGGGTAGCAAGTCTCCAATCCTTGCTGTTTTAAACTCTACCATTGTCTTTCAATCTATCCAGTTTGATACTATGATGGTATATCACACTTAGACCTTAATTGACATTAATCCTTTGTTTCTACATGTATGCTTACTTGATTTATTTCCTTTGACAAAGGCATTCGTATTCTGTATTGCCAAGATGATAATTAACATCCAATACAGTTATTAAGGTTAGCAATATTAGTTTTATTCTCTTATCCAGTGGTCTATGAATTCCTTAGTTGGATGATTTTATTCTCCTGTGGGAATAAAAGCAATCAACACTGCCACAACCCTAAATCCAGGTCTTTATACTGACTAGCAGAATGTATCTTTCCTAGGGCATATTTTAGCAACAGTAAAAGCACTATCTTTGAAATTGAAATTATAAACATACTTATCTGGATAAGTATGGCAACATTCCTTCTTTTAAAATATAAATTTAAGGTTGATGTGCATTTATCTTTTAGGTTATTAAGATCTTATTTATCAGTAAGCAAAATCTTATATAGCAACCTGAAAAATGTTATTTTGTATTTTATACTATTTTTGGATTTTTAGACTGTTTGCAAGTGGCTTTGTCTTGTCGGGAGGTAATCCCACCTTAATTTCAATTTATAGATCATGTTGGCCTAGGATTTTCAGAAATCTGCCTGATTCTGGATTCTCTGTGCTGTAATTTAAGGCATGAGCCACCACCACCAATTTCAAAACTTACATCTCATTTCCAAAATCATTCTAAGTCATTAATTTAAAGGCAACAAATTTGAACTATAGTGCTATAATAAATTTGCTTAAAATTAAAAAAAAACTGTTTTAGTAATGTCAAACAGTAAAAATATCCTTTCTATAACCTGCTTTAGGCAAAAACAAAAACATTAAAACAAAAAATGTCAAGCAAAGAAACAGAAATATTTTAAGTTGTTCTAGTTAGCTGTGTTACCTCATGCTATAGCATCAAAGTCTTGTCTATTCATCATTGGAATTTAGGTGTTGCTGCACTGCATTGGTGGGCCAGTAGCACAATGAGCTGACAAACCTGTGGCATAGGCAAAGAACTGAGTTTCTGTTGCTGTCAATTTCCTATTGGGAAGAGCCTTTTGCATTCCTCTATATTTACTGCTTGTAATTCAGCATTACACCCCCTCAGTTCTCGCTTTACCTAAGTCTGTTTTGTTCTGAAATTTCTTAGAGAAGGTATGGAAAGCTGTGACCATTATTGGACATATTATAACTAGCTCCAGGCTATCAACAACTAAAATGAAACATTCTAAGATCCAAGTACTTTGTGCTGTAGTGTTTTCTATTTTTTAACATGAAAAATATTTTTTCCTTTTAATTTGTGACTGCCTCATCAAGGGCTTCAAGTTAGTAATTTGAGACTTAATACCTTACCAATTCAGATGCCTGGGGCTTTTTATTTTGCACCTTGTGCTATTGCAAGCCCAGTTCTAACTGTCCAGACTGCTAAAAGCTCCTGAGATCCTGTTTTCTGTTAACTATGGCCTTGTCTTTTCAACTGGCTTCTCTTCTGCATTACATCAGTCTGTGTAGCTTCAAGCGCAGATCTCTCTACCATGTTTTTAACTATGGTGGGCTTGTAAGAAGTCACAGCTCTTCAGTCCCCAGTCTTTTGGTCTGCTTTTCTTTTCTTTTCTTTTCCTTTTTCGTTTTTTAATAAACCAGGCCTCTTATCTGGCTTGCCTGACTTTTTCCCAGCTTTTTACCTGGGTATTTTCAGGCCATAAGCTTGGAGTCTAATTGCCTTAATTTGGGCACAAAATTACATGATTGTGAATATTCTGTATATATTAGTTAATGCTAGAAATTAATACTGCATTATAAACAGTTACACCTTTACTAAGTATTACCCAACCAAACAGAGAACTTTTAGTATTTCATAGCTTAGTTTGTAGCTGGGAAGACACTGTATTAGGTCATCTAAGGAGCACAAGCATCTTGCCCCATCCAGCCACATGCCTACCTACTCCTTCCAAGCCCATAAACAAGTTTCTTTCCTTTTCCTTCTCCTGCCAAAAAGGACTTCCTCCTTCTTCTTACCATGTTCCTTTCTCCCTAATCTTTATTGACTAAAAAATTGATATAACTTGTTAATAAAAATGTAATAGAAATAATTTCTATTACTAAAATCAAATCATATCACTAGGATAGCAATGCCTTCTTTATGTTATGAATTGTTTCACTCCACCAATGTCACTCTCCTGATCTAGGCTCCATGAAACTCCACAAGTGGTTTAAATTTCGCTGCACAGCATATTTTGCTTTATGATTTTTTTGTATGAACGACAAAAGCACATTTAGGCATTTACAAAGGGCCCTTTAATATTTGGGAATTATCTAAAGAAAGACTCTTAAATGGTGTGTTGAAACAATATCAGCTTAGTAAGTATAAGGGAAAAGAATCTAATGATAAGTTCATAGTTTATTAACCCAGACATGCTAAACTTTTTTTTAATTTTTAAAAATTTGTTGAGAGTTTTATCTGCTCCGTTTTCATCACATCTTTCCCATCTCCTTGTTTTCCCCAATAAATTTTCTAAATGGGAAATCATAGAAGAAATTACTGAGAATAAGATCTTTATGGGATAAGACATTTAGAATTTGTACCTTATCATTTGAAAACAAAGATCGGTGGGTGATCAGGCAAACAGAACAAACTTACATTAGCAGTTTGTACACTAGATTGGAAAATTCTTCAATATAGTTTAAATATTTAGATTCATGGTGCTTTTGTACCTGGGATGACTGGAAGTTAATCACTTAGTTTCTGGGGTTTAATTTTCTCTGCTATAAAATGAAATTATATTATTAGGTGATCTTAAAAAATCCATTCCAGATTGTGTTGAGTTTTATATAAGAATTCAATCAGAATGCTAATACATTTGATTAATTGGTATTATAAAAATCAGATAATTTAAAAATAGAACAGGCAGGAGTGATGGGGTATTTAGGAAAGAGATAAACATCAAGCTAGGTAGGTCACAGTAGCTTAAAATTGTGACTGTGATTAACTAAAAGAAAAGAAATATGGTAAGGGGAATAACAAGTAATAGAAAGAATGAAAGCAGTTCGTAGGTGAATCAGTAAAGACACTAATATACATAATGAGGACTAATGATGAGAATAAATATTGTGTGATTATATTACTTTATAATAATACATCTTTATATAATGTGTTTTAAGAGGTCAAACATATTTCAAAGAACAAAATATTTTAAAATAGTCTTTGAATGTGTTGCTTTTATCATTAGACTATATGCTTCATATGATTATTTTATATTTTGTTATTTGTGTATTCTCAGTTGTTAAAATAATGGTTATTATATGAACATATTGTGTCCATGTTCCTGTTAGCTTCTGTAAGTTTGAATAGAACCTCACCTTCACAAACAGGCTATCATACACTAAAGAAGCCTTGTAAAATCAGTCCCAAATATAGACATAAAGAAATATAATTGCTATGCAAAACCATGTTATTTCTCCAAAAAGAGAATGAGACAAATTCATCACATTTTAGCTGAAGGCATTTATGTCTACACCCTAAGTATTGGTAAATATTAGATCTTCATATTTTTTTCCGGAAGAAATAAAAGGCAGCCATTCACTGTTTATTATTTTTTGTCTCAGGATGTTTGCATTAAATATGAGTTTACATACACTATAAAATAATCTCTATTAGAAGAAGTAGAGCCATTTCTGTTGTAAGTTACAGAACATTTCAATAGCATGACTTGAAATAGGTTGAGGCAGTAAAAACACTCTACTGATAATAGCAGAATGTGTTTATTTCTTTTTCATTTATATCTAACAATCATAATGATGAGTGGCTGATATTTATATGTGATTTTTAAGTCATTTCTAGTATTTGATCATTGAGTATTTATATTATAATGTAATATTTTATTATACAATGAAATATATGTACTCAAATTCTTATGTAATCAGAAATATTATCATTAAGAGAGCAGGTATTTTGTGGCATAAATTATCATCATTGCAGATTATTAAACATGACATTCTGTGTGCAAAATTTTCATTTAAAAATGTTACTGTTTTTATTTGTTTTCTTCCTTGGAATAACAAGTATCATAATTTCCCTCTGAAAATACACTTTAGCAAAACATAATTTTTCAATGAAATTAGGGTAATATCTGACAATTTGTGTTTTCTTATAACTTTCCCAATCAACAACGGCAAAATAAAGAGTATAGCTATGCATTATATTTTTACACATTACTTAACGAAGCCATGGACAAATGCATTTTGATGATTGTAATGTAAATTTTAAATATTGTTTTATTGAAATTTTAAAAAAATAGGAATTTAAAAAAATTAGAAATTTTAGCTAAGGTTCGAGATGCTACCTCACTTTCTCTTCTATTCCTTTGAGTGTCCTTGATCCACTTGGACTTAAGCTTTGTACAGGGTGATAAGCATGGATCGATCTGCATTCTTCTATATGCTGACCTCCAGTTGAACCAGCACCATTTGCTGAAAAGGCTGTCTTTTTTCCATTGGATGGTTTTGGCTCCTTTGTCAAAAATCAAGTGACCATAGGTGTGAGGGTTCATTTCTGGGTCTTCAAATCTATTCCACTGGTCTATTTGTCTGTCTCTGTACCAATACCATGCAGTTTTTATCACTATTGCTCTGTAATATTGCTTGAGTTCAGGGATAGTGATTCCCCCAGAAGTCCTTTTATTGTTGAGGACAGTTTTAGCTATCCTGGATTTTTTTTATTCCAGATGAATTTGAAAATTGTTCTGACTAACTCTCTGAAGAATTGGGTTGGTATTTTGATGGGGATTGCATTGAATCTGTAGATCGCTTTTGGTAAAATGGCCATTTTTATTATATTAATCCTGCCAATCCAGGAGCATGGAGATCTTTCCATCTTCTGAGGTCTTCTTCAATTACTTTCTTCAGAGGCTTGAAGTTCTTATCATACAGATCTTTTAATTGCTTGTTTAAAGTCACACCGGAGTATTTTATATTATTTGGGACTATTATGAAGGGTGTCATTTCCCTAATTTCTTTCTTTAAGTGTTTCTCTTTTGTGTGAGGAAGGCTACTGATTTATTTGAGTTAATTTTTATACCCAGCCACTTTGCTGAAGTTGTTTATCAGCTTTAGTAGTTCTCTGGTGGAACTTTTGGGATCACTTAAATATACTATCATATCATCTACAAATAGTGATATTTTGACTTCTTCTTTTCCAATCTGTATCCCCTTTATCTCCTTTTGTTGTCTGATTGTTATGGCTAGAACTTCAAGAACTATATTGAGTAAGTAGGGAGAGAGTGGGCAGCCTTGTCTAGTTCCTGATTTTAGTGGGATTGCTTCAAGTTTCTCTCCATTTAGTTTAATGTTAGCTACTTGTTTTCTGTATATGGCTTTTACTATGTTTAGGTATGGGCCTTGAATTCTTATTTTTTCCAGGACTTTTATCATGAAGGGGTGTTGAATTTTGTCAAATGCTTTCTCAGCATCTAATGAAATGATCATGTGGTTTTGTTCTTTCAGTTTGTTTATATAATGGATTATGTTGATGGTTCTCCATATATTAAACCATCCCTGCATGCCTGGGATGAAGCCTACTTGATCATGGTGGATGATTGTTTTGATGTGCTCTTGGATTCGGTTTGCCAGAATTCTATTGAGTGTCTTTTGCATCGATATTCATAAGGGAAATGGGTCTGAAGTTCTCTTTTTTTGTTGGGTCTTTGTGGTTTAGGTATAAGAGTAATTATGGCTTCATAGAAGGAATTCAGTAGCACTCCATGTGTTTCAATTTTGTGGAATAGTTTGGAATCAGCTCAGAATGTAAAGAACTTTTACTCCATGTCTGACAGATGGAGTTTGATTTCTGGAACTGATGTTATGGCCTCCACACGTTCAGTTTTGAACAAATATGCACTCCCAACATACATATAAATATGTATACACATATAAAATCATTTAAAATATAGAGGAAGCAGTTTTATCAGCTGTAATGGGAAGGAATGCTTCTAATATTTTTTGTTAGAGTATCCACTCTTATAAGTAAAGTCTTTCTCTTCAAAGATGGAAGCCCAGAAAAAACACCCCACAGCAACCTCTAATAATTTACTTGTATTTTACACAGGAAAATGGACTTCATTGAAAAATGTGTTGTTAATTTCTCAAATATCAATTCAAAATCATTAGCCATGTACAAAAATGATAGTTCATATGGACAGACACCTGGCTCCAACTTCATATGTAACAGAGGATAGCCTTTTTGGGCATCAATGGGAGGAGAAACACCTTGGTCATTCCAAGTCTTGATGCTCCAGTGTAGAAGAATATCAGTGCATCGAGGAGGGAAGGGGTAGGTGTGTCTTTGGGGAATTCCCTCATAGAAGCAGAGAGAGCAGGAATGTGATAGAGGGTTTATGGATGGAATCTGGGAAATGGGATAACATTTGAAATGTAAATAAAAATATCCAATATAAAAGAAAATAAAGAAGAAAATAATTTGACTTAAAGTATTATTCTCAGATACAGAGTAGGGATGATATTCAACCTTATATTTTCTCTATTGGTCATTTTGTAGGCTAATCACAGTTTCCGTGATGAAAAAATCAATTTAATAGACAGATTTTAGATGAAACTGTTTTTATGCTAGTATTCTTCCTTTATTTAATCTGATACTGTGTATAGCTATCAGAAAGCTGTGAACAGAGATAGTAAGTGAAAATATTGTGGGAAAAGTAGATAGGCAGAAATAGTTCTTTTTGTAGTCAGGTCTCAACATTCAAAGATAGCTGAGAGTTGAAAAGATATGGGAGCTCTTAGATATAAGACATGAGGTAGAAATTTTAATTTATGTGCCTTTTCTTCCTTTAATCCACCTTAGAAACATAAATGTTTAAAATAGCTAAACTAGCTAGTAGTTACTTATTTTTGTTTTCATTTTCTTTTGTCCTAATTTTATAAGACAAAAATATTTTATGGTATAACTTGTGATATTTTTCTCATCATAGAGTTATTCAATCAAGCTAATTAACATGCATTAATTCATATGATTATTTGTGGCAAATTATTTGGAATTTACTATTTTGACAACTTTTAAATATATAACAGAACTATGAATTTATAATTTTCATGGTGTAGAAAAGATGCCTTGAACTATTCCAATTTGTACATTTTAAAGCATGTTTGTGCTTTCATATCCTCAAGAAGCTTTGAAAGAAATATTGTTTTACAAAATAATAAATTTATACTCGGAGTTTTTAACTTTTCACCAGGCTTCATATTATTTCTGTATACAATTCACTTGTTTTTTTGTCACCAATAATTTACACTATCCATAACGTTTCCTAGTAGTATAATGAACTGATAAAACTAGGCATTACAGATTATTAGAGTAAAAAAAATAGGATAACTTCACATTTACTGTTTAAATTTGAAACAAACAAGTGTTTTCATAGTGATTACTCTCACGGAATTGTCTCGCCCACCTCGGCCGGCAAGGAAGACGCAACACGGTTAGATTCTTCTCAACAGCCTTTACTGCAGGACACCTTCATTGTTGACACGGGGACCACGAGCAGCAAAGTGCTCGACTTCTATACACAACAGTATGCTAATATTCTTTCAGGGATTGGGGGGGCATGAGTCACCCCACTATCACCCCACTGTCATCCCAGCTACTTGTCCTCCAGAGATTGGCGTGGCATGAACCATCCCATTAGCATAGTACCGCCCCAGCTAGACTGACCCAGCCAGGTGCAAAACCCCGCCATGCCCAGTACTGTTGTTCACCACAGGAGGGCTCCAGATCACCTCATTATCATACAGCTGCCCTAGCAAGGGGACAAGCCTGCACATGTGCCATAAGTTGCTTACATTCAGAAGGGGCTGGCTGTCCCTGCCATCTTTACTTCGCAGCACTGCTTCCTACAGGGAATGGCTTTAACATGTAGACATGGCAACCTTTATATTCTTATATGTTGTTTTAATATTTTTCTCAATACACTCACATTATTAATTATAATGTAGAGTATACACAGTAAAATTGTAGTGGAAATATAATGAGTTTTATATAATATTTTTTACTTGGTACTATCAGAAATATTATTTTATTTTTTACTTTGTTAACTCACTTTTTAGGAAACAATTTAATCAAAAACAAGGAGATTTACCCCATGGAATCAGAGCCAGTTTAGGGACAGAATATAGAGAGCTTTTAATACAAAGGGTATCAATATTTTAAAAATTATGTTGTGACTACTGTGTGTGGTGTTAGTTAAGTTTCCAAAGATGAATAAAACTTCATAATGGTATATTTTAGGCAAATTAAGTATTTATAATTTCATGTTACTATAAATATTCTTTCTAAAAGAGGAAATAATTAATACCTTTACTGAAGTTTTATTCTCAATTCTAGAAGAGCTGATCAGTTTCACAGAATCTAATTTACTACACCACATTGGAAAATCATAATAAAATTTTGTGATATGTGACAATACATTGTTACAAATCTAAAACCAAACAATCTACGTACTTTATTATACACGGTGGGTTCAAATGCAACACATAAGCACTACAGGACATTATTAGACTTTAATGTTGTTAGAATTTAATCCAGTTTATGGTTTAAGAACATTCCATACATAACATCTTATGTATTAGAAAAAGTATAAGCTTTTGTTGCAGCAAGGAACATTCTGATTGAACTATATACAGAAAAGGTGTGCACTTTATTTCACTGTTTTTCTATTTGCATAATGATTTTATATTCTGAAAGGGAAAGAATGGTTATGTACTCAGTGACAGATTATTTAGCTTAAATACCATACAGCAAGATTTCACAATATCCAGTCTTCTGTTATTTATTCCAAAGTAAGTAGTTTATATAAAATTAGCTATTTAAAGTGTGGTCACCTCAGAAAGTGTAGTTTAATTATAGGAGCATTGCTGACTCTGGAGAAGACACACCCATGCCATGTACACACATACACACACACAGAGAGAGAGAGAGAGAGAGAGAGAGAGAGAGAGAGAAGAACATGTGTGCATGCCAGCATCAAATAATATTCTTTACCATATTGTACTGGAAAATAGTATTCAAATGAGATTGCTTATTTTAAATAGAGTACATGGAAAATGTACTCTGTCAAATTAAAAGTAAAATGTGTTGTGGTTGATTTAAAACTTGGCACAACCTTTTAAGATTCAGGACAAATTTTTATGAGTTTCAGTGAGCATCCTGGTAGTGTTATCATATTTGGTCTGGAGGAAAGTGTGTGGCCTCTAATTCTGATGCTTTATCACCCAGAATAATTTATTAAATCTCAGTGTAGCTCCAGATTACCATTTCTAAGCTAGGTATAAAATCCTATTGTACATATCTTTAGATTTTAATAAAGTAAATACATAGCATAGTATATAGTAGGTAGTCAGTAATATCCATTTTGATGGTTATTTTGTTTGCCCAAATCACCACAGACCATACAACTACAAAAAGAAATCTTTGGAACAGAATTCCACAAAACAGAACTATGTCTAATATATAAATTTTGTGAAGGGTAACTTGTATACGTCATATTACTTCGTCTAATTAGTTATAATCTTTGAGATTCAGTTGACTTTAACTTGCTTTCTCAAATAGAAAAACCCTTGGCCTGTGAAGGGTCATTTCCTCAGTGTAGGGGAATGTCAGGGTATTTAGGTAGGAGTTGGTGGGTGGTGGTGGGAGCATCTTCATAGAACAGGGAGATAAGGGGGATTAGGGATGGGAGAGGCGAGAAAGGGGATAACATTTGAAATGTAATTACATAAAATATCTAATAAAATGAATAACCAAAAACCCTGAGATATGAGGTATTTTTTAAGATCTATTGTAAAACAATTATGTAACAAATCTTCACCCTATAAGCTTGAAATAACTATCAGTTTTTTTCAGAACTTCAGTAGAATGTGAAGTTCAATGCAAATGAATATGAAGTACATCATCATCATGTGTTTGGTCTCTGGCTTCTTGGTAATCATCTTTACCAACAGACCCATACCTGTTCTTTAGATATATTAAGTATTTAAAAAAATAATGTAACATGAAGACAAGATATTTAGTTCAAATAAACTAAGGAAGCTTTCTTTTCCTTTTGAATTTTGCACTTGAGAAAAATTTTTTATCGTTCTTTTCATAAAATACAGGCTAGGTTTATATGAGACTAGGGCCATAATTATTATAAAAAATGTAGTGAGAGAGACAAATTGGACAACTTTTATACTTTTGAAAAATAAAATAATTCAATTAGGATTACTTGGGACATCATAACTTTACATGAGGTTGAAAAGGACATTTGATTCCTATTGTTCAAGGGTTCTATTGACATTTATATGTAGATTCACTTTGTTCCCTGTGAATAAGCACTTAATCACAGCTTTTGTCAGTTACAAATATAATACTTGTGATGCGGAGGTTGATCATTTAGGGCCGATCTGACTTTTTAAATACAAGGCTCTATGAACACAGCATTGCTTCTAGGAAATCACAGGTGCTGTTCCTTGAAAATTGCTCTGTCACTATAGGGAACTTTCTATTCTTTTTAGGTTTCTCACTTTACCCACTCAAATGACAAATCTTTGTTTTAAATTCTATTTGGCAGAATATAATAACAAACACAAGTTTTGGATAAGCACTTTGTATTTCTTTAGTAGCTCTTCTGTTCAATTTTATACACTGAAAGCATAGGTGAAACTGGACAGAGCTTGTTTTCATGTTTCAGCCATCAGTTTTTCCCATATTTATCTGTCAACTAGTATATATATTAAAGATATACTTTGAATATAAATACTAAAATGGAGGTTAGGAGAGGCAATTAAGAGATATATGTCTAGATGTCATATATTGGTTAGACAAAAGAATCAGAAGATCTACCATCTATCATGTGAAGTACAGCTAATAATCATGTATTGTTTCTTTGTATGTTTCTGAAATTATATTTTCATATTCCTACCACAGAGTATGATTACTATGGAATATAATGTGTAAGTTAATAGTGTTATCCAATCCAAAATATAGGTACATGTGTGTGTGTAGCCAGGTATATTTAGATATTTTAATTATTAAAAAGTTAAAGTAACACAAAGACAAAACACTTAGTTCAAATAAAAAAAGAAAGCTTCCTTTTGAATTTTGGACGTGGTCATGAAAAATTCTTCTGAACTTTCTCTTCAAAAAGTAAATAATACATTTATATAAGTCTAGGGTCATAATTATTATAAGAAGAATGTGAGAGAGAAATTGAACAACATTATATATATATGTATATACATGTATATTATAGTGTATATCATAAATCCTTTTATTGACAATTAAAAAGTGATAGGGAAATTCAAATCCATTTTGCTAAATTTTTTATTGAGTGAGTTTCCTATCTTTTATACTTCACTTATTCTCATAGTTACTTTCATAACAGTATTGAAAACAATTGTTACTATAATAAAAATCATTAACATAGTTATTAAAATGTACATATTAATTATCTTGATTAATTTCTAATCAATTCTTTAGCCAGTATTGTCACTCATAATCTATGGTTTGCTTGAGTTGCACATATTTGTTATCATAGAGTACATATAAAAATTATAGAGCAAAATTAATTATACTTGAAGGAAAATGCTCATGAATTCGGAAAGTCTAATTATGTCATGGTTGTCATGAGAATGAAATGAGTTAATATTTATATATAGCTTTTTCCCAGGGACTGACGCATAAGAACTTCAAATCTAGCTGTTTTCTTCAAATTTTTTTTATTAATTCTTGAGGAGCCAAAGTAGCTAGGATTCTGAAAATTAAACTAAAATACTATGACATATTCTCTTATTTTATAATTTAATAAGTTACATCAGAAGTTGATTATATATTTACACTCCCATATCCTTTATGCAATAGGTATTATATGTTAAAAGATGGATATCATTAAAAGATATTTCTATACCCAACTTTGGTACTTTAGAAGTGGCAAATAAAATATTAAGTAATTATTCTAATGATTAAATACAAAGGTTCCTAGAAAGTGATAATATTCATATAGCATTGTAAATAATAAGAGAAGTCACTAGTTTTATCATGGTGTGTTGTAATAACCAATATCTAGTCACAAAACATGATATCTAAGCTAATATTTAATATAATGAGAAAAATTATCATGCACATACCAAGAGAAATTAGTCCCTTACGCAGGAAAACCTAGGGCATTCCATGTTACCATGAGAGTTATATTCAAGGAATGCTAAGGATTTTTGTGTTGATAAATAACTTTTATCTGTGAGAATGCAGGTAAGGAATTTTACAGAGTGAATTGAGTAAATAGAACCTAGTGCAGTGACAATTATTTAACTCAAAACAAGAATATGTACCCTGTTTTTTTGTTTTTTTGTTTTTTTGTTTTTTTTGTTTTGGTTTTTTTTTTTTTTTTTTTTTTTTGCCTAAAGGAATGGAATAAATAAAATAGCCATGATAGCTGTGTGAATAGCACATAAGTGGTACCTGATTAAATAGAGATTTACTGTAATAATTGCCAGGAGAGGACACCATGGCTTATGTTAGGGTAGTAGTAAAGGAGATGGTGAAAAGGTGTTCAGACTTTGTTTGCTGGAAATGAAATCAGGGAGATATGATAGACTATCATGTAAAATATCAGAAAAGCAGACATATCAATTTGACAACAATAGCTTCTGCATTGACAATTTTAAGAATAAACTCATCATCAACTAATTTGGAAAAAATAAAGTACAGGTGAAACATACCAATTGGAGAAATGATGTGATACACTCTTGCATTAGACAGACATTCTCGTTGACAGGTTTAGTGAGAAACTGAAAAAGGGTAGCAAGATTGAGAGAGAGAGAGAGAGAGAGAGAGAGAGAGAGAGAGAGAGAGAGAGAGATTGTTTAAAAAAAGAATGTGTAACTAGAGACTTAGATCATTCCAGTTTGAGTAGAGTTACAAGAATGAAGGTAAAATTGAGAACATGTTTCAAAGGTAAGAAAACCTGCTATTATGAAATGAAACCTATCAAGAAGAGGAAAGCTATCAAGTGATAGAGTGATAAAACTTCTTAAATACTGAAAGAACATCAAGTAATATCAGGAGAAAAATCAAATATTGATAAGGTGATTACCAACCAGGGAAGAACAGTGAGAATAAATATCAACCTGGGTGAGGTAACCCAATCACAAAAGACCACACGTGGAATACACTAACTGATAGGTGGATAGTAGCCTTAAAGTTCAGATTACCCAAGATACAATAAACAGACGACATGAATCTCAAGAAGAAAGACGAACGAAGTGCAGATTCTTCGGTCCTTCTCAGGAGGGAAAAAATATTACCTCTGTATAAAGTCAGTACTCACCTACTGCTAATGCGATGAATATTTTAGCTTACTACATGCTTCAAGAATAACAGGAGCAGTCCTAAACACCACTAAATAAATCTGGAATTAATTTTTCAAGCTTTTTATATCTATTATATAACTCATTATTAGTATTGTCCTACATATGGATTTAAAAATCTGGCATGCCTGAACACTGTTAACTTTTGTGCTTCATAAGGTTTGTATGGTCTAACATGGTTTATAATAATTTCACCATATTGTTCCAATTTTTTTATTTAATTCATATGAGTACACTGTTGTTGTCTTCAGACACAGCAGAAGAGGGCATCAGATCCATTACAGATGGTTGTGAGCCACCATGTGGTTGCTGGGAATTGAACTCAGGACGTCTGGAAGAGCAGTCAGTGCTCTTAACCTATGAGCCATCTCTCCAGCCCCAATTGTCTATTAGAACACAGATTGTTCTAATTTGTTACTGTTAACAAATACCAAATTTATAAAATCACCTGGGATATTTTACCTCTGGTATAACTGGATTATTGTCTTGATTACATTAATATATGTAGGGAGACTCATCATAATTATTTATGGATCTGTGTTACATAACTTGAAAAAGACTGCTAAACATTGGCAAATAAAACTTCATTCCTCATTATCCATAATTACTGATGTCATGTGACCAGATCTTTCCATTTTCCTCTGCTGTGACTTTCTAGCAACTGTAGTACAAAATCCTTAAAGTTTCTTACTCAAAGTATTTTATCATAATAGGAAAAGAATCCATGGCACAGTCCTTTCACAGTTTGTATTCCCTCTCTTGCCATCATGAAATCCATTAACAAAGCATATAACTCCTAGGTTTTAGATTTTCTGTTGTTCCTTACTTTCTTTCCAGTGTGCATTTCTGTCTGTTCAGCATTTAACCTCTTCCTCTACTTGGAACATTTTTGTTCTTCAAAGGTCCAAATTTTAGAATAAATCTTTTATTAGGCTGCTCCTGGTCAGGTGACTCCTTTTAGGGCTAGCAATCATACTTTGCACTTAGCTGTACTGCAACACTTACCACAATGTACTTTAAGATTTATGTATGTCTGCTTCATATTTACTACACAGTGAGCTCTGTGGTAAGCTATGCATCATCTTTGTATTACCAGCACCCAGCCATATCTAACACAAAAAACATGTAAAAGAAGTTCTGAAATAGGTAAAAAAAATTATGAACTTCCTATTTACTCTTACTTATATTCTGTGTGTAATTGTCATTTCACCATGTATCTGCCTAATCATCAATCAGTTTCTAATGTCTGCTCTCAAACTTATTTATAACATTTTGTTAGTCACCACAACCCCACAGCTTCTGATGTTGGAAGTTATTTGATGCTAGGATTATTTGATAGATTATGTGTAGACATTCCAGTTTGGTTTGGTGCCTTTATCAGTGACAGCAGCTGCCATCATTTAGCTGTTGCCATGATTTCTTCCACTCTGAGGTCATAGATTAATTCTATAGCTAGCATTAATGGCTTGAGGCTTACAGTATTTGTAATTTAGTATTGTTTTATCTATATTTATTATACAATGCATATTCTATAATGGTAGTTATTTCTTTAAAATTTTAAAACAAATAAGGTGATGTGTTTCATACACATATATGGTTGTATCATTTTAAAAAGTTTCTAATGAAATTCAGAAAAAAATCATATGGAAACTCAGCAAAACAGTAATATTTGTACATGTCAGCTACAAACATGAATGAAGTTTAAATTGTGAATAAATAGGTATACTAACTCAGGGTTTTCTTCAGTGTTTTGTTTGTTTTTCTTTAGAAAGATCACATAAAATCTAGGAGGGCAAATCTGCTATTTGATAAGTTACAGAATATTAAAGAGACAAAGTTACCCTCTGGGACTTAAAATAGCATTTAATGATTTTAATTCTTTAAAATATTAAACACAACAATATTTTGGCAAAGTATAATTGCAGTAGTAGAAACAATAATGGTAAGCGATAAATTTTATAGTATACTTATTAATGCAATTCTCCACTTTTAACATTAATTTTATTTTTTTGTTACTTATTCATTTTACATCCCACTCACTATTCTTCTCCAGATCACCCCCTCCCACAAATTTTCTCCCATTCCCCACCCCCATCTCCTCTGAGCAGGTGGTACCTCCCCTGGTTTTCTCCCAGATCCTGGCACTTCTCTGCCAGGTTAGGGGCTTCTTCTCCCACTGAGGCAACACAAAACAGCAAGCTAGAACAAATCCAATGTACTAGCAACATATTTTGGGATAGTTCCTCCCTGTTCCAGTTGTTCAGTACCCACATGAAGGTCAAGCTGCACATCTGCTACATATAACCAAGGAAGCCTAGGTCCAGCATATATGTCCTTTGACTGGAACGTCATACTCTAAAAGCTCCAAGGGTTCAGGTTATGTTATACTGTTGGTCTTCCTGTGGAGTTCCTATCCCCTTAGGGTTCCACAACTCTTTCTCCTATGAGTCCCTAAGCTCTATCCACTGTTTGGCTATGAGTCTCTGTATCTGTCTGCTGGGTGTAGATTCTCAGAGGATAACCTGCTCTTATTTGTAATATTCTTTACATAAAAGAATATTAGCATGGATTCAAGAGCTATCCTAAGCCCATTTTATTAGAGGGAAATCAATAGGGCAGGCCAGGTGTAAATCTCAGCAGATGCCAGGAGGAGGAGTAAAAGAAAAAAATAGCGTGGTGAGCTATAGTCCTAAAATGCAGGCAGGCATAGTAATGTCTGCTAGCACAAGTATGGGAGTAGAAGATCTTCACATAGAAAGTGTAAGAATTCTCAGAGTTTCAAGTAAAATGAATATAAGAATTTGGATAGGTTTTGAGATAAAGATAAAATGGAGGAAATGAAAAGTTTACAAGGTATTTTAACTAAGAACTCATAAAAGTGGACTGGTTTAGCATTTGAAGACCTTGGATTGAGGAAGGATTTTCTGCAGTATATACATACATTAATGGGATACTTCTCCCATTTTTTTGATATGTATTCAGGTGCATTACTTTTTTATGACTGTCTCCCATCCAAGTAATTAACAGGTCCAGTTGGGTCGTATTGTACATGAGGAAACACTATGTATGTAAGAGTTATGATCCTTTATGAAGTGTAGAATTCCATATCTCCACAATGGGCTTTTGATACAACTCAGATCCCACTTCTTTTAGAAATGTCCTGTAACAGAGTAGATTGGGGGTGGGGGGGAAGGACAAGTCAGAAGGGAATAAATGTTTTAAAAAATAGCTTATTTATCCTAGAAGAAGTAGCTTTCTTATAATAGGCCTCATCCAAACCCTAAGACCTCACTTTAGTGTGGCATCTGAAATCGTTAATGTACAATGGGAATGTTTTAAATTTAAGTAGAAACGAGAGGTCAAATCCAAAGCTGTTCATGAGTAGGAAGGCCCATCTTCAAAGACTGCCAAGCCTGTTAATGCTTAATACTCTATAATGTGATTGTTTTTTGTTTGTGTTTTTGCTTGAGTGTAAACAGTTTCATTTATTACAGAGAAGAGTTACTCTGTTTATCTGTAAAATGATTACAAATTGTGGGGATCTGTAAGCACCATAATTGTCTCCACAAATGATTGAAATGTTGAACATTGAGCATACTTTTCTTCACTGCCAGTAGAAATATGAGCAAATGGTAATTACTAAATAAAACTGTCATAGCACAACTAGCCCATTTATTTAGTGTTCTGTGTATGGGCAAGCTTTTTTAAATGCAGTGAACTAATACAATTTTCTAAATCTTGCCTCATCAAACACAAACCAATTGTCTCAATAATCAGCACCTTGAGGATTACATCAGAAACTGAGGGGGCATGGGCAAGATAACCAAAATGGTATATATCTTATCCTTAATTGCCCAAGCTTAAAATTAGCAAGAAAATGCTTAGTCTCTAATTTCTGAAAAGTAAAGACAGCTGTTACTGTTTACTCTAAGTTTAGCACAGAATTGAACTGAATGGAAACAAGAAATGGTTTAAATGTGTTAGCATTTTAAAAGCTTATAGTTCTAACCTGAACTCGTGTGTTTATTGTCTAAAAATAAATTCGGAAAAGTAGATGATGTCAGTCTTTCTTGAACTGTATCCTCCATGTCTCTCTACCAATGTCATACAGCCCACTTTACAAAGCACCACCCAATTATCAACTCTAAAAAGTTTTTCATCCTAATTATTGATAAATATATTAAGGGTTTTGTCCTATAATTATGTCTTTTGATAGCTGTCTTACAAGAAATTTTTTTGATTTTTTTAATTTACAGTTCAAATGTTATCCCCTTTTCTGTTTTCCCTGTACATAAACCCCCTAACCCATTCCTCCTCCCCCTCCTTCTATAAGGCTGTTACCCCACTCACCCACTTATCCCTTCCCACCTCCCAGTCCTGATGTTCCCCTACATTGAGGCAAACGAGAACAGTTTTAATAATTGAATTTAAAAACAGAAAAACCTTCCAGAATATATATATATATATTTAATATATATGTATATATATATTAAAATCATGAAGCTGATTTACTATTGATTTTCTATGAAATAAAAACAGAGTACCTATTCAAATTTATTAATTTGTTATTGCAATAAATAGCTACCAGTGCTGTTTGTGAAGTTCATTACAAGGGTCCATGTATGCTACTATACAGGACTTGTTTCCTGCTTTCAAAACTTGATGCATAGTACAATCCAATATTAAACACATAAATAATTATTTCTATAACACCATTTCTGATAGGTTACACATCCATATCCAAAAACTACTGATAAATTGAGCTAAAAATTAGAACTGGTGTTATTAAAGGAATAACTATTTTAACCGACTTTCCCTATTTAATAAAATTTAACCTAGGATTTGGAGTAATAAAATAATTGGCAGTATTCAGCTCTGGGGTTTCTTAAGTGTTGTAGAAGTCCACTGTCATGAACAATTTGTTAAACAGGCATGAATGTATATTTGATAAGTGGACCTCGGCTTGTAGTTGTGAAGAATGAGCCCTTAGAAAATAATTTGCAGCCGGAAATTATTTCGT
Source organism: Rattus rattus (assembly GCF_011064425.1). Taxonomy (NCBI): domain Eukaryota; kingdom Metazoa; phylum Chordata; class Mammalia; order Rodentia; family Muridae; genus Rattus; species Rattus rattus. Next base: position 73,837,720 of record NC_046172.1, read on the forward strand.
TTTCTCTATCTACCTTTTAGTTCATAAACTGGCAAAACCTAATTTAACAAATGATAGAAATTATATTTTAGATATAATAATAAAAGATATTGGTAATTTGACATACATTGTTGATTAAAAGCATTCCCCATGCAAATAACCAGTGTTGTCAATCTGCTATTAGCATTTGAAAGTTATATTTAAGGACTTTGAATACATCAAATGCAATTACATACATTTTAAAGGATAAGATATAAATCTATACTTTCAGAAGTCAGCTAAGTTTTTAAATCTCGGTATTATTCTGTTTTATTTTAAAATATGTGTTCTAAAATAATGTATGATCTATGTGGAATGACTGTCCTAATTTCCACTAAAATACCTTATTAAAACATCTAAATCATGTTATATTCATTAAAATTATCACTCAAAAATATTTTATTTTTGTGAGTAAATATTCTACCAGATTTTAATTTCTGTTGCTATAGGTGACTTTTGTTAACCTCTTTTAACATATATGTGGCAATTGGGAATAATGGACTTGGCTTAAATATTTAAAAATCATTTTGTTACAGTTCTTTAATTAAAATCTATATATTTTTGAAGCTGAAAATTTCAAATAAAAGAACTGTCCTGGTTTTGGACAAGTTAAGTCTAATTGATGGCCTCTTGTTATGAACCATGGAAATATTGGTAGGTCCAGAAACCATTTTGGCTATTTTAGCCTCAAAATAGATATTTATTGCCCAGCTGTTTGAGATAACATCCACCACTGTGACTACAAGAGAAATACATCTAGAATGTCAGTTCAAAGCCACAAAAACTATGAGTGTCATTACATAGAATCGGTATGTATCCTCTGGTAGAGATTTTGCTGTAACTAGCCTAAATGAGCTTTTTCATTTGATATTAAATTTTCATGAAACTATTACTATGCTGAACACGCTTTTTGATTATGCTCCCAGGCCACTCATCTTTGCCTCTAGATTACATTATTTCATATTTACTTTGTTTGGAGAGCTTTATCAATACCACTAATTCTTAAAAGTTTTCTTCTGTAACAATAGAGATACTGGTATCATTGCTGATTATTATTTTCTTTAGGGTGAGTTAATGCTTACAATTTTTTAAATTTTTTGACATTTTGTTCTAAATTTTTAATCTGTACATATGTTCAAGGTTATTTTATAGTTAAAAATCTATTTCCTTATTTTTTGTTTTGTATTTCTCTATTATGCTTTTAAAAAAATACCTTTATTTAGTTTTGTTTGAGAATTTTATACATGCTTATAAGGCTTCGATCATATTCACAGCACATGTCTTCACCATAAATTCTTTACTTATTTTTCCTACTACATTCCCTCCCCTGACCTGCTTCATTGGTTCTTAAAAGTACAAAACCTCATTAATGGGGGGAGGATGGGGAGGGGAACATCCATATGGAAGGGGAGGCAGAGGGGTTAGGGGGATGTTGGCCTGGAAACCTAGAAAGGGAATAACAATTAAAATGTAAATCAGAAATACCCAAGTTAATAAAGATGGAGGGAAAAAGAAAAGAAATCAGGACTGGTTATACCTCCAGCAGATTGTGATTGTTGTTGTTACTGTTGTTGTTGTTGTTGTTGTTGTTGTTCAGGATTGTTTTAGCTTATCCCAATTTGATGTTCTTGTTCTTTCCATATGAAACTGAAAACTGTCCTTTCAAATGTGTGAAGAATTGTGTTGGAATTTTGATGGGAGTTGTATCCAATTTATACATTGCATGTCCATTTTCACTATATCAATCCTACTAATCCCTAAGCATGGGAGATCATTCCATCTGTTTATATCTTCTTTAATTTCATTCTCCAATGTCTTACAGTTGCAGTTATAGAAGTCTTTCATGATTTTGATTGGCATTACCTCAAGATATTTTATATTATTTAAGGCTTTTCTGAAAGGTGTTGTTCCCTAAATTTTTTCAACCCATTTATCACTTGTATAGAGGAGCACTACTAATTTCGTGAGTTCATTTCGAATCCAGTTGCTTTGCTGAAAGTGTTTATGAGCCATAGGAGTTTCAAACTAGAATTTTGAGGGCTACTTGTACATACTATCATATCGTCCGTAAATAAAGATAATTTGGCCTCTTCAAAAAAAAAGTACAAAACCTCAATGAGTCAACTTAGTGTTTGCTACTTGTATGTGCAAAGATGAGGCAGAGCTATTCGCAATTGATGGTTGCTGGAAGTGGGGAATCATTCTTTTTTTTAGCTAAGCATCTACAGAGGTTATCCTTGCTATAGTACATTGGTTTCAACTTTTTGATCAAAACTTCAACTGAAGATCAAAACTCTGAGCTGATATTTGAAAATAATTTATCTTTAGACATCTCATTTTTCTTAACCTTGTCCTTCTTTACAAGTTTTAAGTTTAATACTTTACGGCCATACAGAATGATCTGCTTGGTACCCACTTTCTTGTTTTTGTTTGTTTGTTTGTTTTCTTTTCATTTTATTTTGAATATACTTATTCCCTGCGAACAATATAAATTTTGATAACAAACCTCTTAAAATGGAGATCATTTTAATTATTACCCAGGAGACTCATATCCAAAACACAATTCCACAGAATTTTGGATCACCGATGAATGATTTTTTAAAGAAAATATAAGCTATCAGTAGTTTTGTAAAGGTCTTGACTTTATCTAAGGACCTAATTTCTTATTTCTCACTTCCTATAGACCAAGACAAAACCACAAGCCCTTTCATTGCAAACCAATCAAAGAGTTTGAGAACCTGTAAATCCCTCCTCCATTAATGTTATCACCAGAGCAGTCTATAATTCAGGTTTGTCTGTTCTGTCCTCTGAAAGCTGCTTTCATTATTGTGATGTAAATAACTCATTAAGGTAATGCTATTATGTTTTTCCAGCTGTTCAATGAATTTGGTGTCAGATTTTAAATTCTGTCATATTATTAGAAATCTAGATTTCACACTCCTGAAAATTGTATTAATTTTGTGCAGCACAAAACTCACATAAGTAGCTGTTTGCCCTATGGAATATTTGCATTTTACAAAGATAAGGGCATATTTCAGCAGAGACCTGGTCATTTCTCTGAGAGTTTCGTTTGTTACTTTTATCTGGAATTTTCTTTATAATATGTCAGGTTACCTTCTTTTTTTCCAACTGAACATTCCTAGTACTTCAGAAGAAAAGGATATATGTTTTTTTTTAAACTCACAAAACTTTGCGTCTTCCTTGAAATCGACTTTATGGGAAATTTTAAATTAATTCAGCATAAAAATAAGCTAAATGCTAAGTTAAATGCTAGTACAGGAAAACTCTCATTTTTAAATGCATCCTTTTTAAGAGCTTGAAATGTCTGGTGAAGAAGCATAATTCTTTCATGGAAGAGTTTTATGAAGCACAGATGTTTTTCAGCCTCCCACAGGGATATATACCAGCACACTGAGGACAGCAGATGCCTCCTCTCCCACTTTCATATCTGGCTTCATTCCTTAAGAATCTATTTCTTTCAGTGATTAGCTCACATAAGCTTATTTCAGCACAGTTAACCTCAGCCTCTTCTTGAAAGTAGATTTTATGAGATGAGGTAAGAAAAAAAAATAGACCATCTCATCTAAAAATCATGGTATCTCCAAGTGACATAATTTTCATTGGTTATCGTTATGGGTACCTGTCAAAATATAAATATCTAAAACTTCAAGCTACTTTAAGAAAATAAAGTTACTATATTCAAATTAATTGAATCCCATATATACCAAATTTATTTTCAATTCAACCCCTTTCATGCAGTCTTCACAAAGTCATTGCCACAGCTAATGTCAATACACAACACCTGATTCATGTTATGTATATATTGGTTTTCTCTTACTGTTAAAGCCTATCAAAACTTTAGTTGCTAAAGATGATACAAATCTATTATAGTTTGTAAATCCTTACTGTACTGAAATAATGGGGACAAAATAGTTATGGGACCTTCTTCAGTCTCTAGAGGACAGTCTCTGTCTTTCTCTTTTCTAGGCAAGGAAAAGGTTCTCTCCTGATCTAAGGATCTATTTCCTAATGTTGAAAGAAGCCTTGCTTTCATGTTCCTTCTTACACATGTTTTATATTTAATTTTTCTCTCTTAAATATCTATTGAATTATGTAGTTTTGCATAACATAACTATTTTCTGATGTTAAAGAATTTTATATATATATAAAACTTTATTAGCAGCATTTGTCTTCATGAATGCTTATGCAGCATGTACATGTTTGATGCCCATGGGGCCATAAAAGGGTGTTAGATTCCCTGGGACTAGACTTACAGATGTTTATGAGCTGCCAAGTGGATGCCAGGAATGGAACCTTATTCTTTTAGCAATCTCTCCAGCTGCCAAACAATAATTTATTCTGAATTATACTTACAAAGTGTCCTTTGGTATAGAAATATCAGAGCTTTGTGAAATTGAACCTTAGGCACCTTTGGAGAGGCTCATTTTGCTTTACTATGTTGTATTCAAATCAAAATTTGTTTTCATCTCTCATGTTTTGCTTTATTTTAATTTATGTTCAATAATATATTTTAATTAGAATATATTTCCCTTATTCCATCTTTGCTCTCTCCAGCCCTACCCATAACTGCTTTATATCTGATGACCAATTAAGGTGCTTGTCCTTGGGAAAGCCTACCTCTTGATCTCTCAGAAGTCATTATTTAGCTGTAAGTCATTGTCTGTGGGTGAGATACAGAGATTTACCCTCTTTTCTTCACATATCTATTGAGACTGTAATTGTTCAAGTCTTGTTTATGTTGCCATTACTAGTAAAAACTCTAAGTCTCACAGCATATTTCTATGTCCTCTGGACCTTTCATTCTTTCTGCTTCCTTTTCAACAATGCCTTCTGAAACAATCATATGTGCAGGAGTTGTGTTGTAAATGTCTACGCGATTTGTCCAGTTGTGGACTGCGTTCCTGGTTTCTGTCTGTTGAAAAATCTCATTCTTTCATGACTAATGAGATTTATACTTATCTATGGATATAGTGAAATATTTTAGAAAGTAGTTAGGAATTAATCTGGTCTTGTAAAGTTCTGGTTTATGTTCCCTTCTAAGACCTATAAGCTCAAATTTGACTAAGCAATTAGGAGTATAATCAATCCTATTCAGTCACTAATAGTGTTGCCATGAAAGGGTAAGTCAAATATTTTTGTCTTAAGTGGAATTTTTCTTCTGTAAATGTAGTTAGGTGAATATTTAATAAATATTTATTGATTAGAATATTTAATGAATACTTATTGAGCAAAAGCATGAAATTATCTGAGACATTATTAGAATTAATTATATTGGGTAAGGAGCTTTGTCAAAGTTTAAGAGCACTTGTTTCTCTTTCAAATAACTATTCAGTATGCAATAAACGTATTAGATGGCTTCAAGTGATCTCAGAACTTCTTGTGGCCTCTGTGGGTACCTACATATGTACACTTATACCAGAGAGACACACATAATCAATGAACTAATTGCTGTCTTGTGTTTATACTAAATGAGCAATTGCTTGTATATACTAACTATAAAATTCCTTATGCATGTTCTTGAATATTTCAATTAAATTATTAAAGTTTCTAAATATCGTGGTAAATAATCTATACTACTAAGCACAATTCATGTTATATATTAAAAAGAAACTCAAAGTTGTTATATATTATAAAATTTTAGAATATTTTCATTTTTAATCTTTAAACTATTCATCCTGAGATCTCTCAGACACTGAGCTACCAACCAGGCAGCATACAGGAGCTGGTCAGAGGTCCCCGACACATATACAGAAGAGGACTGTCTGATTTGCCATGTCTGGCCTCAGTAGGACAAGACATGCCTAACCCTTCAGAAGGCCTAATGAAGGGAAAAGACCTGGCAGGGGGAGCATCTTCTTGTAGACAGGAGAGAGGAGAAATGGGATGAGGAACTGTGGGAGGGCAGACCAGAATGGGGTCCACTTTGTCTTATTTATTTTCTCTTCTCTTTTGACTATCCAGAATTCTCTTTTTTCACAGTGAAGTCATTGAATTGTAAAGTATTCAACTAATATATCTTAAAATATTTTAATTTAATGTATATTTTCCTTTATTTGGTTGCTAAGATATAGAATATCATCATCCCCCTCATTTAAAGTTCATTTATTTTATGTTTTGAAATTATAATTACATTTCTTCATCTTTCCCTTTCTGCATTTCAGATCCCTCCATATATACACTCTTTCCTCCCTTGCAAATTCATGGACTCCTTTTCCATTGTTTTCTACACACACACACACACACACACACACACACACACACACACACACACACATATATATATATATATATATTCATGAATACACATATATTTATGTATTCCAAATTACAACCTATTCAATCCCTATAATGCTACATATATATTTTTTTCATTTTTTCGGCAAGGAGGTTTAACCCTGCACAAAGTACTATAGGCAACTAAGAAATGTTGATGATGTAAGAAAGTCTTCCCCAGGGAAGAACAATGCAGATAATTATCTAATATTGAATCATCTTTCTTTGCTTAAAAATATTATTGACAATTTACTTCTCTTTTATGAAAATAACAATAAGCTAATTATACTAATTTATTTTCAGTAATCAAACTGTCCATTGTAATTGTAATATGTATATCACCTGAACTAGTTTTGTTTAAATAGGAAAAGTCAAAATTTCTTAAGTAGACAAAAGTATGAAGCTGACGAAGTGATCAAAATTATGCAAGATTTGATTAAGTAACTGTGTGGATATTATGCAATTACTTTAATCTGAAGAATAGTCTGTACTGATAAATCTAAATTAGAATATCTTAATTTGTTTTATCCTTGTTTTTCTATTGTTACCTTTTGAGAGAATTAAACTAGTTTGCAATTTCTATGTACTTCCTATTGTCTCCATGCTAAATACAACACAGTATTTGACAAAGATTTATTTACCTGTTAGACAACATATACAGTCAGCTAGCCAGGGAAATTTACATTTTTACTAATTTCTTTCAAAATTAAATGATTGGCTGTTGACTTTTTTCTTGTAGTTATTCAAATTTAAAGTTAAAATGATAAATTTTATACAGTGATATACTGTAGCACGCAGGAAAAAAATACAGCATCAACCTCACCTTTGATATGTATGAATTTCAAACAGAACAGTTAGTTTGCTGTGAAATCTTTGTGTCTTATAGAATTGCCACAGAAGCTATATTCATAAAGTATCACCAACATGACTGTCTGCATATGACCTGACCAAGGACAACAATAGATATGCTAATGTGGGCTAAGGAAAGTTTAAGGGGAAACCTAATCCTTCCACAGATAAATAAAAGCAACTGTGGAGAGCAAGAGAAATAATCTTCTCTAAGGCCAAACACAACAATTGGTTATCCAATACCACTGGAAACATTAAGTAGCATCAAACAGACTGAGCATATTGTATTTTTGTATTTATTAAAATGGTTTACAGTATATGGTTGAAATGACCTTGAATCTGGCAGTTATTCATTATATGAGCCTCGTTGTCTCAGCTGTACAAATCTGATGCTTGAGTTGTGGAGGATTCCTAGAGAGCTGTCAGTCTCCAGCCTATGTTGGCATCCTGATGAATTTGAATTTAGTTCTGTCCACAACAACATGATTGGTATACGTGCCAGTGAGTGTGCAGGCAAAAAGCAGAACTTCTTTCTTTGTATAGGGCTTCCACCAATAGTTGTAGCTCAGTCAATCCAGCGTAGGTGTACCCAGCAGCTTGAGTTTTAGTTGATTCCAGATGTATTTTAGTTGACAACCTATATAAGTCATTGAAAGTCTAAACCTTGTCAACTTGGCATATAATCACATGCCTTAAGCCACATTTAATTTAGAAATGTAAACCACAATCAAGTCAGAATTCTGACTGATATGATGTAATGAATGCAATGTACAGCTAAAAATACCATGTCAGTTTTAGACTATGTAGCAATGTATTTCTAGGTATATTTAGACTTTTATTCCCTAATAATTTAAATATAATAAGACATATATATAACAATCACTGATATTATTACACACGACATTATATTACAGAGCAAACTCATAGAGGAAAGAAAATGTAAATGTAAGCTTAATGTATCTGTTTATATGTGCAAACATTTTAAACAAAATAGAACAGAAGTGTTCATATGTATTACAATTCACAATATTGTAATGTTCAGATGGCCTTAGATGGTATTTATATTACCTTTTTTCTCTACTATAGTCTATATTTCCTCCAGTCTCAGCAAGTACTTTAGCAGGTGTTGGCTTTTTTACTTGTAGAAGGGACATATATATGTATTCATGAAGGGGTGGTCCTTTTGTCACTGTGCTTTTATGATTCTTACTTTTTTATTCTTTTTTGAGATTATAATATAATTACATATTTTGCTCTCCTTTCACCTCTCCAAACATTTCCATACAACCTCGTGCTGTCTTTCAATTTTAAATTTCCTTGTTATTAATTATGGTTACACGCATAGATCTTTATCTAGATCTTTATCTACATATATGCATATATATATATATATATATGACTATATACAACTTTCTTAGTCTATATGATGTTACATGTAAACATGATTTTAGGGATATTTGATTTTGGTTAACCAATTGATGTGTGTTATTCCCTGACAAAGAGTATTTCTCGGGCTGTAAGAATGCTTTAGTTGCACATAATTCTTAGTGTAGGGTTGATTTAAGAGCATCAGAAGTCCAAGTGACTAGGAAGTCTGAGCTTCCACTTCAATGAAATATGTACTGTGTTTCCTGGCAGGCGTGCTCTCACATCTGGAGCCAGTACTTAGGAAAATGCTAAGCAATTATACCTTAAGGACCTAGGAACAGAATGTGAAACAATTTTCATTTCCCTAAACACATTGCCAGTCACATAGTTTAATTTGAAAGAAAAATATTCAGATCTACAATTGCATACGTGGTCATCACTATAAAAATGGCTTGGGAATCCCTTGAAAACCTGCCTCAGTAGAGACAAACTTCTGTGAGGTCAGGTTAGAAAGTAAAGGTTGAAAGATGATTCTACATGCAAAGTGAAAGGGTAGGAGCATAGCCAGACTGAGGCACGATAGGGGTGATTCATGGGTCCAGAGAGGTGTTAGTAGAGTACCCTGAATCAAAAAATTGAAGAAACCCAAATGGAATCCTTTGGAAAATGGTGAGTTCTCTGCCCGTGGTTGCTCAATGCATCATGTTTCTTATTTTGGCATTCTCATTAGCCATCCGATGACTCCCCAAATATACAAAAAAATGACATTGAGCCCTTTATTAATGTCACTGAAATTCTTTGTCATCTAAGGAGTGTTGTTCTCAATAATGTTCCTGGATTTGATTTTGCTATTCAGTTCCTCTAGGAAATTTTATAAGTTGTTCCTCATAGTTTAAAATCATGGCGCCAACATTTCTTTCTTATATTTATTAATATTTAGGGTCTCATTTTGATAACCAAGGTTAGGTTCTAAATAAGACAGCTAATGTTGAATGGATCAAAGTTTCAGCTTCTTCCTGGGAATGTTGAAACTATGATTTTTGACTATGATAGATTTCTCTCTTCATTATGAGTATAAATGGAGATCTATTTTGAAGTATACCCTGACACCAGTAAACTAAGCTTTTTTTAATCAATTAATGTAACCTTATATCAAACATTTAATGAAGTCCCAAATTATATTAGATATTGCAATTAGCAATGTAAATTTAAGAGTGAAAAAATTAGTTGTGTTTTTTCTTATGAAGAAATTACTTATACCAATGTTCATTTGCAGGTTTACTAAACATTTTTTCCAATCAGCCTCAATTTATTTGCAAAGATGAGCATACTCAGCAAATGAAGGTGAAATTTGTAGAAGTTTAAATTTTTTTTCAGATTAACAAATTTGCCAAGTCTATGTTCTTGTTAATTAGTTTCACAGTGTGATAGGTTTAGAGTAAACCGGTTGCACTCTGAAATTCTGAAATGCAATTTTGAGCATATATCACCCACTGCTTTTAACATGCAGTCAGGAAATATAAACAGGGCCTCCACTTTCAAGTTTTTATTTATTTCAATGATTAAGAAAATTTGTTATGACTACCACTGTTTTAAATTATACTTTTCCAGATGGGCAGCTGCATGTTAAGTGGATAATGAGCATTTTTTCTTTTAATTTAAGAATTATACTAAAACATAGATTACTCTCTTGGATATTAGATTTGCCATATCATTTTAAGAAATGCAAGGTGAAGAATGTAGGAGAAGGAATATGCCACTACACTGAAACCATGTTTCTGTGAAATCATAAGGAGAGTACTGAACAGTTATGGAAACCTCATTTTATCAGGAAATGATAAATCAGGTGTAAAACTGACAAAAATACTTAGCCAGGATGCTTCCAAGGAAACATAAACGAATCAGCTTGTTAGGATATTCCTCACTTCTCCTTATTTGAAGAAGTATTGTTTCTGTCTGCTAATTGGTCTAGCATAATTTATACTTAAATTTATTAATGTCATATACAAAAATTTGCCTGCTGTGCTTGTTCAGTATAAACTTATCTTCCACAGCCTCATGTCAACTATTTCAAAAGGCTTCAATTAAAAATATTTTCTTTATAAAGCTGCCAGAAGAATGTTATATTTATAACTATTCCATTTTCTCTCCTTCTGTGTTTCTGTGTCACTAGGGTATGGCTTTAAAATATCTATATTTGTTTGAGGCTCTTCCCTACTTTCTCTTCTATTAATATCAGTGTATCTGTTTTTTCTGTGGAGGTCCTTCATCAACTTGGACTTGAGCTTTGAACAAGGCAATAAGAATAGAAAGATTAGCATTCTTCTACATGCTGACCATTAGTTGAACAGCATCATTTTTTGAAAGTGCTATCTTTTTTTCCACTGGATGGTTTTAGCTCCTTTGTCAAAGATCAAGTGACCATAGGTGTTTGAGGATCCATCTCATATACAGTCACCAAACCCAGTCACCATTGCTGATGCCAAGAATGCATCCTGACAGGAGCCTGGTATAGCTGTCACCTGAGAGGCTCTGCTAGATCCTGGCAAATACAGAGGCAGATGTTTGCAGCCAACCTTCAAACTGAGCCCAGGGACCTGATTGGACAAATTACAAAAAGGACTGAAGGAGCGGAAGTGCTTTGAAACCCCATAGGATGAACAACAGTATCAAACATTCAGTCCCCCAGAGCTACCAGGGACTAAACCACTAACAAAAGAGTACACATGCAGAGACTGATGGTTCCCACTGCATATGTAGCAGAGGATGGCCTTGTAGGACATCAATGGGAGGAGAGGCTCTTGGTTCTCCAGTGCAGTGCAACTTCAGGGCTGGGAGGAGGGATGGAGTGGGTGGGTGGATTGGTGAGCATCCTCATAGAAGCAGAGGGAGGGAGTATGGGATAGGAGTTTGCCAGAGGGGAAACAAGGGGAAAATATAACATTTGAAATGGAAATAAATAAAATATCTAATAAAAGAAAAAGAATGCATTTGTCTATAGCTTACATAATGTGTACATTTAAGTTATACAAATTTATATTTTACTATACATGTACAGTGTGATATGCTTACATGATCATGCAATTGGTATAGCAGTCACCTTCTATAGTTGTATGTTTATATCTGTGTGGCATAAACATATGAGTTCTGTGGTAAAAAGAAAATTCCAGGCATATTTTACATTAACTGTAAACATAGTGGTGCATATTATAAGATTTTATTCACTATGTAACAGAAATTTATGTCTTATTACCAATATAACTACTTTTCCTCTAACCCCCCAAGTACTGATAATCACTATTCTGAAATCTGTTTCTGAGGTAAAATGAACATTAAAAGATGTTGTGTAAATTTTTTTCATGTGTGTAAATTATTTCACTGAGCAATTTCCTGGATCATTTTTGGTCTTACAATATGCAAGATCTTTTAAAAAAATGTGGCAACAGTTCTTTTTATGTTTAAACATAAACATATATGCATAGATAGCAATTTTTCTGTATCTATTTATCTAGTAATAGGTACTTGAATTGTTTCAATATTTTGGACAAGGTGACTAGTATAACAATGCGCAAAAGAATACAAGTACATCTTTAAAATACACTTTTGATCTCCTTTGGACATATATTTTAAAAAAAGTTACTGGATCAACTTGTACTTTTAGTTTTCCTTTTGGTATATGGATATGTGCTCATCATGTATGTATGTTTGTATGCATGTAAATGTATACAGACTTGTGTGTATGAGTGTGTCAGAATTTGTTACTGAGTGTGTTCTAACACTCTTCTCATGATGGTACATAAATTCAACAGATGGGGTTGGTTTGTGTATAGCTAACAAATGTCAATGCATTTTAGAAAATCCAAGTTTATTTCAATTAGTACAATTAGACATGTTTTTCATTTTATTTCTTTTCAAAATAGTTCTTGTTGTTCACTTTTTGTAGCTTCCAGTTAAGATTAATCGAAATATTAATACATCATTACTGCTTGATATACAATATTTTCCATTTTAGCTATTGTATTTGAAATTGAAACAATTATATGTATTCTATTCTAACTTTCAGACATACTAAAAAGTAACAAAACAATACTGTGTAATACAAGGTTTATCAGTTGTAGAAATTCTTTACAGAATTTTGGGGTTCCTTATGTATACTATCATATCATCTTCGGTAGTGATCTCTTGTCAACTTCTTCTTTGCCAATTTTTATTCCCTTGATATTCTTTTGTTGTCATATTGCTATAGTTAGAACTTCGAGTACTGTATGGAATAGGTAAGGGGAGAGTAGGAATCCTTGTTTTGTCCCTGATTTTGGTGAGATTGTTTCAAGTATCTCAACATTTAATTTGATATTGGCTTGCTGTATATTGCTTTTATTATGTTTGGGTCTAGGCCTTGAATTCCTGTTCAGTCCAATACTTTTTAACATGAAGAGGTATTGTATTTTGTCAAATGCTTTTTCAGCATCAAAGGAGATGATCATGTGAATTTTTTATTTGAGTTTGTTTATATAGTGGATTATGTTAATGGATTTTTGTATTTTGAACCAACGTTGCATCACTGGAATGAAGCCTGCCTTGATCATGATTAATTATAGTTTTGATGCGTTCTTGGTTTGATTTGCAAGAATTGTATTGAGTAGTTTTTGCATAGATTTTAAAAAAGTGAAATTGGTTTGAATTTCTCTTTTTTGTTAAGTCCTTGTGTGGTTTAGGTATCAGAGTAATTGTGGCAACATAGCATCAACATATATGTCTTATAGAATAATTGTGAAATTGTTCCATTATTCATTCTGTGCTTTTAAATATAGTCAATGACACAGATTTTCTTCCTTCAATTATAAATTAATCAAAACTATTACTATGTAGGCACTATTTTAAACTGCAAGTTCTCTTATCAGCATATTAATTCATGATCTAGAAATGTCTACAAAAGGGTTTGGAATTTTTATCAGAAATATTTTTTAAATTATTATATATATATATTTTTTTCATTTTTATATAAATACTAGATATACCTTAATTTACCAGAAGACCTACTTTATTTGTAGGTCCTGAGTAAAACATTCCTTCACTCAATATTTGCTTTTCTGTTTGTTTCTTTGGTTTGGTTTTTACCTTTTTAAAAGAGAGAAATAGGGTAAAGTTTAGAAAGTTGTATATCACAATTTGGATATGAAATGTTCTTCATAGCCTCATGGTTTTGAATATTTGTTACCTCTGAGAGTGTTTGAGAGTACCTTTGCTAAATGTTATGAACCATTAACATTTGGAGATGTGTGGAGAAATTTTAATCCAGTAACATAACTACACTAGGAAGTGATCACATACAAAATCCTTGGTCTGTGTGACCCATCTGGCATGCAGACACACCCTTAGTACACACATTTAATCCCAAACAATGAAGTCTAATTGAGGGACAAACAAAGTGACAAATCATGAGAATAGACTATAGAATAGAAAGTGAAGCTACTTAAGAACAGTGCAGAGAGAGAAGACAAGTTGGTTTCATTTGAGTTTGTGCAATTCCCTCAAGTTTGTGCAGTCAGTACAAATAAGGTTCCGTTCATGAAGTTTAGAAGCAGTTTGTCCAAGCAACGCAATTCAATCAGAGGCTGAAAGAAGGCAATTGAACCAGTCAACTTGGAGAGGGGTTTGAGCAGAATGGCTGAGCTGACCCAAGAAGACAGAGTACAGAGAGTTAGAAAGGGTGAGTTTATTCAGCAATGTCTTAGAAGGTGAAATATCATAAACCTAGGTGAATAGAGACAGATTCTGAAGCCACCAAGGTCCAGGCTTTTGAAAGATTAGATTGTGTGGAGGCTAGAAGCTTCTAGGCCTAGAGACAGAAATGTTCTGAACTTATGCCATCCATGTATTCTTAAAACTTGGATATGACTCTAATCTCATCCTTTCATCTGAGGAAATAAAAATGAAATTTACAAAGACTTACTTGAGCAAGTGGGTCATTGAGGTTAGAGGAATTTTAATCTAGCAACGTTGCTTCTCTAGCAGGAAATCCCATCCAAAGACCTCCTAGATATATATGATATGGCTAGAATGAAGACATATTCTGGATTACAGTGTGATCTGGCTGGAATACAGACGCAGCCTGTCTGTATTCAATCCTGAACAATGAAGGTAAAATTAGTTTGTAGAAGGAACTGGCCATGTTTGAAATAAACATCTAATTAAGGGGCAGACAAAGTAATGAATAGGAGAGAGATTTGATGCAATGAGTCAGAGATACTAATTCTAACTAGAAGAACACAGGAAGCAGAGTCAAATTAAGACAGCAGTACAGAGAAATCAAGAGAGCATGATATAGAGAGAAAGACAGACAGACGGACGGACAGACAGACAGAGATCAGTTTTCAACAGGACAGTATTACAGAGACATATGGCAGAGAGAACAAGCTAACCACAGGTGAGGACACAATGAACCAGAGAAAATGAAGGAGCCAGAAAATTCGAACAAATTCCCAGAGTTAGTTTGAGGCCAAGCAGAACAATTCAGTCAGAAGCAGAGAGAAGCCTGTTTGAATCAAACAGCTAGGAGAGGTGTTTGAGCCAGAACAGCTGAGTTGAACCAACCAGCCATAATTTAGGGAGGGTGAATTCATTCAGCAGTAAGCCTCTGAGACAATGTTTATACCAGGAGAATAAAAGATGCTTGTACAACTTGGGGTGAATCTTGAACCTTCACAGACAAATCCAACTTCCCTGTTTACTCCTCACTTCCTGAGTATGAATATGACTACATTTGACCTATCTATCTTCTTTTTAATGAGAACATGCTTCCTTATATACATCCATGCCTTCCCCACCAAGACAGACTCTTTTGCTCTGGAATTTTGTGCAATAATATATCATCTTCTATTCGGTTTCTTTCTTCAGAATAAGTCATAAAAAATACACAGAAATAAATTAAGACTTATAGGAAAGGTAGAGGTAAATACAAAAAAGATTTATTGATAAAAAATAAAAGGCAGGGAAGCTACAACATTTAAAGCAACATTAGATGAGACATCAAAATTGATTTAGTGGAATGAAGTTTTAACCATAATACATAATTATATGGTAACTGGGACTCTTGTCATTGGTAGAGACAGGCATAAGCTTTCAACCTACATTTTTGTACAGTAATTAAACTACATGTTTAAGTCTCCTGTGTGAGTATTCGGACAACTTTAAACTAATGTTGACATACATGAAATTGCAGTAACTTAAAAGGTAAATCTAGCTCTTGTCTTTGCTCCTTTTAAACCTTAGAAGCAACATGTTTCTTTGCCTTATATAAAAATAGTGAAGTGGTAGTGAATATATAGAACAGCTGTGTGTTCATAAAAAAACATGTGTTATTTTTATTTAATATAGGAATGTTGTGATGAGCAGCTGAGTGGGTTGTCTTTGGGAGACAGTAAAATGACAGCTGGTTTACCCTAGAAAATGTCTTACTAGAGAAACCCCAGCTGTGAATATATGATAAGTCCTTAAATAGGCAAAGGCATGTTATCCTATATGTAAAATTGTTCCTCACATCTGTGCTGCTTTAGAAAGCATATTTTCTTGTATGTTGGATTAAACTAGAGAAATTACCTGAGAAAATGTAGAAGAAAGCTTTTTTTTAACAACTGGAATAAAGAGGTAAAAACATCTTATGTAATACACTCTCTGATTGTATAACATTAAAGATACTTTCTCAGAATAAGTACAGTTACTTGTAAGTAAATACTTAACAGATAATTTTATTTACAAAAAAAATCAACCATAAGTTTAAAAAGGCAGATATGGTACACCTTAGTACCACTGAAGAATTTCATATTACTTACATCAAAATCAAAGTTAACTCAATATCCATGGTTTTATCTATCAACCCTCACATTGATGCATTGATGACAAGGTATAAATGAATGTTCTTTTTGATGTTCTATGCTCTTCTGGTATCTTACTTGAAGAGGGCAGATTATTTCTAGATGACAGTAAATGTTGAAAGGAAGTCAGGTTTCCTTAACACTCATGCTTATATTGGGTCTGGAGAATTTGATTATGTATAGTAAACTTTGGTATAAAACGCCAGATAATAAACATTTCTATGGACACAAATAATACTACTGAAGAAATTCTTCTGGATTCAGTAGCATTTTATATTTTTTGTGTTTAATGACTTACAAAATATGAATTCATGTTTTGTCAGGTTGTAAAATACCTAGATAGGAGCAACCAAAACAACAACCAGTTGTTATAGCGAGGCACATAAATATTTTGTTATTAAACTGCCATCTACTTTGGCCTATTTCTGTAGTCTGTGGTCAAAATTCAAAGAAAAGGGATCTTCTTATAAAATTATTAGAAATTGAGTATGTTAATCATTATGTTTGGTTGATTCTCAATCCTAATTAATAGCAAACACTGCTTTTCAAATAATGCTTAGATATGCCACTGAAATAGATAAATTTACATTTTATTTTTTAATTTGTAGATTAATTTTGTTATAGAGTTCAACCTTTCCTTTCCTTTCCTTTTTTTTAAGTTTTTTTTTTATTTTCATCCAAATATTATCCCCTTTCTGGTTTCCTCTCCAAAAATCCCCTATCACATCTCCCTTTTCCCTGCTTCTATGAGGGTGCTTCCCTACCTACCCACCCACTCACTCCCTCCTGCCTCCCTTCCTTCACATTCCACTACATTGGGCATCAAGACTTCAGAGGACCAAGGGCTTCATTTCCCGTTGATGTCCAACAAGGCCATTCTCTGCTACATATGTGGCTGGAGTCATGGGTCTCTCCATGTGTACTCTTTGGTTGGTGGTTTACTCCCTGGGAGCTTTGGTGGTCTGTTTGGTTGATACTGTTGTTTCTTCTATGGGTTGTAAACCCAATAAGCTCCTTCAGTCTTTTAACACCTCCACTAGGGTCTCTGTGCTCAGTCAATGGTTGGCTGCGAGTGTCTGTCTCTGTTATTTGTCTCTGACAGAGCTTCTCAGGAGACAGGTTCATCAGGTTCCTGACAGCATTCACTTCTTGGCATCTGCAATAGTATTTGAGTTTGGTGACTGTATATGGGATGGATTCCCAGGTGGGGCAGTCTCTGGATGCCTTTCCTTCCATTTCTGCTCCACATTTTGTCTCTGTATTTCTTCCTGTGGGTATTTTCTTCCCCTTTCTAAGAAGGACTAAAGCTTGCACAATTTGATCTTCCGCTGTATTGAGTTTCATGTGGTCTGTAAATTGTATCTTGGGTATTCTGAGCTTTTAGGTTAATATCACTTCTCAGGGAGTTTATACCATGTATGATCTTTTGTGATTGGGTTAGCTCACTCAGGATGAGTTACTGGCTGCTCTTCCAGAGGTCCTGAGTCCAATCCCCATCAACCACATGGTAGATCACAACCACTTGTAATGGGATCTGATGTCCTCTTCTGATGTGTCTGAATATTGCTGTTGTGTACTCATAAATAAAATAAATAAATCTTAATAAAAAATATTCATCATTGTTTTTGATCACATAGCAATCTAGCACATCCTGGCCTGAGTGTGCTGGAGTAAATTTACTCACATTTTTGTAAGAAACTTTCAAATGTGGTAAACAAGACAGGGCTTTATATTTACTTTGTTATTGTTGTTGTTGTTTTGCTGTTTTGTTTTATGCCTTCAAGACCTCTGCCCATATTCCCCCAATCTGGCAGTTTATATCACCTATGACTATTTTGCACCATAGCCTTTCAAAAGCATTCTAGTTCCAACATATAGCAAATCTGATTACCTCTCTTGGAGATGTTTGTGTGTGTGTGTGTGTGTGTGTGTGTGTGTGTGTGTGTGTGTGTTTGTGAAAGAGAGAGAGAGTATGTTTGTGTGTGTGTGTGTGTGTGTGTGTGTGTGTGTGAAACATGAGTTATTTTATTAAAAAAATAAAGAAGCTTAAATGAATGATATTATATGAAAAGTATGTGAAATATGAAATATGAAATTGAGTGTCCATGCATATTTCTTTGAATAAAGCCATACTCATTCTTTTTTGAATTCTCCAACACCTGTGAATTTTAATGTCAGAGCTGATAGTTTAAATAGAAATTGCTTGATACAATAAACATAAATTACTTATTGTCTGCCCTTTTACAGGAAAAAAAAAGTGGTGACTCTTGATGTAGATTACCCACATTCAAAGACATGTGAAGTCATTGGAGGTATACATTTCCTAAATGGTTCAAGAAACATTCCTAAGAACAGTCTTGAGATGAAACATCATAGCTTGACAATAAAATAAAAAAAATATATTAACAAGGTTGCTCCTTGGGAATTTGTCACAATGCAGTTTTTCAATTTTACATAATAAAATACTGTTAGAATGTATTTCTAAGTACTATGTCTTCTTTTTATATTTTATTTAATCTTTCTTTTTACAGTCCAGATTTTATCCATCTCCTAGTACTCCTTCTGACTGTTCCACATCCCATATCTGGTCCCTGTCTTCGAGAGGATGTTCCCACTTTCCCAAGCCCCACCCAACAGGCCTCCACTCTCCATGGTGCCTCAAGTACCTTGAGCGTTAAGTGCTTCTTCACTGACTAATCCCAGAACCTTCAGTCCTTTCCTGTTATGTGTTGGGGGCCTCATTTCAGCTGGTGTATGTTTCCTGGTTGGTGGGTCAGTCTCTGAGAGATCTTGGCTGTTCAGGTTATTTGAGACTGCTGGTCTTCCTATAGGGTTGCCCTCCTTCTCAGCTGCTTCTAGCTTTTCCCTAATTCAACCACAGGGGTCACCAGCTTCTGTCCACTGGTTGGGTGTAAATATCTGTGTCTGATCCTTTTAGCTGCTTTTTGGGTCTTTCCAAACAGTAATAATAGTTCCCTTTGCGTGAGTACTCCATAACCTCAGTAGTAGTGTCAGACCTTAGAGACCCCCTTGAGCTGGATCCCACTTTAGGCATATTGATGGACCTGTGTTTCCTCAGGCTTTTCTCCAATTTTGTCCCTGCAGTTCTTTTAGACCGGAAAAAATTTGACCATGGGATGACAACCCTATCCTTCACTTCATACCCTGTCTTTCTGCTGGAGGTAGCCTTTACAAGATCTCTCTCTCCACTTTAGGGCATTTCATCTAAGGTCCTTTCCTTTGAGTTCTAAGCATCTCTCTCCTCCCTGGTCTCTGCTGCATTCTGGAGAGTTGCCCCATCTCCTACATCATAAGGTTGCCTGTTACCATTCTTCCTTCTTCTCTTAGGGCTTCTTGCCCCATCAAATATCTGATTATATTCCTCTCTTTCCCCTCCCTGTCCCCTTTCCCACCCAGTACCTCCCTACCTCCCCCCTCCTGTGGTTGCTTTCTTCTCCTATCCGGGTGGGACTGAAGGGTCCTCACTTGTATCCTTCGACTCATTAACCGTTTTGACTATTCTGTGTATTCTACCTTGACTATTCTGTACTTTTTTGTCTAATGTCCACTTATTAGTGAGTACATGCCATTCATGCCCTTTGAGTCTGAGTTACCTTACTCAGGATAGTATTTTCTAGATCCAAAAATGTGACTGCAAAATTCCTTAATTGTTGAGTAGTATTCCATTGAATGAGTGAACCACATTTTTCTGCAATTTTCCCTATGTTGTGGAACATCTGGGTTGTTTCCAGCTTCTGGCTATCACAAGTAAGGCCACTAGGAACAAACTGGAACACTTGACAGTGTGACATGGTAGGGAATCTTTTGGGTATATGACCAAGAGTGGTATAGCTGGATTTTCAGGTAGATCTATTTCTATATTTCTGAGGAACCTCCATATTGATTTCCAGAGTGGTTTGACCAGTTTGCAATCTCACTAGCAAAGGAGAAGTGATTATCCTGCTCCACATCCCTGCCAACATGTGCTGTCTCCCAAAATTTAGATCTTAGCCATTCTGATTGGTGTAAGGTGGAATCTCAGGGTCATTTTCATTTGCATTTCCCTTATCACTAAGGACTTTGAACCTTTCTTAAAGCTATTCAAGATTCCTCTGTTGTGTATTCTTTATTTACATTTTAGATCTACACTCCATTTTTTGATAAGTTTTTTTTTTTTTTTTTTGGTAGTTAGCTTCTTGTCTTCTTTATATATTTTGTATATTAGCCCTCTATCAAATGTGGGGTTAAGGAAGAATTTTTTCCCAATCTGTAGGTTACAGATTTGTCCTATTAACAGTTTCTTTTGCCTTACAGAAGCTTTCCAGTTTCATGAGGTCCCATTTATCAATTATTGATCTTAAAGTGTGAGCCATCAGAGTTCTTTTTAGGAAAAATTCCCTTGTG
Source organism: Rattus rattus (assembly GCF_011064425.1). Classification (NCBI taxonomy): domain Eukaryota; kingdom Metazoa; phylum Chordata; class Mammalia; order Rodentia; family Muridae; genus Rattus; species Rattus rattus. The sequence continues at coordinate 73,858,527 of NC_046172.1, forward strand.
ACAATGAACTCTTTTCCACTTTCTCTTCTATTAGTTTGATTGTAGCTGGCTTTTTGTTGAAGTCCTTGATCCACTTGGACTTGACCTTTGTGCAAGGTAAAATATGTATGTATTTTCATTTTTCTACACACAGACTGACAGTTAGATTAGCATCATTTATTGAAGAAGCTTTCTTTTTCCCATTGTATATTTTTGGTTTCTTTGCTCATAGGATTTCCTAAAGGAGGCAGTGTCAGGAAGAGCACAAAATCTAGGCCAGCCTGGGAGTACTCTGTCTTTTACAACAAATGGTAAATAAAGTAAAACATGGTAGAATAACAATTATGTATTATGTCACCTGATTTCTTCTACATCATTTATAAAATTAAAAAACAAACTATAACTACTTCTGTTTAGTGTATGGAAACCCAGTATTTGCAAAAATAGACAGAGAGAAGAAAATAACTATCCAAAAGGGAGAAAGTCACACCTCAAAAATTATGTTTCATAAAACTTTGTGCTTTCATTTATGGAAAGGAATTTAAATAAATATTTATTAAAAATAAATTATTTTTGCCAGTTTAGTGATTATTACTAGTCTGTTAATAAACACTTTCAAAAGTTCTTATGCTGAAATTTGTTATCATGCAATTTCCCATATGCATATTAACACCTTAAATACATTGTATGCATTTATTTATTGCATGCCACTTGAATAGTTATGATTATTTATGCATGCATCCCATTGATAGTCAATATTATAGCAATAAGATAATTGTTGTTACAATATAATAATATTTGGTTTTCTTATTTCTTTGGAATAGTACTATGAGGGGACTTATGAATTTGTTTAAAAAATGAAATTGTATGCAAATGATCTTACAGTAGCTAAATTTTCATATATCAGCTGTACAAGTGCCAAATAATACAGAACATTCAGGTCCAGAGCAATTTTCACTGATTATTCCTTAGCTTAAAGATAGGAGAAATGCAGAACAAGTTTAAGAGCCCCAGGGACTATGTGTATTACAGCCACGAAAGACAGAAATGTGACTCATAAATTAGGTTTATTAGATTTTATATATGGTATAGTTAGAGAAGCATGAAAATGATAACCATATAGCTTCTCTTTCCATTCAACCATGAATATTCAATTTATCACTTGTGCTTAGTGGTTAATCCATGCATGAAAAAATCATTATAAAATCCATATAATTGTAGCGAGTAGCTGAAAAAAATATTGTTAAATGTCTGACACTCACTTATATAAAGAAAATTGTAATAATGCCCAGGGAAATTATTTGACATATAATGATTCAATAAAAATATGAAATCTAAACCATTGTGATGTCACCAATTTTAAGTGAAATTTACTTTAATATATAATTTTTACCATCTAAGTCATGTGTGTTTAGAGATAAATCTTTCTATTGAAATAAGACACATAGTTTTTCAACATTTATAATATTTTTACAATTTTCCTAGGCTAAATATAACTATATTGTCTCATTAAAATCTTTAATATACTCTTTCTCCTATTATCTAACCTTGCCCTTTTAGTAAAAGGTCTGAGTATCCTAAGCTATTTTACTTAATTATTTCAAAGAAGTTAGTGTAATCCTTCATGCACAGTCAAAATATTTATAATTTCATGGACTAATTGAGAGTAAATCATTACAATTTCTATAAAGATCACAAAGCATTGGAAGTCATGAAAATCTGCTGAAAGTTTTTTTTTTTTTTTTTAAATCAGGGGTGAGAAGCATCAAACAAACTACAAATTTTCCAACATTTAAATACAGAATCCATTATTTTCTTATCTCATGGTGTGTCATAAAAATAGCACTGAACATAATTCCTTGAGTATTTGAAAGAGTTAATCTTGCTTCCAGTAATGCTTATTAAACTCTCCTGGAGATCACAAGTTATGGAAAGAGATTCAGCCCAGTTGCTGATAAAATGGCCATCTTTACAGTACAGGGCATTGTAACAACTTCTGATTAAATAAATTTGAAGCTCCTTTATGAAAACCCTGTCTGAACTTGTTTAATGCTTATAGGGGTTAAAGACTATCAACCCTGCAGTGTGATTTTTGGCACCTCACTCCAGTTTTTAAATGAATGTAGTTGGCATTGCTTTATATTCTGGAAATCCCCAGCACTGTTCATTTCCTTTTATCCAAATGGCTTTAGATAAACACTGTTTCCACTTGGCTTTTGTTATTGTTGTTTTGCTTTGTTTCTATTCTTTAATATTTTTTTATAACCCATACTTTATCCCCCTCCCCACTCCACCCTCTGACTGTTCCACATCTTCTTCCCTTGTCTCCAAGAGTATGCCCCCTCAATCCACCCCATCAGATCTCCCCACTCCCTGGAGCTTCAAGTCTCTTGAGAGTTAGGTGCATCTTTTCCCACAGAGTCCAGTCCCTGCAGTCCTTTGCCGTATATGTATATATTATATGATATTTAGATCATGGTTAGACATATTTATGTGCCCCCCAAATTTCACCATCTTTTTATTCATGTTTTTAAACATGTTTTAGTTATAAACAAAAGAACAGTTTGAATAATAGTATTTTCCTACTTATATGTCATTGAATGTTGCTCAAATTCTCACATACTGTCTCCTATCTATTTTCTTTCCCTTAACACATCATTATTATTATGTATAATTCTGATACTGCATTATAGCACAATAGAGCTCTGATGTAGTACCCATTGATTTAAAAGAGAAATCCTAATTGATACTTTTTTCAATTTTATGCATAAGTGGTAATCAGTGTTAAAAAAATCTTACTTAAAGAAAACAGGAGAAAGAATTAAATTGTAACTGTTTTAGTAAAGCTGTATTTCTAAGTATTAATGGAAATAGCTTATCATTTAATAAAATATTTGATACAGATACAGTTTTAACAAAAAATAATGCAATTTAGGTACAAAATATTCATGCAATAGTTTATAACACAGCACTATTACAATAACATTAACACTGATGGTATTTTATGTTATAGAAATTGTTAATTATGTTATTATATACGTCTATTTTTTAACTGTAAATCTGCCAATGATTGAAGTAACAATATATTTGGTTTTAGTTTGGCTATTCTCCATTCAGTGAGATGGAAATCAATATGTATTTGAGAAATGGCATTTTGAAAATGATCTATAATAGGAAACCACTAAGCATTAGACTTAATCTAAATTATTTTCTTGTATAATCACACTGTTACTGTTATGAACTGTTACATGATAAGTATTTGTTATTTGCTTCATATATTACCTCACAATAACCTCATGTACATCATTAGGTACATTCAAAACCTTAATGTGGTAAAAAGTTCATCTATGTCTCTCTAAATTTTCATGCTAATACAGACAATGCAAGTTGAAACACTTTTTGCATTTAAATCACAAAATGTAATTTATACATTGACCCATTCTCTGACTGATCTATTGATTTTAAAGTGTCACACTTATAACCCACAATTGTGAAATAGTAAAAGAATATAATTTTAAAGGTGCCCTGTCTTCAGTCTGACTGAACACTGAGGTGTGTAATTGTTCATCAACTGCAAAAATATATTATTGTAAATCAAATAGAACATCTTACTATGTTTGAAATTTTTTCAGTATATTTTACATGTAATATGGAAGGAACATAAATGCAACCATTTCCCATGTTATCCATTTAAATGTAGTGGTCAAATTTAACAAAATCTATAAACACTGAATTATTATTTGTAAGTACATAGAACAATTAGAATATATTATTATATTGTTTACCAAAACCAGAAATTTTTCATTTCAGTCAAAATATTTACTGTTTTAATATATAAATGTATATGTATATATATATATATGTATTAGTGAAAATAATTCATATAATTGATATATCATTATGGACATTTTCATATATAGATATGTAACTATAATAAAATAATTTAATTTACTTAATATAATAGTAAAATAATAAATTATATAATACATATTATATAGGATATATAAATTACATGTATATATTTAACACATATCAAGATTAAGATTAATACATATTCTTTGAAGAATATAATTTTTGAGAAATGCATTAGAAAATTATATGTATATATAATATTATATTTTTCCCTAAGAAATAGCTATCATAGATTTAAGTAATAATTAACTTAAAACAACTTTCTCTTAATATTATACACTTTGCTACTGAGTGGCCATTACCTGTTATTCAAAACAACTCTTTGAAGAAATATGTTGCTTCAGAAACATATGAAGTGGTATTATTTTAAGGTATATTTTCGATTTTTTATGACATAGCAGCTTCCCCACAACTTAATAAATTTTTCACATATTAGATATTTATATCATTATTTAGCATGTGAGTTAGTGTTCTTTTTAATAAAACTGATGCTTTATATTTAATTTGTCCTTCATCTTGCTACTGGATGATGAAGTATTTTCATGCTTTCATGGACTATTGGTGTATAGTGATGGAGCTAAAAACGGGAACCTGAAAAAGAAAATAAATGTATACAAATAGATAATTCCAAGCTGCTGTTATACATAAGCAAGTGTTTATTGTATGAAAAAGAAATGTCAGAAATATTAAATTATCTTTCAAAGTGACATATGATAACTACAAATGTTTGATTACATATAAATTCTAACATAATACTTTTATATATTTTTAAATGAATTAGGGCTCATTGAAAAATGTTCTGTCATGGGTGTAACTTTCTTGAAATTTAAAAATAACACTCTGAATATATTCATTATGATCTTAATTTTCTGAATGACAGAGTTAATGGGACAACTCTTAATGTATTCATATTCTCTATAACACTGAAATGTTCAGACAAATATTGGTTCAGTTTGTCAATTTCATACAAATATGTGGATGAAATTCCTGAGGATAGAGTCTAACCGTTTGGAAATGGAGTAGTAAAATTCATTTAAAGTTCAATCAACATGGAAAATAAGTAATTTATTTAGATTACCAACTTGCTAAACTGGGATTAAAACTTTAAAATAATTATTTTTCTAATTAATGAAATGTCCTTGAGAAGAAAAAGCAAATATATATATATTTATATATTTATAAATATATATATATATTTTTTATAAAAAGCAATTATATATATATATATAATTCTGACAGAATAATCCTGATGACTGTGTTGTATGTTAAGGCTTTTCATTAAACTGAGATGGTTATATTTACTACTGTTTAGTCAATTAGGTTTTGTTTTGCAATCAAGAAAGCAGATACTTCTAACTGCTTTATAATCTGGACAGGCACTCCCTCTCCAGATGACTGAGATTATGGATTTGTGTATGTAGCAAAAGGATTCTTCTAAAAAAGTGTCTTGGGCTTCTCAATAAATAATGACACACTGAATCAATCTCTCTCTCTCTCTCTCTCTCTCTCTCTCTCTCTCTCTCTCTCTCTCTGCTTTGCTCTCTGTGCATGTCTGTGTTTGTGTCTATGTGTATTAGTAGGCTTATTGTGATAAGTAACCTTAGATCCACACATCTTTGTAATGAAAGATTGACATTTTTAATTCTGCAAAACATATATGCTTCCTAAATTTACAAAAACATTTTTACATTAATTTTATTTATTTATGTCATGGCATATTTATAACAATATACAAGATAGGAATTCACAACTATATGGTCATGTCCTTTCATTTTTCTCATACTCATTTCTTTAAGAATATATGTAAGGGATTCTGAGGGAAAAAGCCACAATATTTTTAAATCTGTAACAAACAATTATCAAGGATGATTAGCTTTAAGTTAAATCCTGATAAAATAGGTAATATTCTTCCTAAAATAATTATACTTTGGAATAAGATTCCATCCTTCTTATGTAAATATTTAGGTACAAATGGAGTTTTCAAGAAATTCAATTATTCAAAATTATAAAAATGTGGAGATAATTCTGGTATCTGCCAAGAAGGATTTCATTGTCACACAAGTAGAGATTAAAATACAATCTTAGAGATATAAATTTAGAAACATGATTGGTTTCAGACAATAGACATATAATGAGAAACTCAGGTCACTGGAAGAAAACTTTTTAGATAGAAGTACTCCTACTACAGAATCAAGTTCACACCTATAAGTCTTCAGTAAAAATATGTGTGTTCAAACAATTCCATATAATTAAATATATTGGACAGTGTTGGAATTAAAATTGAGACATTAGATTTGTGATATTGATGCCAGATAAAATATATGCAGATGAAATTTAGATTCAGGTGTTCAAGGAAAATAAAGAATCTGTATTCAATAAGTGTCACTATATGTCTATCATTGTTACAAAACAGCAACTCTTTGGTGGAGTAAGTTAACATTGTTTTACAAGAAACAAATATGTACATGTCTTTCCAGCTAAATTCAGTGGTCTTATATTAGCTTGAACTAGCTAATAGCGGGTATGTTTATAGCTCAAATATGGACAGCTGCTATAACACGATAGTTTTTTAAGTGTTTGAAAATTGGTCATCAACTAACCCATCACATCTCTAGCCTGGTATTGCACTTTTGATAATAGTCCCTTTCGGTAATATTTAAGTAGGCAGTCCAATTTTCACTAGGCATTTTGAGCTGGTAATTCATTTGACAGAAAATGGGGAGGCTATATTTCTTCCTTTATTGTAAAAGAGGAATGATCATCTTCCAGACACTAAATTAACATTCCATCCTCTATGAAAAAATCCTTGAAAAATTTAGCTTCAAATATCACCAATTCCTTGGAGAAGTTAACTAAAATGCTTTCTTGTTTGTTTTCAATTGTTATCAGTAATTATGCAGGTGGTTTTCCTTTCTTTCTTTCTTTCTTTCTTTCTTTCTTTCTTTTTTTTTTTTTTTTTTTTTTTACTTTTTTTTGTTCAGATAGCCTGTGAGTTGATCCACATATAATTAACATGGGAGGTTCAGGGAAACAAAGGATGTTTTTCCTTGAGAAGATCAAATGAGCAACATAAATGTGTATGTCATTATTAAAAGAATACAAGTAGAATATCAAAATATTTCAGTAAAAATAGTATCAATATCATGAATGCTCTATTTTTTAGTAAAATTTATAATATGTGTGTGTTAGAAATATATATTTCCATTTTAATTTTTAATCCAAAGATCTACTCAAATATTATATCTTTAAAAATCTTCCCCACGGGACTGAGGTGTTATAGTCCCATTTAAAACTTACCATGTAGCTTTCTCTAAGAGTTGATAAAATTAAATTAGTATAGAGTAACGAAATGTTGGAACTATGATTATTCATGTAAATATAAACATTAAGTCCAAAGAGTCAAAAAGAGAAAGAATATTACTTATTTTCTTTTTTCAGGTATACCTTTAAATTAGTATGATATATTTACAATTATACATCTTAATGGATTTACACACATAACGTGCACACATACACACACCCACATACTAGCTTGATTATATAATATATCCTCTGTTTGAATGCAAAATATTAAGAATACATAAAATACAGTAAAAATAAGAATAATATTGTATAATTTCTGTAATACTGTATAATTTCTATTGGGAAAGAAATTATTTTATGTCTTAATATTATAGGCATCTGCCCTGTTTGTGTGACTTCTGAAAACTATAATTCTACTTTAGTGATTCTTTTTATTTCTTGATTCGTCATGTTTTATATACATGACATAAGTCACTGCTGGGGCAGAAGATTGCTGTAGCAATTTGCTGTAGTTCATTTTGATGATCAATGTATTTAAGATGATTGTTCTTTGTATAGTTTAACTTTGGTCTTTTACTGAGCACTGTTTTCTTTGATTTGATGATGTAGTGGGAAAGAAGATATACTTCACAGAGAAACCTAAATGGAGTATGATTACAGTTCATATATTCAACTCATAGAATAGTGAACAGTATATTCAACTATTTTTGTTGATTCCCAGAAGACAGATTTAATTGTATTCCCTGTTTTCTTATCTTTCACACAGAATTTGAAAGCCCAATGTTGTAAGAATAACAGGTAGATTTTTAGAAGCATAACTTACAAAGATGCAGACAATATATTTTATGCAGAGTAAAGAGAACGTTTTAACATCCTGGATAAAAGCAAGAATTATCAAGCTCAATGAAATCTCAAAATCAAAGTACCTGTAGCCAGAGCATCTACTTTGGCTTATCCTTTCCTTCTTTAGTTGAATCTAAATAAGGGATTTAAGAAGGATATCCATGGAAGACTTCTCCATTTATGAGGAGAAATGGAGAAGAGATGGATGAGGGGAGGGGAGATCAAGTGGAGAGACTGGAGGAGAGGAGAGAGGGGAAACTGTGCTCAGCACAAAAAGTAAATAAATAAATTGATCACAAAAAGAAATTCAAAATGATAAACAACTACCAAAAAAGGATTACAGATTCAAGCACTCATCTACAAGTGAAGATTACTTTTTATGTAATGCAAAAGCAATACAATTCAATTTAATATTAAAATTGGATTCTTTATTAATTTTGAAATATCTTCCTCCCTTTCCTTCCTGAAAACTCACCCATATAACCCTACATACTATCGTTGAAATACACAGCTTCTTTGTATAATAACTGTTGTTACATACAAATGTGCATTAGTAGATATACATCAATTCATAAATAAACAAAGACAGCTTTCTCCATATGTATAATGTTACTTTATATATTTATTATCAAGGCTGACCATGGTGTTGTTGGACCAACAATTGGTATACTCTTCCTCATGGAAGATTGTTTCTCTTCTTCTCAGTATTCCTAAATTTCTTGAAGATTTCATGTAGTGTTTGAGCTTGTTGGGCTTTCTCCCATCCATGTTAACTTGGATATTTGTATTGTCCTTGTCCTGCTCAAGTTTAGTCCATCATGTTGGTGAGAGATTTTAGGTATAGCTTTTGACATTTCTAGAAGACACAGTCTCACAGTAGATTTCCTATTGGCACCTCTTCCACAATATTTCCAGACTCCTAAGTTCAGAAGTCATTATATAAATATATTCATTATGTCTGTGTTCTACAACTCTGCATTTTGATTAGTTATGTTTATCTGTAATGGTCGACATCTAATGAAAAAAGAAATTTCCTTCATGAAGTATAATGACTCCATTATGTGTGTAAGTATAAGTGTTTCCAGTATTGTTAGGGATAATCCTGGTTTAGAATAGTGTCAGTTGTTGGTTCTTCTCTGGGGTCCATGACTTCACTAATCCTGGTTAGTTGATAAAGTTTCCAGTACCAGGCATGATTTCATTCTTGTTAAAGTGACCTTAAGTCCAATTAGAAAGTTCTCATTTGCCACCACAATATGCATGCTATCATTGCACACTTACAGTTATTATGCCATGTGTGTCTTTGATGTGATTCAAAAACATCATAGCTGCATATGATTTTTGTTTGTCTCTTTCCTCTGAAAACTTGGATGGCAATTTCTAACACTATGAATACTAGCTCTCAAGGAGGAGGCATTCAGTTCAGTTCTACATTAGAGACCGCTGGCCCTGTTTCTGAAGTGTACTAGGACTTTATCAATAGAAATTTACCTTCCACTTCTGGGGATCAAAGGCAACAGTGGTAGCCTGCAATGCTTGGGGATTTTATTGGAGAGCACACATGAACAAGTCAAAAATATGTTATCATGCCTGATGTTGGAATTGCTGTTTGGTGATCTTTGATTGTAGATAGAACATTGTTATCTTCAGATGGTATAACTTCATTTGAACTATACATGAGTATTTATAAACTAATTTTCGTATATTTTACCTATTTTCTGTAAGAGTTTTCAGATGCTGTTATAGTAATTTTTCTTTCCTACCTCCCTCTTGGTATTTATCTTCCTACCCTATAGCTTATGAGAACATTTCCCTGATCAGATCATTTTTATTGATCAATAAAAATTCGTATTCTTTCTCTTATTCCCTCACTCTAATTTCTCCATGGTGATGGTCAATTTTTTTATACTTGTTACTCTAGTATTCATAATCATATTTGAAGATTTGATTCTCAATTACATACCATGTTCACTAATGTCTAAAAATGACGCTTAGTAATACTTAAAATAAATAACTGATGACTGAACTTACTAACTTTCAGTGGAAATAATACTGGACGAATAGAGTTACATAATTAAGTAAACAATTAAATTACTGTTAAATTCAAGTTACATGAAATTTTATAAGAAAAATATCTTTAATTTTAATTCAACATCCACTTTCTCACTTTAGTTGTGTAATACAGTTATACTTTTTCTCAAATATACATGAAAAGTTTGTGATAAGTGGTACTAGATTTATAGAAAATGTTAAAATCTATGGGACAAAAAGCTCTCTCTGTATCTTACCACACATACTTTCCTTGTCTTTCTCATTTGTATAATAATCAACTGTCAGAAATCATAGAAAGAGTCACTAACATTTAAAAATGAATAATCAGGTATTATACAAGTGAATGGTAGGTTGCATTAATTAGGGAAAATAATATGTTGAGATTTTTGCCCATAACTTATCCAAATAAGATAAATGTGGCAAATGACCAAATTTTAAGCACTATCTACGATTATCATAAATGAAATAGCATTTTATTCATTCATTAAAAGTGAGAACATTTACTAGAAAATAGGATCATTCTGTGAAACTTCCCAGTTCATAATTTCCCATAAAATAAACTTTTAATGATCTCCTGTGAAATATAAGGCAGATAACATAACAGAAATTTCAAAATTAGCAAAATATAGTTGAGTCTTTGAAGAAAGAAAGTTGCATTTATTGATTAAAGAACCTGCCAGTCTGTGAATACAATTTAGATAAAATCAAATGTCATTAAGATTTCGGTTACAAAAATATGCTTCCATTCTCTAGTTACTCCCATGCTTTTGTACTTCTTTTGGCAAAAGTGTTGGTGATAGCACCAATAAACAAAATATCTACCTTACAATTGAAGTTTTTTTTTCTTTTTTTCCTTTTATTTTATTAGATATTTTCTTTATTTATATTTTAAATGTTACCACCTTTCTTTGTTCCTCCTCAGCAAATACCCTATTCTATCCTCCCTCCCTCTGCTTCTATGAGGGTTCTCTCTCTGCCACCCACCCACTGCCTCCTGCTTCCCCATCCTGGCATTTCTCTACACTAGGGCATTAAGTCTTCCATGGACCAAGGGCCTCTTCTCACATTGATGCCCAATAAGGCCATCCTCCCTGTCCACCACCATACCTACCCTGTCCCATTCCATGCAATATATAAAAATCCATTAATGTATTATTTTTGAAGACATTTTATAAAAGTATATTTATGTTATTGTAAAATATAAAAAATAAAAAATGTAAGGTTGTCTTTTACCCGCTCTAGGTCTGGCACCATGGTGTCCCAATATATCTGTTAGTTATCTTGGAGGAAACACATCCCAACTCCTTGGTTGCAGTCCAGTGTCTCCAGCTGCCACACACTTTCCTACACTCAAACCGTCACATAAAAGAACACACAACACAATATTTTTTGACCCAATTGGTAAGATATAATTGCCCACGTAAACATACAAAGCCCAGTACCTTCCATCCCTTAAAAACATTAATAACTTGTAAATTGACATAGCAGAATCTTAACGTCAGTCTTCATTGTCCTGCCTCGGCTTCTCTCTCTCCCTCCTGTCTCCTCTCCATTCCAGTCTCCTCCTCTTAATTCAAACTTCTCTCCTGCCCATCCTTCCTTCTCCTCCAATGCTGCGTTCTATCCTGTACCTGTCCCTCACCTGTATTTTACAAAATCAGTGGGGAGAAGGTTCTGGTGAAGTCATCTGATTCCTGACTATGTGACTTAGGCAGCTGTCCTGGGGCAGTGGAATTAGCATCAAAATACAGATAACTCCAGGGCAAAGCACAAAATATTTATTTGCATCTTCTACTCTTTTTTGATAAGTTAGAAAGGGAGCTTGCCAATCCTGATAATTTTTGCAAAGAACCAACTATTTATTTGGCAAAAGTCAAAGCCAGATGCTACAAACTATTTGACCAATCAATAATAAGAGACGAAATGAAATTCTTGAAGCTAAAATTGAAAGTCATTCCCACAATGAAAGGCTCAGGGAATGACAAAACACCAACTCAGTTTTACTCAAAATTTCAGAAAGATGTAATACCAAAAATTTTCTAATTATTTTACAAAAAAAATAAGGAACGGAGAAGAACAACTTCTCATTTGAAGCCAAATTTACCCTAATATTAAAACTGGATAAAGACAAAAACAAAAAAGAATACTAGACAAAAATATCCTTCATGAACATAAATGATAAAAATTCAAAGCTGTACTTAGAAAGTGATTTCAATAATTTCAAGAACTGGTAACATGTGTGTCTTATTACCACTCTTTCTCTCTCTACAGCTTCTTACTCTTTGCCATGTGTTTACTTTCTACTTACCTATGTGTTGAGTTTCTTCGGATTATAGACTGAAATTGAAAGATTTGAAGATTTAGTCCTATAAAAAAATATGAACATGAAGCCTTTCTTTTCTTTCTGGGAACTAGGTACCTCACTTCTTACAAGATAATGACAACACCAGTTGACATACCAACAATCATAAGAGGAACTGTTGAGGGACACACTGGGAGGGGGAAAACTTGACTCAAACTGTAATTAAAGATTAAGGATAATTTTTTTTAAAAATACACAAAATAGGATAATAGTGTTAAGTTTTGACTAACTTTAGTGTATATTATTGACCATAGTTGTGAAACACAGTAAATGTTCTAGTTTCTAAGAAAATAAGAATTATATTTATAGTAAAATGATAAAATGTATATTATTCTGTAGGTCAAAATTTTATGACAGCATGGCTAGGATTTGTTGCTTGGTTCACAGTAAAAATATTTTTGCGAATGTAATTCTAAGATATAGTTATTGAGTATATTTTCAGCAATGTGAACTCTCCTCCAGGATAGTTTAACTAGTGTTTTTAATTTTATTGGATATTTTATGTATTTCTTTTTCAATTGTTATCCCCTTTCCCCCTTTTCCCCTCCATTCCCCTCCTCTCCCCTCCCCATGCTTCCATTGCGCTCCATCCCACCCAGCCACTCCTATCTCAATGCCCTAGCATTACTCTAGCATTACTCTACACTGGGGAAATGAGCCTTCGAAGGACCAAGGGCTCTCCTCCTATTGATTCCATACAATGCCATCCTTTGCTACATATGCAGCAAGAGCCTTGGGTCTCTCCATGTGTACACAATTTTTGGTGCTTTAGTTTCTAGGAGTTCTGGGGTGGGTGGTCTGGTTGTTTGATATTGTTGTTCTTCCTGTGGGTTTGCAAACCCCTTCAGCTCCTTCACTTGTTTCTCTAACTCCTCCATTGGGGTCACAAGCTCAGACCAATGGTAAGCTGCAAGCATTCTCATCTGCATTAACAGGGATCTGATAGAGCCCCTCAGGAGACACCCATATCTGGCTCCTGTCAGCAAGCACTTCTTGGCATCAGCAAAAACTGGGTTTGGTGGCTGCATATGGAATGGATCCCCAATGAGGCAGTTTCTGAATGACCTTTTCTTCAGTCCCTGTTCCACTCTTTTTACCTTATTTCCTTCTAAGAAGGACTGAAACATTCACATTTTGGTCTTCCTTCTTCTTGAGCTGAACATGGTCTATGAATTGTTTCTTGGCTATTCTGAACTTTTGGGCTAATAACCAGTTATCAGTGGATGCATACCATGTGTGTTTTCCTGTGATTGGGTTATCTCACTGAGGATCATATTTTCTAGTTCAATCCATCTGCCTAAGAATTTCTTGAAGTCAATATTTTTAATAGCTAAATAGTACTCTACTGTGTAAATGTACCACATTTTCTGTATCAATTCCTCTGTTGAAGGACATCTGTTTTTGTTCCAGCTTCTGGCTATTATAAATAAAATTGCTATAAACATAGTAAAAATTTCACTTTAGTCACATATGACTTGTATTTTGGTTATGAAGAAACAGTTCAGACAATAGTGAACAGCCATGTACCAACTACTGCAGTCAAAGTATAGCTATTTCCTTTTGTTTTTTGTAGGCATGTTTATAATGAGAAAACTACTACTCAACTAATAATTTAAATTCTAATGGTATTGGCAGATATATGACCCATCATCAGAATGTAGAAAAAAGTAAATATTTCATTCCCTTGGAGAGATAATATAGGACGATATAGAATGATACACTATATCAGCAATGATTACTTTGTTGTTTTTGAAGAAACCTTTACTTGAACCAGTGGATTGAGTTGAATTTACATTATTCTCATTGTATTAGACATATGTAAAAAGACATTTCATTTCTTAATATAATTAGTGGATTGGCTAAAATTCAACTATAAAACCAATGTTGAGTTGTGTTTCTCAAAGTATGATCCCATACTAATCTAATTTTTAAATTACTGAAGGAGAAGGTTAAAAATAAAATGCTGACTCAGATTGTTCTTTGACTCAGGATAGGAAGTCTGCCTCTTTGATTCCTTTCTAGCTTTGGTGGTACATTTTATTAAATTCCTTTGTTATCAATTAACTATAACATGTTCCTTTATCAAGATGTGTTTTTACAGTAAATTCTACCATTGGATATTGGAAAAGAACAGAAACGGCTGCATTTCCCCTGGCATATCCATGTAGTGAGGTTAAAAGGAAGCCAGATGAAGAAACACAATTAAGTTTCTGATAAGGAATAAAGATTTTAATACCAGTAACTGTAGTTTTTTTTGTCATTTTATAGCAATGAATGAACTAATTTATTCCTAGAACTGAAGGAAAAACAGCTTATTTTTGTTGTGGTTATTAGTAGACAATGATATACACTGAAATAAAGTAAATTCATTAATTTATCTTTAATAGTAGACTTAATCTTGACATGCTTTATTTTTCATTCTCCAATAAATTCATATAATTTAAGGAAAAATTTCAATGTATCTTATTGGAAATTAGCTTTTTATGTGACACTGCAGTTCTAGAGATATAAATCAGAAATGGAAACAAGACAATAGTTTAGTCATTGATTTTTACAGGTTTTTTTCATGTGATATTCCCTTCAGAATTTTTCTAAACTAATTTGTAATTTTGTAATATTGAAGTTTTAATTATTTTAAATTCATGCTTAGGATTGTCTTTCTTTTTTCTTTCTTTAATTTTATTATTATCACATTCAGGTCTGTCTATCATACATTTTACAGCAATGCACACTTAATATTACAGTAGTAGTTTTGTTGTCTTAGATATATTTCTATTGCTGTTATAGACACTCAAAAAAATGAAAGAGTTTGTTTGGTGATTCCTGTTTCAATGTGCTTAGTCTATGACTATAATGGTAGGTAGCATGGAATTAGGCAGGCATAGCTCTGAGCAGTTACTTAGAGTATACAGCTCATCAGCAAGCACAAGGCAGAGAGGAAGGGAGAAAGGAAGGATGAGATAAGAGAGAGTGGGAAGGGAGAAAGAGAGACTTTTGAAACAATCTCAACCATTCAGTGTTCTTTCTGACAGTAATCTAGATATATGTCACGGCAAATCCACAATTTTTGTCTCCGCATCTATAGCTAGTTATATGTAAATAACCTTGTAACCATACAAATGTTATTCTAGCATATCTTATATTTTGGAAATCAAGAATCTATTAACGTATCTACATTTTTCTGTGAATAGATAAAATTCCTAATTACTACAATTTTAAATCATAAATCTTGGAATTTTGACGAAGTCCAAAAATAAGAGTAAGGGGAGATAGATGATTACCAAAAAATTTCTATAGCTTTCATGTGATAGATGAAAAATCAGTTAATAGATGTTACTTGAACAAAGAAGAACACAGGCAGTTGAGGGAACACTTGAGCATATTGAAGGGAATATACAGTCTAGTTTTCATTCTGTTATCAAATCAACAAATGGTTTATAGAAAATGTATATCACTTAATGGACTTCAGCTTCTTCACCCACATAAAATCAGTGTGAGTCAATCAAATATATTTCTCTATAGATCCATCAAAATACAACCAAAATGAAACTGAGGATATTATCTTCAGAATGTTTGAATGAAGCTAATTCTAATTGCAACCATTTCAAACTCTATTCCTGCTTACTGCTTACAGTAAATGTTTCAAATGTAAAAGGCATCTGCATATATATCTCAGTGGTTGGACATTTGGCTTGTATCCAGTAGTGCCTGGAATCAATACACATCAACACACACACACACACACACACACACACACACACACACACACACACACACACACTCATAAATGTGAATATAAGCATTTATAGAAGCAAAAAAATAAACTAATAAATAATCAGACAATAACAACAGTAACACTCAGCACACTAATCTCATTATTAGTCTATAGTGCAACAAATGAGCTGCTCATTATCATTGTAAACAAATATCTAATAAGAGAGGAATGATTTTTATCTCATGGTGGGTTATCAATCCCCTTGCTCATACCTTGACAGATCAGGAAGCAGGATGGACTGAATGCCACTACTTAATTGGACTTTCTCATTTTCTCTTTTTATTTAGTCCTGGATTCTTGATAAGAGATGCCTCTGCCTAACTTCAGATTGGTTCTTCCTACACTGTTAAATTTCCATAAAAGTAAATTCAAAGATCACCCTAGAAATCTGTAACACCAATGGATTAGGAATGTATTTAAACTAATTAAACTTACAAAATTAGCAACCACACTACATTATTCTGAAAGAGATGAGAAACATGAAAAAAATTATGTGCTATTTATTTCAAGGAATTTAAACTGAAATTCAGATATAAGTACTGAAGTGGCTCTATTTCTGCTAGGACTTTATAGTTTTAAAATGTTTAATAAATAACTTCACAATTTGCTCACTAAAATAATGGAACAGGTTAAGTTGATATTTTAATCATATTTAAATTGTCATATCTCAAGTGTCTCAGCAGGAAAAAATAAGTGATTTATAAATATTATTACTGTTAGCATTAGTAGTGTCCTGTTTCCTAGAAACAAAGTAGAATAGTATTTCTCTGTGGACTCCAAAATTATTAAAACTAATTTGGATCTTTTCTGAATACTTAAAATCTTAATTTTCTCACCCAGTGCTTGAGTATAAATAATATATTACCATGTTCTCACCTGAGTTTATTTTAATTTTATAGCAATTATACTCAGTCATGAAAAAAACCTATTTACAGAAAATTGAACTTCAAATTCGCTTTTCTTCTGAAAATGGAAATACTGAGAAATTTGGCATCTTTACAATGTTTAGTTTAAGCCTTCCAAGGGATCTGTTCAAGTTGCAAAATATTTACAAAATGCTTTATCTAATATAATTAAATCCCAATAACACAGGAAGTTTAAATCCTTCTACATTTTCTCCTTCATTTTTGTTGATAACAAATTTATTTTAGACAATTTTGCTCTAGTTTTTTAAATGCAATCTTAATTATATGTATACAAGCATTGATTTAGGTAAGTTTTCTTAAGACAGGCATATGATACTTGCACAGAGTACCACCTTAAACTGTTTGAAGGATGCTAATGAATGATTCTTAGGAATTTTGGCAGAATGAGGGCAGTTATAAAAAGGAACAGCAATGCTGTATGGCATGGCACCAGTTTCTCGATTAACAGTACTTTACATTAAAACTTCTGCTCAGCCTAGCAGCTGACTATGCTAATTCTTTAGCGTTGTGTTAAACGTTGCTCATTTTTTTCCCTAAGCCTATATGCTAAGAATAGCATGAGAAAATGATAATTCTCAGGGTCAGTGAAAATGAAATCATATAGCACTGTTATGCTGTTTATACTTGTATGTTTGTTTTATTTTATTTCTGAGAAGACTTTTGTCTAATTCTAACTCTTCAGAGCTACATGCAAGGATATATAGAATAATCTTGAGTTGCTCAGTGTTTTTTTTCAAATATATGTGATTTTGTTTTACTCCTGAAATAAAATATGAAAAACTATCTCTCCTCCCAGAACCTAGACGAGAGTTTTTTACATAGTAGGCAATCATAAACAAAATGATAGTTCTGATTTGTAGAATCTGTGATTCTGAATCTAATTATATACTGGTTTCTTCTAAATTTCAGAACCATAGCTATTGGACTTTTAATGATTATTCACGAACATGAATAGATCACTTTATAACTGCAATGGCTTTGTGTGGCAAGTTTTTAGTTGAGCTTTATTTGGGACACATCATTCAGTACTTCAGATCTAATAAAAGGTGAAGCAAGACTTATTGCAATTCTATGAAAATAATTTTCTTGTCATGGCTAGAAGATATAAACAGCAAATGTCCTTGTCCTCTGGCTCATACCGTCTTTCACTCCTTCTACTATGATTTTTATCCAGCATCAGGAATATGGGTTTGCACTGCAGATACTGTCTATTCAGTTGAATATTCCATGACCCTCATTCATTTGCATTGTGATGAGATGAAGATATCTGCAATAGTCTATATCTGTTTCAACCAGAAGCTTGCTTGTTTGTTTGCTTTATTTATTTATTTATTCATATTTTTACACTCCAGATTTTATCCCCCTCCTTGTACACCTCCCACTGTTCCACATCCCATACCTCCTCTCTCCACCCACCTCCATCTCCCTCAGTTTCTCCCCAACCCACCAACTTCACCAGACTCTAAACTTCCTGGGGCCTCCAGTCTCTTGAGGGTTAGGTGCATCCTCTCTGACTGAACCCAGACCCGGGAGTCCTCTGGAGTATTTGTGTTGGGGGCCTCATCTCAGCTGGTGTATGTTGCCTGGTTGGTGGTCCAGTGTCTGAGAAATCTCATTGGTTCAGGTTAATTGAGACTGCTGGTTCTCCTACAGTATTGCTCTCCTCCTCAGCTTCTTCCAGCTTTTCCATAATTTAACCAGAGGGGTCAGTATTTTCTGTTCATTGAGTGGGTGCACACATCTGTATCTGACTCTTTCAGCAGCTTGTTGCATCTTTTGAAGGGCAGTCATGATCGGTTCCTTTTATTTATTTATTTATTTATTTATTTATTTATTTATTTATTTATATTTGTTTTAAAGTTTATTTTGGTCCCAATTTTGGCAGTTTCAGTATATAACTGCCTACTTTTCTTACATTTGAGCCTATGGTTAGACAGCACATTGTGGCAAAAGCATTTATTTATGTAATTTATATTCTTTATTTATAAATGTAAATAAAGAAATATATATATATATATATATATATATATATATATATTTACATTTAGATATTATTCCTTTCGATTTCCTGTCCATAAACCTGGCATCTCTTCTTCCTCCCCCATATGGGTGTTCCCCCATCCACCCCCCTTACTGCCCTCCCCCACAGTATCCCCTGCACTGGGGGTCCAACCTTGGCCGGGCCCAGGCTTCCCCTTCCACTGGTGCCCCTGCAAGGCTATTCTCTGCTACATATGCAGTTGCAGCCCTGGGTCAGTCCATGTATAGTTTTTGGTAGTGGTTTCATAGATGGAAGCTCTGGTTGGTGGGCATTGTTGTTCTTATGGGGTTGCAAGCACCTTCAGCTCTTTCAATCCTTCCTCTAATTCCCCCAAAGGCGGTCGTGTTCTCAGTTCAGTGGTTTGTTGCTAGCATTGACCTCTGTATTGGACATGCTCTGGGTGTGACTCTCAGGAGAGATAGATTCCTTTCTGTGAGTGCCCCATAGCCTCAGTAATAATGTCAGATCCTGGGGCCTCCCCTTGAGCTGGATCCAACTCTAGGTCTGTCACTGGACCTTCTTTTTCTCAGGCTCTTCTCCATTTCCATCCCTGCATCTCTTTCAGATAGCAAGAATTATGGTTTAGAGTTTTGGCTGTGGGATAGCAATCCCATCCCTCACTTGATGCCCTATCTTTCTGCTGGAGGTGGGTTCAATAAATTTCCTCTCCCCATTGTAGGGCATTTCATCTAAGGTTCCCTTAGGCGTGATATAAGGTTAAAACTTTAGAATTCAATAGAAATTATTTTCTTTTTTTTTTTTTTTTCTTTTTAAGCTGGGGACCCGAACCCAGGGCCTTGTACTTGCTAGGCAAGTGCTCTACCACTGAGCTAAATCCCCAACCCGAAATTATTTTCATTTGAGAAAATGACACTATTAGATTCTTTTCTATGCCTATTTATAGATAATAGCCAACATTTATAGAACCAGCCATGAACTTCCATATATATTCAATAATAACAAAGAAAAGATAATGAACTTAAGAGGGTGTAGAACAGAGGGTAAGAGAGTAAAAATATAAGGAATTCTCACAGACAAAAAAAAATTTTAAAAAAGTAAAAGTTGATGCAAATATAGAAAGTCCATTGTGAGAACTGTGCAGTGCATTGCAAGAAATTCTAACTGGGTTCATATAAAAATCAATTTATATCTACACTGTTTGTTTAATGTTCTATCAGATGACATTTTGTCTAGATTGAACAGATATAATATCTCAGTAAAAGATATTCTTATGACGATATTCTTATGACTTAGGATGTTGACCTGGTATATGCCACAGTGAGGCATACCTCTTATTTCTGAATTCCAGGAAAGTTAATTAACAACAACAACAACAGCAAGAACAAAAATGTTAAAAATAAAAGAACTAAAAAGAATTAAAATGTGTGTTTCTTTAAGCCACTAAATTGTTAACCAATTTATTTGCTGTAGTTTATATCATTTCACTTAGAATATATAATATTAAGAGCAGATTTTAAAAGTCAAATATAACATTTTTAATTGAGTGTTTTTTTGTACATGTATGATTTCTGAATTTTGGAGGTTGAGTTGGAATCATGCTAACGAAACCTTCTTTATAAGCTAAATAATAGTTATAAAAAATAAATTGAGAAAAGAAGCGAGAAACATGAGCGAGCAGTGAGAGAAGTGAAGAGAGAGACAGAGAGACAGAGGCGGAGAAACATAGAGACAAGAGAGACAGAGACAAAGAAGACAGGGACAGAGACAGAGAAACAGATATATAAACAAATAGAATACTTGTATATCATTTTCTTATTGCACACATTTTCCTTTGAAGAAAGGTCATATGGCAATGATATAGGAGCAGTGAGACTGAAATTGGGAATTGCTAGCAAATACATAATTCATCTAGTGTTGATCAATTAAGCACTTATTATGTGGCTAATCATTATGGGCTAGAGTAAAGATCTATGACTCACTGTAATTTCACTAATAACTTCCAATATAATTGGAAAGTTAAAACACACAGAAACACATCATGGTTAGTATGATGTAATATATAATTAAACACTAATAAGTAAAGCACTATAAATTAAAGAATAACATACGACCTTACCACTTTAGCTGGGCTAAGATGATAATCTCCTGCACGAATACATCACATAGTCAACTGATTCATGTTCACCTCACAAAATTGACTCAAGGGAGTAACTATTAAATTAATAAAACAAGCTGTTTTTTATACATGTATGAATAGTTACAAAATAAAAGGTAACGACACCATTAATGCCTTGTGTCATTTTTTTCAATTAAATTTGGCATTTTTTAACTTTTTCAAAGTAAAAAGTTTACTCACCATTTTCGAAAATGTAGAAAATAAGACTTAGAATGGTAGATTAATTTTGTTCAGTGGCTATAGGAAACATTGACAGGCATTGACACGCTTTGTCTTTCTCAAATTAGAAAACAACTGGAAAACATTTGTTTTGACAAAGTAAAGCACTTCTGTTTGGAGTTTTTAATACATGCTTCATTTACCTTAAAAATATGTTTCAATTTCACAAATATTCAAATGTAGAGTTGCTGAATTATCTCAAATTAAATGGAACTGCGGGATATTGTATAGTATATTTGAACATGAATTTGTGTGGTGATATTCAATTGTATTCTAAACACTAGATAAGCTCAAAGAGCAGAAAGTTAAGTTCAAGGTCTTTTCTCCTCTCTCTCTCTCTCTCTCTCTCTCTCTCTCTCTCCCTCTGTGTTTCTCTCTCTCTCTCTCTCTCTCTCTCTCTCTCTGTCTCTCTCTCTGTCTATCCATCTCTCTATTGATTTTGAGTCCAGCCTAATTACAAATATGTAAACAAAAATAACATTATATGTTTGTGAATTTGGATGTATGATGAATTTAAGCTCACATATAAACTGACAGCTTTCTATAAGTATTTTCATGTGAAACAAAATCAGTATAGATGATTGATCTCTGATAGTTATTTGCTTTCATATGATATGTTTACAACCAAATTTGAATTATAATTTAGATATAAATTGTTGTATAGTATTAAGGGTCAAGTAAATGTTTTTCTTCATAAGAATTTCCATGGTCAGGGTTTCCCTCCACAGCAATAGAACACTAAGAGAGATGCCCTAAAAGAAAAATACTATACCCTACTCTGGGGTTGCAGAAGAATTTTAATCCAGCAACATGGCTTCTCTGGCAAGAGAGCACATCCAAATACCTTTTAGGTCTTTGCAATATGACTGGAATAACACACCTTTAATCACTCTGGAGGGAATAGAGACATATGCTTGTTACACTCCTTTAATCCCTAACAAAGGAACTAATGTTAATTTGCAGAAGAAAGCACCCATGTTGGAACGTGATGTCTAATTGAGGGGCAAAAAAGTGACAAATCAAAGAAAGATTTGACAGAGTGAGACAGTGCTAAGATATGCCCGAAATTCATGAGAACAAACAATAAAGAGAGGCTACCTGAGTTGAGTCAGGAGTAGTTGACAATCCAATTAGAGTAGTTCAGATGAATTCCAGCAATGCAATAGGTTTCAGGTCATTTCAGTTCAGTTGAGTTAGTGACATACATTCAGTCAGTCAGTCAGTTTAGTTCAAGGCAGTGCACTGGTGTTGATTTTTTTTCATGAGTTCTTGCAGAGGCAATTGAAGGCAGACAATAAGACAAAGGAGAAAAAAATTCCAGAGTTAATATGAGGACAAGGAAAGCAATTCAATGAGAAGCTGAGAATAGCCAGATTAGGTCAGTCACCTCAGAGAGGAGCTTGGGCAGAAACAGCTGAGTTGAATGAACAACTCAGTTCAGAATGAGCTTCCTTCTGGAAATTAACCTTAGTTCCATTGTTAGAGATTAAAGGAGTGTAATAAGCATAAAACTCTATTCCCTCCAGAGGGATTAAAGGTGTGAGAAAGGGTGAGTTTATTCACTATCAAGCCTCTGGGACAACAATTACATCTGGCAAAATCAACTCATTCCTATCCCTTTACAAAGCTCAAGTCCAAGTGGATCAAAGTCCAAGTAGATCAAAGATTTCCACATAAAACTAAATATATTGAAACTAATAGAAGAGAAAGTGGGGAAGATCCTGAACACACAGGCACAGGGGAAAACTTTCTGAACAGAACACCAATGATTTAGGCTCAAAGTTCAAGAATCGGCAAATGGGACCTCATAAAATTACAAAGCTACTATACAGCAAATAACACTATCAATAGGACAAAATGTCAACCAGCACATTGGGAAAAGAGATACTATTGCTAATGTCAAGAAGTGCATGCCGGCATGAGCCTGATATATCTGTCTCATTAGAGGCTCTGCCAAAGTCTGACATATATGGAGGTGAATGCTTGCAGTCAGTCACTGGACTGAGCACAGGGTCCCCAACCGAGGAGTTAGATAAAGCACTAAAGGAGCTGAAGGGTTTGCAACCCAATAGAAAGAACAATATCAACCTACCAGACCCTCTGGAGCTCCCAGGGAATAAACAACCAAACAAAAATACACATGGAGGGACCCATGGCTCTAGCCACATATTTAGCAGAGGATGGCCTTGTTGGGCATCAGTGGAAGGAAAGGCCCTTCATCCTGTGATGGCTTAAAGTCCTGGTGTAGGGAAATACCAAGGCCAGAGGTGGGAGTGATTTGGGTGGATGGGGAGCATTATCATAGAAGCAGGGTGAGGGAAGATGACATAGGGGGTTTCCAGAGGAAAAACAAGGAAAGAAGATAACATTTGCAATATAAATAAATATTCAATTTTCAAAAAGCAATAAATAAATAAATAAATAAATAAATAAATAAATAAATAAATAAGCAAATAAATAAATAATAGAAGAACAGAGCTGGCTCTTAGGAAAAGAAAATGTGCTGACATAAAGACCAGTAATGAATTTCCTCAGTTTCTCTTGTTATGTCTCTCTTTTCATTTTTGTTTTTTTTTTTTAATTTGGATATACTCTATGCCTTCTGGGTAGACTGGCTGATGATTTATCTACCTTGTTGATTTTCTCAAAGAACCAGTTCCTGGTTTTGTTGATTCTTTGTATAATTCATCTTGTTTCTACTTGGTTGATTTCATCTCTGAGTTTGATTATTCACTGCCTTCTACTCCCCTTGGGTGTACTTACTTCTTTTTTGTTCTAGAGCTATTAGGTGTGCTGTCAAATTGGTAGTGTGTGTTCTTTCCAGTTCCTTTTTGGAGCACTGAGAGCTCTTAGCACTGCTTTCATTGTTTTCTATCAGTTTTGGTAAGTTGTACCATCATTTTAATTAAATTCTTGAAAGTCTTTAATTTCTTTCTTTATTTCTTCCTTGAACAAGTTATCAATGAGTAGAACATTGCTGAACTTCCAGGTGTATGTGAGCTTTCTGTTGTTTTTGTTGTAATTGAAGACCAGCCTTAGATACTGTTGATCCGATAGGAAGCATGAGATTATTTCAGTCTTCTTGTATCTGTTGAGGCCTGTTTTGTGACCAATTATATAGTCCATTTTTGAGAAGCTATCATGAAGTTCTGAGAAGAAGGTTTATTTTATTTTATTTTTTGTTTTAGGATGAAATGTTCTATAAATTTAACGTGTTAAATCGATTTGGTTCCTAACTTCTGTTAGTTTCACTGTGTCTCTGTTTAGTTTCTGTTTCCATGATATAATGTTATATAATGTTACAATTCTAGGGATTATGGCCTACAATGACATATTTCTACACCACCATGTATTTCAGAGATAAGTATATTATTACTATCATGAAATTCATTTTACTTTTCTAGCATTACAGTATTAAACATCATCAACCTACAGTAATATATTCCTCTAGACATTTAACCATAATGATAGTTAGTTAGGTATTACAGCAGTTCTGAGAGGTTTCATATTGTAAAAGTAATATTTTATTTATTATTTTTATTGGATATTTTATTTATATACATTTCAGATGTTATCATCGGTACTCAATCTCCTCTCCCCCTGCTTCTGTTAGGAGTAATTTTACTATAAATTTATAAGATTTTTTTTTTGGTTCTTTTTTTGGAGCTGGGGAGGCCGAACCCAGGGCGCTTCGCTTCCTAGGTAAGCGCTCTACCGCTGAGCTAAATCCCCAGCCCCGTCTTTTTTTTTTTTTAAAGATTTATATGAGCACACTGTAGCTGCCTTCAGACACACCAGAAGAGGGCATCAGATCTCATTACAGATGGTTGTGAGCCACCATGTGGTTGCTGGGATTTGAACTCAGGACCTCAGGAAGAGCAGTCGGTGCTCTTAACCACTGAGCCATCTCTCCAGCCCCCTTAATTTACTTTTCAAATGTTATACCCTTTTTCCAACCCAACCACCCATCCCTTCTCACCTCCCCACCCTTTCATCCCCCTACACTGGGTGGTACAGCCTTTGCAGGACCAAGTGCTCCTCCTCCTTTTGGTGCCCAACAAAACCATCATCTGCTACATATGCAGCTGGAGCCGTGGGTCTGTCCATGTGTACTCTTTGGATGGTGATTTAGTCACTTGGAACTTTGGTTCATTGATACTGTTGTTCTTATGGGGTTACAAACCCCTTCAGCTCTTTCAATCCTTTTCTAGGTTTGGTAGCTATGTGTATATAGGCTGGATCCCCAGTTGGCCAGGCTCTGAATGGCCATTCCTTCAGTATCTGCTCCAAACTTTGTCTTCTCCATACATAATCCTATGAATATTTTTGTTCCCCCTTATAAAAAGGACTGAAGCACCAGCAGTTTGGTAGTTCTTCCTTTGGTGTTGCAAACCCCTTCCACTCCTCCAGTCTTTTCTCCAATTCCTCCATTGGGGTCCCCTTGTTCAATCCAATGGTTTGCTGCAAACATCCTCGTCTGTATCAGTAGGGCTCTGACAGAGCCTCTAAGGAGACACCTATATCAGGCTCCTCTCAGCAAGCAATTCTTGGCTTCAGCAATAATGACTGGGTTTGGTGGCTGCATGGGAGATGGATTCCCAGGTGGAGCAGTCTCTGAATGACCTTTTCTTCAGTTCCTATCCACTCTTTGTATTTCCTCCTGTTACTATTTTATTCTCCCTTCTAAGAAGGAATGAAGCATCCACATTTGGTCTTCCTACTTCTTGGGCTTCATATAATCTTTGATTTTCTTTTTTTTTTTTAGGTATTCCAAGCTAATATTCACTCATCAGTGAGTGGACACCATTTGTTTTATTTTGTGACTGTTTAATGATACTCAGGATGATATTTTCTATTTCTATCCATTTACCTAAGAATATCATGAAGTTATTGTTTTTAATAGCTGAGTAATACTCCATTCTGTAAATGTACAACATTTTCTGTATCCATTCCTCTGTGGAAGGACATATAGGTTGTTTCTAGCTTCTGGCTATTATAAATAAGGCTGCTATGAACATATTGGAACATGTCCTTGTTATATGTTGTGGTATCTTTTGGATGTATCCAGGAGTGATAGAGCTGGATCCTCAGGTGGTACTATGTCAATTTTCTGAGTAACTGCCAGACTGATTTCCAGAATGGTTGTACCAGCTTGCAATTCCACCAACAATGGAGGAATGTTCCTATTTCTTTACACCCTTGTGAGCATCTGCTGTTACCTGAGTTTTTTAATTTAGCCATTCTGACTGGGATGAGGTGGAATTTTCAGGATTGTTTTGATTTACATTTCCCTAATGACTAAGAATGTTGAACATTTCTTTAGGTGCTTCTTAGCCATTCGATATTCCTTGGTTGAGAATTCTTTGCTTAGCTCTGCAGCCCATTCTTTAATAGAGTTATTTGGTTCTCTGAAGTCTAATATCTTGAGTTCATTGTGTATATTAAATATTAGCCCTCTATCAGATCTATAGCCATATTTTCCCAATCTTTTGGTTGTTGTTTTATACTATTGACAGTGCATTTTCTATATCAATAGGTATGCATGTAAACCTTAGGTAGAAAATGTGTACATTTTTTAATACCTTTGCTCCACAACACTATTTCTTAAATATGCACTAACAGAGATTCATCAGTCTTTTAAAGTTTGTATAGCTGTTATCTTGAATTATGTTAGGCATTACACCATCAGTGTAAAATTCTGATCTCTTTAAAATCCAAATTACAATTTGTTTTACCTAATTAGAAATTTTCAAATCTCGAATGCAATATCCATAGTTTCATAAAAGGTATATTGCCAAAGATAGAAGTATTTAATTTAAAAAATATCATTTGAAGGGTTGACTTGCTTATTCTGTTTACTAGTCCATTTTTTTTCCACAAGCTGTCCTTTCAAAATCTAAGTAGACGTTTTAAATAATTCCATTAATAGCATTTGAATGAATTTCAAATAATAGGAACATTTCACATCACTAAAATAGTCTACTATTAAATACCACTTCAAAATCTGAAGTTCTTAGATGCATGATAGAAATATAAATTAGAAAGTTATTATAAGAAACTTCTGGGCACACATTTAGCATGTGGAATTGTAACATTAGATGACCTAGAACTTCCTTGCACTACCAGATTTAGACTATACCTTAACTTATTAAAACTTTATAAAGAAGACTTCTATATCATACTGCTTCAATGATTGTATATATGAGTGTTTTCTGTCATAATTTTATTACAAACATCCTTGGGCTGTTTTATTTAATGCTATGTATTATTCATTCTTTTTAAAGAAATGAATCTTTTTTAACTTAGCATATAACATAATTTGTTTCATTATGACGTCTTAAAACATACTTTGTCTTTCTTTATCCTCCTTTCTCACAGTTTTTTTTTCAGTCTTCTGTGTTCTTTTGGCTGGTCCCTGATCTCTGTTTCCTCATTTTTCTAATAAACTTCTCATGTTTTACTGTCAAATGTACTCTATCATTCTTTATTCCCATGCTTCCTCCTTCTTCAAAAATCTCTTCTTTCCCCCTCATAGTTTTCTTTTTGGTTTCACATCCTACACATACATGTGTATAGTTATATACAAAATAAAACTATATTTTCCATCATCGGGTTCATTAATAATATGAAATAAATTATTTGCTACATATATCTTTGATTGGTTATAGTTAAATAGTTTCCAGGAAAAGTTAGACACATTAAATTTGGTAGATTACACTGAGTGAACAATGCATCCTGAAGTGTTAAAACAATCATCAGCAAACAAGATTCATAGCAGAAATAGTGAGAATATCTTCCACGGTGCACACATAAGAGAAAAATAGAAATAATCCCATTGGTTACAGCTAAATTCTTGCCTTATTTTTAAATGATATCGTTAGTGGACCCCATGTGATTGGATGGAGTATAATTGTCTATGATTGGCTGATATTTCCTTACTATAAAATATAAACACACTTACTAAGTTTCAGTTGGTTAGAACCTAGTTAATATGTGGTTTACACAATTAAACTAAAAATATGGATCTATTCTCAAATCATATCTTTCTAATTTAAATTCACAAGATTACCATTTAACAGGGTTCTAAAGATTCTGCTTAAACTTCTTTATGCCCGGCTTTTCTTGTACTAGAAATTCTTTCATGAGAGATATTTCTTAACTTGATTAGGAAAAAAAACCAAAACAAACAAACAAACAAACAAACAAAAAAAAAACACCCACATGCCACTGCTGTCGGTATTCACTTACCCTGGAATTCTGCCATTACTTAGCAGTATGTGCTCAACTATGTTATAAATTTTTTACAACCACCACCCTTATATTGTGAAAGCAAAAAGATTAAAATCTCAAGAAACTCTACCATCTGGGATATTGAGAGTTTAAAACTAAATAAGGAATGCTAATTTATGACCCAACCAGTTTCCAGTTTCTTTCTTCTAAATAGTATCTAGGAAAAAATCTTGGGGGTGGGGTGTGGTAGGAAGAATAACAAAACTATGATTTGGAGGCTTAGCTTACAGCTGTTATAAGTAAAATCCCACTAGAGAACGAGTTTATATCTCTACTGTCTAGCACAAGTTCTGGTCAATGTCTATGGCCATCAAACATTTAAAATACAGTTGAGAGTTACAATTAGTTTCAATTTTATAACAACTATTTTTATCATATTGTGGAAATAGCACAGGAAATTTCTCATTAATCATTGCACAAAGATTGAGTGTCAAAACAAGAGTATTTTAACATTAGGATTTAAGGTGTACTTTAATAATATGTTCATTTAGTGGAGTAGTAGTCTTAATTTATTCTCTCAACTTTTCTTTCAGCTTTGTTATATGTTACATATATATATATATATATTATTCAGCTCAATTTATTTACTATATCTATAGGTCTATCCCATATATATATATATATATATATATATATATATATATATATATGGCTCAATTTAATTATTTGAAAGTCTGTGTTATATACTTTAACACATGAGAAAGCCCATGATAAACATATGAATTCTACTTTTCAAAACAGGAATGAGACTGAAAAGTATGTTAAGCACATTGTGTTAAACAAAGTACACTAATAAAATTCATTTTACGTATTTGAGTTTAAAATGCAGTTACCAGAAATTATATAACAAGCTTATCTTAGGTTTTTGTTAAATAGTTCAGTTCTATATCCAAATAGGAATATTTTACTATGAAAGTTGCTTGTTGTACCAATATATTCAAATTTTTAGCTATACAATAGCTCCTTAAAAATAAAACTCCAAGGAGGAGGTGGTAATCCCAGAATTTCTATGATGGGAGGCCTAGAAGGACAGGAGTTTAAGGATTGCCTGACCTACATTGTGAGTCTAAGGCCAGGCTCGGTTTAACTGGACTTCTTTTCAAAATCAAAAGATAATATCATTACACACATGGGTATACACCAGCATGGGCACACACACACACACACACACACACACACACACACACACACACAAACACACACACACACACACACACACACAAGCACACACACTATATTTAGAAATAGGAACATATATTTTTATAATTTTAAGTAACAGATTTTTATGACATTTTAATTCTTTTTAATTTAATTTTCAAAATTATTTTGAAGCAAGTATTGTTTTTGTTTTGTTGATTATATTATCTTTTAGGATCTATGTTCTGTTCAGCCATGAGGAATTGGATAGACTTATGTTTCCATGAATTTTATTTATTGTATTTCTCTTTAAACTAATAATTACCCCCTCATTTGTGTTAGGGTCTCATATATCCTAGGCTTCTCTCAAGGTCTCCATAGAGGCTGATCCTGGAATTACAGGTGTATACCCCCATCTAATTTATGCTGTATATGGGACTCAACCAAGGATATTCTGGAGGCAAAGGCAAGCACTCCCAAAACTCAGTCCTATTCCATGCTTTTGAAATCATTTTGTCAAAATGTTTTGTAAACTACTATGTAACTCTTTAAAATGTTAGGAATTTCTTCTTTAAAGAATGGTTTTTCAATTCATTAATGATTTTTCTATAAAATAATTAGAAACAATTCTGATTTTCTGCATATTGTATTATTTGTTGAATTAGCTGACGATTCTCAGTTTAAATAATTGGGAAATGGGTTTTAAGAAATTACTTTGGAATATAACAGTTACAAACCATGCCAAAAATCTCAATGATATTATCAATTTATTACCTATTTACAATTAGGAGACTGAACATCAATATGGGAAATAGAGATTCAAATAAGAATGGCAAAGGATAGTTAGTAACTGCCTAGGTTTCCCTAGTGTAAAGCATACTTGTTTACATTCAATTAGTAGAATAATCCAACTTTCTATATTACTTAATTGCTTGAATTCTTATTTTATGTTTACACTCTAGATTATATTCCCCTCTGGGTCCACCCTCCAACTATTCTACATCTTATACCTTCTCCCGATCTCCTGACTCCACAAGGATGTCCCCACCACACCCACCCCACCAGACCTCTAAACTTCCTGGGGCCTCAAGAAATTTTTAAGACTGTGGGTTTTTTTTTCATTTATTCACTCCCTTATGACCATTTTTCCTGTCATGACCACTCATTGTGAAGATATCTGTAGTTGTAATGATATTTGAGTGTCATGCAGACTACCACTTTTGTATGTACATGTGTTTCATGTAAATGTGTGTATATGTGAGTTTCTATCTTTGAATGCTAGACTAGGTATAAACTGTCTTCCTTTGTGACTCTCTACATTACATTTGAGAAAAGATCTCTCACTGAACTTGAGAATTGTGTGTGTATTGAGCCCCGAGCTTTTAGTACCATTGCTTTTCTAGCACTGAAGTTATAGATCATGTAATTGGTAACAGAGATTTGAACTCAGGTCCTCATGATTATATCAAAAATACTTTACTGATGCACGTTTTTACTCCAAGTTCTAGCATATGAATAGGAATAGCACAGTCACCTATCCAGTCTCCTACTCTTTCCACATTGATACATTCATAAAATAGGTTATTCATGAAATAAAACACGAAACAAATACAAAACTATGATACATTGTTTATCAAGGTAATATAAAAGATGAAATAGATATTGAAATGAGAAATGACTCATCTGTACATTTAACATAATATTTATTGTAATACATCAATTCATTTAATATTTACAGACATGTTAAACCTCATGTTAGTAGGATACATAAGCACATTGATTTTTCTGGAAGTAAAGCTTGACTATAAAACAGGAGATTACAATAGGTTATAATGTAGCGATCTATGAATTATGTGGCTCG
The DNA here is from genome assembly GCF_011064425.1 of Rattus rattus. Lineage (NCBI taxonomy): Eukaryota > Metazoa > Chordata > Mammalia > Rodentia > Muridae > Rattus > Rattus rattus. The sequence continues at coordinate 73,890,364 of NC_046172.1, forward strand.
GATCCACAGCAGAAACATATATATCACTACTCCTACTCCAAAGACTCGGGAAATATTTGGAAGAGGGGTACAAAGATTTTATGAATCAGAAGACCAAGAAAGTTGCTGAGACCTCAACAATGTTAACATCAGAGATATACTAATGTTTAAACGCCAAGGCAAAACAGTTAATGACTGTTGAAAGGAAGCATTAACATTTCTCTGAAATAAGCTCCCTGATTGGTTATCCAATAAAACTGGTCGGTTCTGAAAAGTATTATTATACAGACACAAGCCACACTAAAAGTTTTCTGAAGTTGTATATGTGAATATATATAAAAGTTTGTGTATATATGTAACAATAACAATCAAAAGGAGCTTATCAATTTCACAGAAAGAAAAAGGAAATATGAGGGGTAGTGGAAGGAGAACAGAAAAGGAAGAAGTGATGCAATTATATTTTAATTTTAAAATTTAATTCAAAACATGTAATCTGTGATATATATGTATATACATATATATATATATATATGACATAATAGCACCTTTTATTATAAAAAGAATTATGCTACCCATTCATTAAAAGTGAAGCTGTACAATTTTAAATAAGAACAAATTTTGGCATCATAAATGAACTTGATATCTGACTAAGTTAATATGGACTGAAAATAAAAATTATCTGTTCATAGTTTATTAAATATCTAAATCATTTGTTAAAATATCTATTGTTTAAATGTACATGTGTGCAGACATGATCGTTCAGTGGCATCTTGGTGAAGGTTTGAAGCAACTTTCAAAGAGTAGTTTTGTCCATTTCTCCAGCATATAAATCATGTGGACCCAAATCAGATAATCTGACGTGGCAGCTAATAAATTCAAACTGATGAGGCATGGATCTGTCCCATAAAACAGTGTTTCATAGTTTCTTGAACTTAGTTTCTGGTGAACATTTGAAACAACAGACCACTTTGCATTTCTTTCAGGAAATTCAGTTATAACCATCATTTTAACAACATTTTTGATTATCTGTAGTTTTTTGTTGTTATTTTGCATTAAGTGGTTTAAGATTAAATTAAAGAACTATTACATTGTCCCAAGCATGATTCTGCATCTTATTGCTATTGTAATACATTTTTTTATAATTTGTAATCTTTATTTTTACAATACCAGAATTCTCATTTTAAAGCTAGTGACATCTCAAACTACTTGGTTGAATTGTCCATAGTCACTATTTTGAATCAATTTTTTATGGTATTATTATGTCTCTTATCAATTATGATTAAATGGCATTGTGAAGGATTATAAGTTCTTGGTATATTAACATACACATCTATAATTAAGTATACATTGTTTGAATGCTTTCGAGAGACAATGAAAATTTTTATGTGTTCTTTTATTGTCAACATAGTTCGCTGTAATTTTTTAAAAAATAGGCATTTAATAAGAAAGGCAGTGAATAAAAGTAAAATAAGATTCTGCCTAGACTTTAGTTAATTGATTCTTGGTGATTTCTAGCCTCTTTAATACTCTGGATAGTGCTCTGCTTTTCCAAACATTTTAAAATCCCAGATTTGATATATCAAGGTTTCAACATTGGCTGCAAAATTGACTGGCTTTGGTTTATACATGGTACAGGCACACTTCCATTAATTTTACCAATATGAAAACTGAGGATATTATTTCAGGAAACAAATAAACAAAAATATAGTCCAGGATTTCAAGATCTACTGGCAAAGCATTACAGAAAATGGGAGCCATTTGAGGCAAACATTTAAATCCTGAAGCAGGAAACATAACATGTTGGTTTAATTGCTAATGCAATTGTATTAACAGGGCAATCTATGACAATTGTGCTATCAATAACTTTTGAGATATAGTTATGGAATAGACAAAGTAAAGAGATGTTATTGCCAGACAAATGGAGGTCCAGTAATGGTCTGCAGTATCAAATACTCATGTATAATGATTTTTGAAGGCTGAGGTTTATGAGAGCAGCTCATTATGTGTTTCAAACAAAGCTCTATTTTGCTATTGTTCATCCATTGACTAGAGTAGAAGCAATACAGTTGAAATTGTACCCAAGGGAATCCATGTCTACCAGTTGGTTAACCTTGTGACATTCCACTAAAAGGCACTCGGTTCATTTTAAATACATAATTCATGAAACTTTCTGATTGTTTAGCATTGATCAGCACTTGAATAAATTGAGTTGCTATCATATTAACATAAGTAGTATGCTTTAGTGATTTTCTTCTTTTTTAATTTTTGTGTTCTGAAGTTTTCCATTAAATACTTCAGAGATTTCTAGTTTATAAATCAGGAAGTCAGTCTAAAAGATTGCAGAATCTCACAACAATATTAGCATGGGGTTGTGAAGTACATCTTTGCATAGACTACTTATATATCCAGATTAGGCTGCCAGTATGGATTTGTTCTCAGACTTCATGTCTTCTATGTTGTCAAATAAGTCTAACTCTGCATTTCTCAACTATAGACATAATTATTCTCAAATCTAGGAAGGTTCATGTGGTTCTATAATAGACCTATATTTCAGTCAACAAAATATATAATTTATACTATTCAGGCTTGATTAAATAATGCACTGAAGATAACAGCCCTGGTCTAAACACCAAAAATAAATGTAGTAGAGATTTTTTGTACATAGAAAAATGTAGTACTGTATAACCGGAGAGCATATTTTAATACCCTATACGAAAATAAATATGAAAAATCCATCTACGAATGTACACTGAAGAGAAAATTTTAGGTGCATTGCTTTTGTTTCAACATAATTTGTAAATCACAATAAGAATACACACATATTAGCAAGATTTCTTGAGAGTTGTGTGTGTGTGTGTGTGTGTGTGTGTGTGTGTGTGTGTGTGTCTTAGAAGTCTATAAAATAGCAGTAGGGCTTGGAATATTCTTCTCTCTCTCTCTGTGTGTGTGTGTGTGTGTGTGTGTGTGTTACTGAGCATCAAATCATGACTTTTTTATTTAAAGTTATTATATAAGTTATAAAAAACTTTACCTATAAAGCTCCCTCTAAGAAAAGGGGAAAGTGGAAAGATCCTAAGTGGGGCATGGGAAATTATTTCTCTCTTCTCTTTGTATTCAGAACTTGCACATCTTTAAGAATACATGGTCACATGGTAAAAGTTCATCACAAGTTTACACAAATTCAAACCACAAATCAAAATTGAAGTTTTCAGCAGTGAATGTTTACATGTGTATCCATTAGGAATAATTATCTGGTTAAACATAGATCACTTGTCACAGCTCCACAGGTTTATTGAAAGTTAAAAACAATAATAACTTATGTTATTAGTGATATTTTGTATAGATACTATAATACTTTAGTGTTATTTTAGAGTGAGCTGGATCAAGTGAAATTGTGCTGTTTTTAAATGACTTCTACTCCTAAGAAGTGAATAAGCTGTGTGAGTGTCCCAGTGTTCCCTGGGAGCGATTTAGGCCTGGTATTGGGGTAGAGGTTGGGGTCTTACCTGTGATCCTGGATGTGTCAGAACTCCTGGGATCAAGCTGCCTCAGGGTATGGAATGAGTGAGGAGAATTCAGAGCAGTAACCGGGAAGGGGGATAACATTTGAAATGTAAATGAATAAAATGATTAATTAAAAATATTAATAAGCAAGAGTGCCATAATATTATATGCCTAATCCCTGTTCTCTCTAAAGTCTCATCTGGGATGACTCAGCTCTATACATGGCAATTCTTCAGTGCCATATCTGGAAAAAAAAAAAAAGAAAAAGAAAAAAAAGCAGAGGTGCTAGAAAATTAGTTGCAGAATTATCACAAAGAAGAATAATTGTCTAGTGGAGCAAAAGGATGCACAGATCATTGCATATATCATAAAGAAAATCATAAGAGAAAGCAACTCAATTTTAAATGTATCAGAATTTGTGAAAAAATATATAAACTTATGCAAGAGATTGACCTCTAAACATTTTTGAAAAGCAGTTTTCAGCCAGTACATAAAATCTTTACATTTCTGATTTAGTTACCTTATTTCCTGGTATAAATAATTAAGCATACATTTACTTAAGCACAAGACTTCATTTCTTTTTTTGTCTGGAATCTTCCTGTTTTGATTAAGGTTAAATTAAAAATGAATATTTTATTTATAAACCCTCATTTTCCACATATTAACATTTTGCTACTGGAATACATTTATCATCACTGTATTAAATATCTTGGAAATATGACAATAGTGTTTCAATAAGTCTGTTTAGAGTTTAAATAAAGCAAGGAAATGCATATTAATCATTACTCTAAATTTTTGAATCATGTTCGCTTGAAAAAATTTTATGCAGCGATATACAGACATAATTTAATTTGTTTATTTTTAACTTAGAGGTTACAGAATAAAAACTAAATATCATAACACATTTTGCTTCTTCCTAATGAGCTATTAAAAAGTCTAGGTTGTCAAAAACAAGCCTTAGTTTTCTTTTATACTCTAAAACAATGTAAGACTCATGTTCTAAGTTCTAATAGCTCTATCATCATCAACATTAAGTAAGCTCCCTGTGCATTAGATAATTATACTTTCCAGTTTCTTTTCCTCCTAGAAATTTAGAATTTAGAACAGATAGTTTTTCTATAAGAAGTCACCAGGACAATATGGCCTGCAATGATTAATATAATATATTCTGTCTGTGGAGAGGTGTGTACTGTTCTTTATTTGATTGGAAAGATTACAAAATGAATAAGAAAGTGATTTGTGCAATGTAAAAATTAAAATAATGTTTTTTTTAAATTTGAAAATTTCTTATGATCCTATTTTATTATAAATATATGTACTACATTTAAGATAGTCTTCCCACACACAAAGCCCTCTCCCTTCAATGTATTCTAACAGTTTAACATCACCTTGTAAACAGAGGAATCTTTACCTGCGTTCATTGAAGATTTCTTCCAATAAAGATGCTAGGGAAATTTCTAAATCAGCATTTCTTTCTTCCTCATTCTCCTATCTTTACTACAGTGTATTTTACCATAAAATAATGTACAGTCAATATTCTTTCCATCAAAAATCTTATAGGTTATAATTTGACTATTTTCCTACAATTTTTCATGTTGTTTTCTCCATTTCAAATCCTTCTGCTTTGCTTTTCCTCATGCCATTTTGGGTCTTATAATACATATATATATATATATATATATATATATATATATGATTTGATAAAAACATGGCATCAAAATACAGATTCCTAATACTAGTATTGGTTTTGTTACAGAATATTTGTTTTATAATATTATATTATTATTTTATTATTATTATTTTATTATTTTATTTTTTTAGTGAGAACTTTGTGGAGTTTAATGATTCTGTTCAAAGACAATATATGTTCCAATGAATTTATCTTTCTTATTTTTCCTTCAGCATAACATGCAGTTGTACAGGCATAGGATAAAAGCAAAGTAACACCTGTTAAAGGGCCATCTGCACGTTAAGGAAAAACCTATTAAAAACAACAAAAAACAAAAACAAACAACCGTAACAACAAAAACAGCATGATCTGGGAAGCTAAAATCACAGTGCTATTTAAATCCTCTTTCTATTGGATTTCTATTTAGATGGGAAAATATCCCTTCTAAAACTGGCAAAGATATATTATTTCTAAGAATATATTGTAGAAAGAAGGCTGGAACGCGACAAATTTAAGGGAATTAGACTCTCCTAAGTTGAAAATAATGCCAAGAACTTCAGAATTTACTACACATATCCATCTTTAAGATTAAGGTATTTTAAAGGTTTTTGACTGCCATTTGATCTGGGTATGGAGGAATGTAAAGGAGCTACCCAGGATAGGAGGAGGGACCCAGATACCTCTCTTGGGCATATGCCAAAAGATGCCCTAATATATAGTGAAGACACGTGGTCCAATTATGTTCATAGTAGCCTTTATTTATAATATTGAAGCTGGAAAGAACCCAGATGCCCTTCAACAGAAATGGATACAGAAAATGTTTAATTTTTATCTACACAATGAATATTACTTCAGCTATCAAAAAACAATATAGAAGGGGAGGGGGAGGGGGTTTAGGGGGAAAGGGAATAACTATCCAAATGCAAATAAGAAATACTAATTTAGTAAAGATGGGAAAAAGTGTAAAAAAAAAATAAGGAACTAGGAAGGGATGATCATTAGGCAGGAATGGAGGTGTTGTGTTCTTTAGATTGCTTCCTGCTGACCGTGAGCCATGTCACCTTTTGGTACCCTAAGAAATTTGTATGCTGATTAAGTCCTTGGAGAGCTGTCTGTTTCACTGCTGTCCAAGGTCCATGGGACTTTCTGTGGATAGGAAAGTGTATGCCCAATATTTCAGATTATTATTCAAGATGTATTTTGAATAATTTTAAGCTTTTAATATTTGTTCAGTGAATATGGTTATAAAATTATAATGCTATTCTATGTTACTCACATAAGCAGATTATGAAAGTGCACAATATTTCAAAAGTCTCCAGAATCTACTTTCCTACTCTAGTCATTTTTATGTTGAAATTCTTTTCAATTTTTCTGTTATAGTTGAAGTTGGCACAGTGAATGGTTTGTGTTGTTATTAATTTCATGTGTAGAACTGTTTAAAAACTTTTGCTGAAAATCTGAATGTGTTTCAAAATGAATCCAATTAAGAAATATAAGTGACATTTCTTTCCAGCTTGGCAGAAACTGAAAGAGAAATAATTGCCAAAAAGTGTTGCTATGTCTTCCTTCAGTATGCTTTCTTCCAATATCATACTAGTAAGTTCTGAAGAAACTGGTATGTCAGCCTCACAACAACAAGCTGTGTGCCAGGTATCTTCAATGGTAGGTTATATCTTAAGTTGCAATAATCATTTGTACTTTGTAAACTTGCCCTGTATTCAACAATTTAACCTGTGTAAAACCATTTCTGGCACTTTCTTTTGTTCTAATTCTATATTGTTTGGTTTAATTTCTTTTATTCTTGGATTATGCACATCTTCTGCCAAAAAAGCTACACATATTTCAAATAAATTTAAGTTTGCAAAATGAAAATAGGGATTATTTATGTAATTTACCCAAGGAAAACAGGTAGTCCATTGCTCTAAATACAGCTGTGTTTGGTTTTATAGATGTGTGTGTGTGTGTATCTATATTTATATATCTATATCTATGTCTATCTATCTATCAATCTATCTATCTACATCTACATATCTATCTATCTATCTGTCTGTCTGTCTGTCTGTCTATCTATTATCTGGCCACTTGTACAGCGTGCTTTACCTGTAGTGCTTAGGCAGATCAACGTCATTTTTTTTTTGATGCCTAAAAATGATCTCTAAACTTCTGATAGCCATGGAAGGAAATGTAGTATTTGATTTCAAAAGATTTATATACAATTTCTTCAACAAAATTAGAATTCACAAACCTACTCTGTTGACAAGATTATTTTTAATTTAATAAAATAGAATATCTTCTTCCTCTCTCTTTCTCTCTGTCTCTCTGTGTCTCTGTCTCTGTCTCTGTCTCTCTCTCTCTCTCTGATTTATGTAAGATGTTTAATTCTTTAAAATTGTTACCATTGGCAGACAGGGTTTAAGATACATCTCATTAGTTATAGTGATCATCGAACATGTATGAGTTTTGAGTTAACTATCTAGAGCCACATGAATTTAGTGTGGTAGTACAGACCTGCAATCCCTGTGTTTGGGAGGTAGAGGCAAATGAAATCAGAATTTCAAGGTCCTCCTCAGTTACATTAGGCCCTGTCAAATATACTCTCTATAATTTTGGAGACTCCTTAATGAATTATTTTCTAAAATATTCAAAAGTCAAAATCACAAAAGAAGATATAGATGAAAAGTTTTACTTCTATCTGTTTGTAGCAATTGTACTTAATTTCATAAGAAAAATATCAGCATCCTGGTACTGAAAGTTTCTTTCTATTATTATATCCTATCTTATACATTGTGTCAAGGATTTTAAAATATTTTTCTCAGTAATCTTGTGTAGTTTGGAATATACTGATAATTATTTCATCTAATACATCATTTATATTGTAAATATTCTCACGTTCAGAATTGTGATTAATACAAAAGTCAGAAATATGCAACCAAAATTATGATATTAAATGAATGCCAATCCAGAATATTTACTTGTGAAATAAACAAATATCTTTTGCTATTTTCATGATAACAAATATAGTTGTACATTCATAAATTATCCTCTGATTAATATACTATCCCAAAAATTTCTAATGTGAAAAATATAATGAGCTATGAAAATTCTTCAAATTTTAAGTTCTGAATTAACTACATGGTTAACATGATATCACTTACACTTTCTAAGCTGGTCTCTGAGATTTCACTGTGTGACACCTTTTAATGTTAATGGGATCCATTGCCTAAATCTCCATGAGCAGTTTGAAAAGTTAATATGTCTGTGAAGTATTAATGTCACAGCTGCTATATTTCGCAGTTTATACATTTGTTACTTTCATATGTGTGTATGCACATAAGCTTTTAATGATAATATTAAGTACCTTTCATCTTCAAAGCAGTTTAAAAAGGTTAACTCTGATATATTTGTAGTAGAAGTAGGTAATAACTCTCAATTTCTAGAAGAAAAGTACTCAGTTCAAATTATCATCCAACTTAGTAGAAAAGGTATATTTTAGATATAGCCCTGTTTCTCACAAGCATAGACTGTCAGAAATCAATAGTTAAGACTGAATATTATTTTAGGAACATATAGTCCTTGGAGTTCTGTGAAATAACTTATATTGTTCATACCATAAATATTGAAAATTAGAAAAGGTTTTATTTTACATATTTCATAACATAAATAAAAATATAAATATATTGCAGTTTTTTCCATGAAATCACTATTCCATAAAAATGAGCATTAATGCTCCATATTAACGATACATTTTCTTTTAATGACTGGATAGAATAATAGTCAAATTATTAGAAATTTCCTTCATTAAATGGTACAAGTGATATCTTAACTTTAGGTAGGTAGGGAGACATGAAGAGATAAATGAAATTAAATATCAACTAATCAAAAAATAAAACAATTTTTATAATTTAGTGTCTATGTCCATGAAATTATGAGTCTGGTTAATTTATCAATTCATCTGGATAGCTAAAACCTGCATACCTGCAAACTGACTAAAAATAATACATAATACATAAATGTTATTGGTAGAAGAATATTTCCTACAACCAGTGTGAAAATATTTTAAAGTATAAAGCACTAGATATTATTTTTATTTATACTATAAGGCGATATTCACTGTGATATATATTCCTGGTTCAAAATATAAAAGTTAGTATTGCATAAGATACAAAATATAGACAGTACATTGTCTCAACTTAAATTTTAGAAATTAAAATTTTTCAAGAACAGTAGAATTAAAAGTTTGAGTCTAATTGTAATAGTGATAGTTTTGAGAAGTACTTGTATTTCAAATCAGCACACACTGATTTTGGATTTATAGAAAATAACACAATATATAATATAAGCAGAATAATTTTCATAGATTTTCAGCTTTGTGAAGTTTTGTTTCCATACATGAATACTGTACAATCTATCTCTTCCAGTGTTTGAATATAAATTGATGCTTCAGTATATGTACTATTCAATCTCCCATTGTTATTTTCACCACATAATTGGCTTTTTTTCATATTACTATTATGATTTACTTTCAAAGTGTACATATTTATATTTCAATGCATTTCAAAAATATTATTAGAAATTAAAGAATTCAAATATGGAAGTTTAAAAATTATACTATTATCATATACAATAGCATTTGCTTATGTTTGTGTACATATGTGTTTATATATATATATATATATATATATATAATTAAATATTATAGAATACTCTGGAAATGCAATTCTAGTAATGCAACTGTAAATACAACTTCTCATGGTTTGTTCTTCTAAAAGCCAACCTTTGTTGGAATTTACAATTTATTTGGCTTTGAATTATCTGAAGAAGTAAACATAAATATTAAAATGCAAAATTTCAAATAAATACAACTCTTTTTAAAGCTAAAATTATCTTAAAATCTCATACATATTCATAAATAGATTTTGCTTTTACAGTATATGTTATTATAAAATTATCTTTCAAGTTCCATTTACTGAAATAGATGCTTAATAGATCAGTTATAGGCATAACATTGATGTATTTTTTCTCATAAATTACCTTTTCTGTAAAAGAATTAAATAGCTAGTATTATATTTTTGTTTTGCCTGCATGAGGGTGTGAACACTCTATGTGTTCCAATGTTTATAGGCTTCTATTTGGGTGCTAGGAACTGAAAAAAAGGATTTCTACAAGAACAGGAAATACTTTTTACCAGAGAACCATCTCTTTTATAATAAAGTAATTTGTTGAGGGCTTGGTGAATGTAATAAATAATGCTGTTCTTTATTTTGCCATAATCTTTCAATTACTGTTTTAAATCACAATTCCTATTTTGCTAATATTGTGTTTATAATTAAGAAAATCTATTCTGTTTATTTATTTAGCTGTTTTGTAATTGCTTTTATTGAGGTCCTTGAATCCTAATTATTACTACTTGTTAAAAATTAATAATTTGGATTCCTAAAAACATTAGTCAAGTTGTTTAAGTGTTAATAAATTAACTCTAAAAGACAGACATAGTTTCTGTATATTTAATATAATTAATGAATTACATTATTAAAATCATTTAATTGTTCAACATTTTTATTTTTTTAGAATGTCATACATGATACGCTGTAGTGACATCATTCTCTCTCTTTTCTCTGCAGCTTCCAATTTGTTTTCACCTCATTCCAAAATTTATGAACCCTATTTCTATTTACAATGATCTCTGTGTATAAGACAATTTTGAATTTTCACATATTTGAGAAAGACCAATGTGTATGGAGGGAACATTGTATTCCTCTTTAGAACACTGTAGCTTTATTTTTATCTTTTATTCTTACATAGTAGTATTAATTATGGTAATTTTCATGAAAAACTAAGGAGTTCTGTTATAAAGCTTAAACTTACAAATACTTGAAAACATACTTTCAATACAAGAAACATATCAGTGAGTCACTGATAAAGTTACTTAAATTTAATTTTCTTATATTTACTCAAAAATGAACAAATATAATTAGTTGTGAGAATTTTCTTTATAATATCTTCTGTATATGTTATAACACCAATCATATATTACTTTCTACCATTTCTCATTCAACACTTTACAGATAATGGCTAGATTCACTTTAAGATAAATTACCACTTTGCAGCTGTCAATCTTAAATATTTGTAGATATAATTAATGTCAATTCAAAACTCACCATATTCATTTTATAACTACAATATAATCATCAAATAGTTTCAATTTTCCATTTTTTATAATGTCTTAAATGGTACACTGTGCTGGCATTGTTCTCTCTTGTCTTTACTAGCTTTCAACATTTCAATTCATGCAAAATTTATTAACCTGATTTCTATCACCATTATTGTAATTTTTAATTATTCTAGAGGCTTTGGTCAGTTTTGTGTTAATTCACTACAATATAAAAAAAGAATTTTTATATTTTCTTGACATTTTGTTTTTCTTGTAACCTCCAATATTTGGGTCAATTAAATTAAGTTTTTATCTTTAAAATTGATCTGAAATTTCAGCAATATAAACTAATTGAATCTAGTAAACACTCACAAGTTCTACTGAAGACCTGATCTATTGTCTTCTTGGATGAAGGGATTTGTTATTTTTTTTTTTTCCGAGCTGGGGACCGAACCCAGGGCCTTGTGCTTACTAGGCAAGCGGTCTACCACTGAGCTAAATCCCCAACCCCTGGGATTAGTTATTTTAAAATGTATGTAGATATATTCTGAAACTAATGTTAGTATACTATACTAGTAGAAATGCAGAACAACACTTCCAGTTTCTGCCTACGCCCAGAGCTGACCTGGACCCATAGCTCTCTGTACCCAAATCCCATGGGGGACAGAGCTAGACTCTCAGAAGTACAGAAAATCTTGAGAGCTTAGGAGAGACTACCAATTCTGCTCACATTTCTGCCCCAAGAGGAACCCGGCTAGTGCCCTCTGGACACAGGAACCTAGGAGCAGTAAGGGAGAGGATCCTATGGACAGATGACATAGCATTTTGTTGAGTACAGGAAACATACTTCAGTGACAAAGACAAAGAGTACCTAGGAGTAAAAGGCTGAAAAAAAAGTTCCAAGGAAATTTCCCCAAGAAACAAGCTGGAGTTACCATTCTAATATTGAATAAAACCGACTTTCAACCAAGAGTTATCAGTAAGATAAAAAGGACACATCATATTCATCAAAGATAAATCTACCAAGATGAACTCTTATCCCCGAATATCTATGCTCCAAATGCAAAGGCACCTAAATTCATAAAAGAAACTTTACTAAAGCTCAAAGCATACATTGTACCTCACACAATAATAGTGGAATACTTCAACACCCACCACTCATAGCATTAGACAGATCATGGAAACAGAAACTGAACAGAGATACAATGAAATTAACAGAAGATATGAACCAAATGGATTTGACAGATACCTATAGGACATTTCATCCTAAAACAAAAGAATATTCCTTCTTCTCAACAAAATTGACCATATAATTGGTTACAACACAGGCCTCAACATGTACAAGAAGATTGAAATAATCCCATGCATCCTAGCAGATCACCATGGACTAAGGCTGGTCTTCAATAACAACAAAAATGACAAAAGCCCACATACACGTGGAAGTTGAACGTTCTACTCAATGATAATTTGGTGAAGTAAGAAATAAAGAAAGGAATTAGAGACTTTTTAGAATTTAATGAAAATTAAGGCACAACATACCCAAACTGATGGGACAAAATGAAAGCAGTTGCTAAGAGGAAAACTCATAGCTCTGAGTGCCTCCAAAAAGAAATTGGAAAGAACAAACATTAGCAGCTTGACAGCACACTTAAGAGCTCTAGAACAAAAAGAAGCAAATATCCCCAAGAGGAATAGATGGCAAGAAATAATCAAACTCAGCAGTGAAATCAACCAAGTATAAACAAAAAGAACTAGAAAAAGAATCAACAAAACCAGGAGCTAGGTCTTTGAGGAAATCAACATGGTAGATATACTCAAAGTCAGACTAACCAGAGAGCACAGAAAGAGAATCCAAATGAACAAAATCAGACATGAAAAGGGAGGCATAACAATAGAATCTGAGGAAATTAAAAAATCATCATATCCTATGGTAAAAGCCTATACTCAACAAAACTGGAAAATCTGGAGGAAATGGACAATTTTCTAGACAGATAAAAGGTACAAAAATTAAATAGGGATCATACAAACCATTTAAACATTCCTATAATAGAGGCAGTTATTAAAGTCTCCAAACCAAAAAAAAATCCCAGGAGCACATACATTTAGCTCAAAATTATATCAGACCTTCATAATATAGAAACAGAAGGAACACTACCCAATTTCTTCTATGAACCAATAATTACTGTTACACCTAAACCACATAAAGACTCAACCAAGAAAGAGGACTTCAGAGTAATTTCCCTTATGAATATTGATGCAAAAACACTAAATAAAATTCTCACAAACAGAATCCAAGAACACATCAAAATGATCATCCATCATGATCAAGTAGGTTTCATCCCAGGGATTCAGGGATGGTTCAATACATAGAAATATATCAGTGTAATCCATTATATAAACAATTTCAAGGGAAAAAAGCACATGTCCATATTATTAGGTGCTGAGAAAGCATTTGACAAAATTCAACACCCCTTTGTGTTAAAAGTTTTGGAAATATCAGGAAATCAATACCCATACATAAGGATAGTAAAAGCAATATACAGCAAATGAGTAGCCAATTTCAAACTCAGTGGAATGAAACTTGAAACAATCCCACTAAATCAGGGACTAGACAAATCTGCCCACTCTCTTCCTATTTATTCATTATAGTACTTGAAGTCCTAACCAGAGCAATCAGACCACAAAAGGAGGTAAAAGGATTCAAATTGGAAAAGAAGAATTCAAAATATCACTGTTTGCAGATGATATGATAGTATAATTAAATGACTTCAAATGTTCCACAAGGGAACTACTAAGCCTGATAAACAACTTCAGCAAACTGACTGTTTTGATCAACTAAAAAAAAATCAGTAACTTTCCTCAATTCAAAGGATAAACGGGCTGAGAAAGAAAATTGGGAAAGGACAGCCTTCACAATAGTCACAAATAACATAAAATACCTCAGTGTGGTTCAAACCAAGCAAGTGAATGATCTGTATGACAAGTATTTCAAGTCTCTGATGAAAGAAATGGAAAAAGATATCAGAAGATAGAAAATCTCCCATAATCATGGATTAAAGGGATTAATATAGTAAAAATGGATAGTTTGCCAAAAAAAAAAAATCTACAAATTAAGTGCAATCCCCATTCAAGTTCCAACTCAATTCTTCATAGAGTTAGAACAAACAATTTGCAAATACATTTCGAATAACAAAAAAGCAGGATAGCAATAACTAGCATCAACAATAAAAGAACTTCTGGATGAATCACCATCCCTGACCTCAAGCAGTATTACAGAGCAATAGTGATAAGAAAAAAGTGTATGGTATTGGAACAGAGACAGGCTGGGAGATCAAGGAATAAAAATGAAGACCCAGAAATAAAGCCACATGATATTTGACAAAGAAACTAAAACTATCCAATGCAAAAAAACAGCATTTTCAACAAATGGTACTGGTTCAACTAGAGGTCAGCATGTAGAAGAATGCAAATCATTACATTTTCATTGCCCTTTACAAAGCTCAAGTCCAGTTGGATCAAGGACATCCACATAAAACCAGATATACTAATAGAACAAAAGTTGGGGAAGAGCCTTGAACATATGAGCACTGGGGAAAATGTCCTAAACAGAACACGAATGTTTTATGCTCTAAGATGAAGAATCGACAAATGGGACCTCATAATATTGGAAACCTTCTATAAGGAAAAGAACAATTTCATTAGGACAAAATATCAACCAACAGACTGGCAAAAGATCTTTACAAATCCACCACCTGATAGTGGCTACTATTCTGACGCAAAAAATCAAGTTATTAGAATCCAGAGGTCAAATACCCTAATATTAAAAATGGGTTAGGAGCTAAACAAGGAATTCTCAATTGAGGAATATTGAATGGATGTTGTTGGGGGGAGAGCAGTAATGGGAGGGAACAGAAGGGGAGTGGGTGGGGTTAGGGGGATGTTTGCCTGGAAACCAGGAAAGGTAATAACTATTGAAATGTAAATAAGAAATACCTAATTTAATAAAGATGGAAGGAAAAAAAAGAAATGGTCAATGTCTTTGTCATCAGGGAAATACCAATCAAAATCACATTGAGATTACGCCTCATTTCAGTCAGAATGACGAAGATAAAAAACTCAGGTGGCAACAGATATTGGTGAGGATGTGGAGAAAAAGGAACACTCCTCCATTGTTGGTGGGATTGCAAACCGGTACAACCACTCTGAAAATTAGTCTGGATGTTACTCAGAAAATTGGACATAGTTCTACCTGAGGACCCAGCTATACCACTCCTGGGCATATACCCAAAAGATGCTCCAATATATAACAAGGATCCATGCTTCACTATGTTCATAGCAGCCTTATTTATAGTAGCCAGAAACTGGAAAGAACCCAGATGTACTTCAATAGAGGAGTGGATACAGAACATGTGGTACATCTACATAATGGAGTACATCTCGGCTATCAAGTACAATGACTTTATGCAATTCATAGACAAATGTATGGAATGAGAAAATATATCCTCAGAGAGATAACCCAATGACAAAAAAAATACACATGTTACACACTCATTGATAAAGTAGATATTAGCCGAAAAGCTCGATTTACCAGGATATAATCCACAGAACACATGAAGCTCAAGAAGAAAGGTGACCAAAGTGTTGATGCTTCAGTCCTTCTTTTAAAAAGGGAACAAACATATTCATAAGAGGAAATTTAGAGACAAAATTTGTAGCTGAGACTGAAGGAATGGCCATTTAAAGGCTGCCCCACCTGGGGATCTATACAGCGACCAAACCCAGACTATACTGCCAATGCCAAGTTCATGCTGATAGGAGCCTGATATAGCTTTCTCCTGAGAAACTCTGCCAGAGCATGAGAAATACAGAGGACAATGCTAGCAACAAACCATTGAACTGAGAATGGGATCCCTATTGGGGGAGTTTGAGAAATTTTTGAAGGCACTGAAGCGTCTTCCAACCCCATAAGAACAACAATACCAACCAACCAGAGCTCCCAGGTATTAAATCACCATGCAAAGGGTACACATGGACTGACCCATGGCTCCAGCTTCATATGTAGCAGAGGATGGCCTTGTTGGGCACTAATGGGAGGAGAAGCCTTTGGTCCTGCCAAGGCCAGACTTCCTGTGTAAGGGAATACAGGTTGAGGAGGCTAGAAAGGGTGGGTGGTTGAGGAGTGGGAACACCCACATAGAAGAAGAGGTAAGGGGGATGGTATAGGGGGTTTATGGACAAGGACCAGGAAACGGGGTAACATTGGAAATGTAAATAACCAAGTATCCAATAAAAAAAATGCAGTTCAAGACTGATGTAGAAAAGTTAGAGTGGAAATACTTAGAAAGACATCCATTTACATTTTTTAAACAAAATACAGTTGAATATTAATAACATGCATTTTAGGGGAAGCCATATATAGTATCCAAATCACTATATTAAGTACTAGGAAACCTGACAAGGAATCATTTCTTTGGCATTGGGAAATGCTGTTTCCTTGTTTTTCCTGAACTTATTGAGTTGAAAATGAGAGCATAGGAGGAGAAGCTCTTGGTCCTGTGAAAACTCATTTCCCCAGTGTAGAGGAATGCCAGGGTCTTGAGGTAAGAATGGGTGGGTGGGAGGGGAGGATCCTCATAGAAGAAGGGGGAGGTGTGATGGGAGAGGGGGAAATGGGGAAAGGGGATAACATTTGATATGTAAATAGATAAACTATCCAATAAAAAATGAGAGCATGGAATTTGTGATTAATTATCTCAAGGCTATTTTATTCAATATTAAAAGTTTCTGCATGCTAATTTAATATATGTTAAATCATGAAACACATGGAAAAATCATCAAAAAGCAGTAGTTTTACATATAATTTTTTCAGAAGATGAAATACATTGGATGTATATACGCTTATGGAATTATAGCTTTGAAAATCATTTTCTAATAGCTTCATGAATCCATGTGATATATTAATATTTGGTTTAATAAAAATAAATAAAAAGGGAAAATTAAATTTAAATCCAATTGTTGATTTCTGTGTCAAAATAAATTGTTTTGTGCATTGAAATGGTAAAGGAATATTTCCCAAGTACATTTTAAGAGAACTATATTCAGTTTAACAGAAAAAATGGAAAATATTTAGTAACCCTTGGATCTCTTCAATGTAGTATCTTAATTTGTACATTAAAGTGAGAAAAGGCATTCCTAAACTTAAAGTCTGAAGAAACAACTCAATGCTTGTATCAAAATGTAGTTCAGCAGTTATACAGTCCATGAAAATTCTCATTAACAAGTTGAAGGAATGTGTGTTGAGCATACAGAATCACCTTTGCATATTAATGAGAATTGTATAATAACATTTATAGCTCTTGCTGTTCTACATGCAGGGAACATTGAGATTAGGACTCAACTATATAATTGCCAAATGAATTTATGATCATGCATACTGCTGTTTTAACACTGTAGTCTTTTAACAATCACAAATGTCCCATTTATATGCAGGTAGCTGGTAACTACTTTATTTCTTGAGCCACAGATTACTTTTGCTATAGATTTTGTAGACTACAGTACCCATCTACCACCAACAGTTTTATGAAACCATATGCCATTTAAGAATATTACAATTTTGGATTTTCTTCCATAATAATGTGCAGTATCCTAATGCGTCACAGAAATATTTCATTTAAAAAAGCAAACTTTAAGATAGAACAGCAACAATAATAGCTAACATGTAACTAACCAAGACTTTAAGTGTTTGAGTTAAAATGTAGTTCTCTGCTTTACTAGCAATGAATCTCATAAAGTTGTCACATTCAGATAAAGAAGAATTGAAAATTGTGCAGATTTTTTTTCATTCTCTTCAAAGCATTTCTAAAGACTTTATAATCATGCCTCAAAAAATAAGATAGAGAACAACTGAGTAAACTATTAATGTGGATTGTGGCATCGAATGGCAACATTTGCTAACCATTCTAAATTTGGGGAAAGAGTAGAGCTACACTTTTATATGAACAATTAGAATAAACAACATTCCTTTTTTTTAAGTTCAGATGGATTTTTTATTGTATATATTTAATTTACATTTCAAATGTTATTCCCTTTCCCTGTTTCTTATCCATAACCCCCCTATACCATTCCCACCCCCTTCTTCTATGAGGATGTTCCCTTCACCAACCACTGCCCCTCTTTCTGTCAGTGAGTTTTATTGTGACAATTTAGTTAAAAATTCATTTCTTTTAAACTTAAAAATAAAGGTTGACCTGTATGTACATGAAAGTTAGTATTTTGGTTTAGAAACTGCCTTGCCGTTCACAATGTAACAATGATGAGTACAATAGATAAAAATAAAACAAATTTGTAAAAGGAATAAATTAATTTCCCTAGACAGAAATAATATGTTTCTCCATTTATACTTATTAAGTATAATGTAGACAATATAGGTTTTGATAACTCTTAATCACAAATCTTGTTAAAATATGTGAGGGTTCTGGCAGCCGTCATTTATTAGTCTCCTTTTCATATTCTACTCAACAATCATTAATGTAATTTTTTTCATTTATTAGTATGCATATATGGTACTGGTCAACAAAGAACGGTATACCCCCACCCTATCATTTCAAATCTCTGGGATGCTAGGTATTTTCTCTTTCAATGAGGCCAGACACAACAACCCAGCTTGAAAAAAATACTTCACCTTCAGGCAATAGCTATTGGGATAGTACCCACTCCAGTTGTCCAGGACACGAGTGAAGCCCAAACTTCACATCTGCTACATATATGTAGGGAGTTCTAGGTCCAATCTATGTATCTTATTTGATTGATGATGATGCAGACTCTGAGAGACCCAGGGGTCCATATTAATTGATTTTTGGTCTTCCTCTTCATCTTTATTAACCTGGGTATTTCTTATTTACATTTCGATTGTTATTCCCTTTCCCGGTTTCCAGGCCAACATTCGCTTAACCCCTCCCCCTAAACTCCTCTATGGGTGTTCCCCTTCCCATCCTCCCCCCATTACTGCCCTCCACCCAACAATCATATTCACTGGGGGATCAGTCTTGGCAGGACCAAGGGCTTCCCCTTCCACTGGTGCTCTTACTAGGATATTCATTGCTACCTAAGAGGTTGAAGCCCAGGGTCAGTCCATGTATAGTCTTTGGGTAGTGGCTTAGTCCTTGGAAGCTCTGGTTGGTTGGCATTGTTGTTCATATGTGGTCACAAGCCCCTTCAAGCTCTTTCAGTCCTTTCTAAGATTCCTTCAACGGGGGGCCCATTCTCAGTTCAGTGGTTTAATGATGGCATTCACCTATGTATTTGCTGTATTCTGGCTGTGTCTCTCAGGAGAGATCTATATCTGTTTCCTGTCGGCCTGCACTTCTTTGCTTCATCCATCTTATCTAGTTTGGTGACTGTATATCTATGGGAGAGAGAAACTTGAAGCAATCCCACTAAAATCAGGGGCTAGACAAGGCTGCCCACTTTCGCCCTATTTATTCAATATAATTCTTGAAGTTCCTAGTCAGAGCATTCAGACAAAAAAAGGAGATCAAAAGGATAAAGATTGGAAAAGGAGAAGCCAAAATATCACTATTGGCAGATGATATGATAGTATATTTAAGTGATCCCAAAAGTTCCACCAGAGAACTACTAAACTGATAAACAACTTCAGCAAAGTGGCTGGGTATAAAATTAATTCAAATAAATCAGTAGCCTTCCTCTACACAAAAGAGAAACAAGCTGAGAAAGAAATTAGGGAAACGACACCCTTCATAATAGTACCAAATAATATAAAATACCTCAGTGTGACTTTAACCAAGCAAGTAAAAGATCTGTATAATAAGAACTTCAAGCCTCTGAAGAAAGAAATTGAAGAAGACCTCAGAAGATGGAAAGATCTCCCATGCTCCTGGATTGGCAGGATTAATATAGTAAAAATGGCCATTTACCAAAAGCGTTCTACAGATTCAATGCAATCCCCATCAAAATACCAATCCATTTCTTCAAAGAGTTAGACAGAACAATTTGCAAATTCATCTGGAATAAGAAAAAACCCAGGATAGCTAAAACTATCCTCAACAATAAAACGACTTCCAGGGAAATCACTATCCCTGAACTTCAGCAGTATTACAGAGCAATAGTGATAAAAACTGCATGGTATTGGTAAAGAGACAGACAGATAGACCAATGGAATAGAATTGAAGACCCAGAAATGAACCCACACACCTATGGTCACTAGATTTTTGACAAAGGAGCCAAAACCATCCAATGGAAAAAAGATAGCATTTTCAGCAAATGGTGCTGGTTCAACTGGAGGTCAGAATGTAGAAGAATGCAGATCGATCCATTCTTATCACCCTGTACAAAGCTTATGTGCAAGTGAAACAAGGGCCTGCACATCAAACCAGATACATTCAAAGTAAGAGAAGAAAACGTGTGGAAGAATCTCGAACACATGGGCACTGAAGAAAATTTCCTGAACAAAACACCAGTGACTTATGCTCTAAGATCAAATCCACAAATGGGATCTCATAAAACTGCAAGGTTTCTGTAAGGTAAAGGACAATGTTGTTAGGACAAAACGGCGTCCAACAGATTGGGAAAAGATCTTTACCAATCCTACAATTGATAGAGGGCTTTTGTCCAAAATATACAAAGAACTCAAGAAGTTAGACTGCAGGGAGACAAATAACCCTATTTAAAAATGTGGTTCAGAGCTAAACAAAGAATTCACAGCTGAGGAATGCCAAATGGCTGAGAAATACCTAAAGAAATGTTCAACATCTTTAGTCATAAGGGAAATGCAAATCAAAACAAACCTGAGATTTCACCTCACACCAGTGAGAATGGCTAAGATCAAAAACTCAGGTGACAGCAAATGCTGGTGAGGATCTGGAGAAAGAGGAATACTCCACCATTGTTGGTGGGATTGCAGACTGGTACAACCATTCTGCAAATCACTCTTGAGGTTCCTCAGAAAATTGGACATTGAACTACCTGAGGACCCAGCTATACCTCTCTTGGGCATATACCCAAAAAAATGCCCCAACATATAACAAAGACACGTGCTCCACTATGTTCATAGCAGCCTTATTTACAATAGCCAGAAACTGAAATGAACCCAGATGCCCTTCAACAGAGGAATGGATCCAGAAAATGTGGTACATTTACACAATGGAATACTACTCAGCTATCAAAACAATGACTTCATGAAATTCATAGGCAAATGGATGGAACTGGAAAATATCATCCCGAGTGATGCAACCCAATCACAGAAAAACACACATGGTATGCACTCATTGATAAGTGGCTATTAGCCCAAATGCTTGAATTACCCTAGATGTACAGAACACATGAAACTCAAGAAGGATGACCAAAATGCAAATGCTTCACTCCTTCTTTAAAAGAGGAACAAGAATACCCTTGGGAGGGAATAGGGAGACAAAGTTTAGAACAGAGGCAGAAGGAACACCCATTCAGAGCCTGCCTCTAGAGTTCTTATTCCCTGTGGGGCAGCAATCCTTCCTCTTGTTCTTCCACTTCATCTCTCTGCAAAAACACTAAATTATCTCTTTGTAAATTTTATTTCTTTGTAAATATGGTATGCTATAAATAGGGTGCCTAGCATATCAAGGCAATTTTCTTAATCTAACATGCATGTACAATGTCCTATAGTGTTTCTCTCAACTCCCTATGTGTTCAGGACAAGCTAAGTAATTTATATACAGTATAATTAGTCTTAGTAAACAAATAGGTCTTCATTGAAAAACTTACTATAAGTTACATTTTTCATTCAATTATTTCTGTGAATGTTCAGAAATAAAAGGAAGCTGAAGGTTAATTTTTGAATGCAACTTATATGAATTAAAAGCAGTTTTCTTTCTCTTTTTTATAGACACATTTATAACATTTCACTATAATGGACAGACAAGTGCCATTTGCCATAGACATCTGAAATTAAATCTATCATGAATAAATTAAATAAGAAAATTAAGGGATACATGACAAACATAAGAAAAAATTGAAATGAATGTAAAAAGCCAATCAGTGTTAACAATCCTCAAAGGATAAACAAAAAAATGGGATGTATCATGACTTTCTCTGTAAAACTTGGAGAACCTTATGGAAGAGAAGGCAGACAGATTGTAATAGTCCAGAAGTGTGGACAAATTCATGGAAATGGCATTTTTTAGACACAACATTGTAGGTAGACATGTAACATCATAGAGATTATGAAAGCATGTGAAGTTCACCACAATGTCAAGCTGGGCAAACTCACAACATGGAGAAAGGGAAGTGGAAACAAAAGTCTCAGTCCAAGCCAAGAATTTATTCACAATTGATAGCTACTTGCAGAGAGAAATCAGCTTTCTTCAGTGTAGTGACAATGAGTAAATCAACCACACTCCAAAGTAGTAGTCCATCAACATATATTAGACTCTGTTTTTATTAAATTAAACATTTATTCTATATTAAAATCATTAACAGGTACTACAATAGTTCATACAATCACTTTCTTTTAATTTAGAAGTTGATTTTGACTGACTTACCTAAAACACAATAAAATTTAATTCTTTAATTTGTTTTATATTTTATTTTAAAATATGATAATTGTTATATTTACCTATGATTGTGATATTAACAAAAATTATAAGTGCTTTTTGAAATAAGATTTTTTAACAGATTTTTAAAAGTTTATTTTTACACTCCAGGTTTTATATCCCTCCCAGTCCACTCCCTAAGAGTTCCACACCTCACACCTCTGCCCTGCCCCATGCACTCACCCACCCTTGTCTCCAAGGATATCCCTACCCCACCTACCCCACCAGATTTTTAAATTTCCTGGGGCCAAAAGTCTCTTGAGGGTTAGGTGCACCTTCTCTGACTGAACACAGACACGGGAGTCCTCTGCTGTATATGTGTTGGAGGCCTCGTCTCAGCTGGTGAATGCTGCCTGGTTGGTGATCCAGTGTCTGAGAGATCTCAGGAGTCCAGGTTAATTTAGACTGCTGGTCCTCCTACAGGGTTGCCCTCCTCCTCAGCTTCTTCCAGCTTTTCCTTAATTCAACCCCATGGGTCAGCAGCTTGTGTTCACTGGTAAGGCACACCTATCTGCATCTGACTCTTTCAGCTACTTGTTGGGTCTTTTGGAAAGCAGTCATGGTAGGTTTCTTTTTGTGAACGTCCCATAGCTTCAGTAATGGTGTCCAATCTTGGGACTTCCCCTTCAGCTGGATCCCACTTTGGGCATGTTACTGAACCTTCTTTTCTTCAGGCTCTTCACCATTTCCAGCCCTGCAGTTTTTGTTTTTGTTTTATGTTTTTTTGTTTTTTGTTTTTGTTTTGTTTTTGTTTTTTTATTTGTTTGTTGTTTGTTTGTTTGTTTTGTTTTCAGACAGGAAAAATTATGGGTCCAGTTGCATTGACTGTTGGATATAATCCATCCACCATTTGATCCCTTGTCTTTCTGCTGGAGGTGGATTCAATAAGTTCCCTCTCCTTACTGTAGGGCCTTTCATCTAAGGTCCCCGCTTTTTGAGTCCTGAGAGTCTCTTGCTTCCCCTATCTCTGGTACATTCTAGAGGGTCCTCCCAACCACCTTCTGCCCAAAGTCACCTGTTCCAATTCTTTCTGCTGGGCCTCAAAACTTTAGTCCTTTCCCCCAACCCAATACCACATCCTGTTCCCCTCTCCTCCCACCCCCATCTGCTTTCCCTCTCTTGTCCCTCCCTCCTTCCCTCCTCGTGGTTGCCTTCTTCTCCCTCCCAAGTAGAACTGAGGTGTCCTCACTTGGGTCCCTCAGCTTGTTGATCCTTCGAGTTCTGTGAACTGTATCTTGGGTATTCTGTACTTTTGGGGGCGGTGGGGGTGGGGTGGGGCTAATATCCACTTATTAGTGAAAACGTACTATGCATGTCCTTTTGGGTCTGTGTTACCCCACTGAGGATGGCATTTTCTAGTTTCATCCATTTGCCTGCAAAACTAGCATGTCCTTGTTCTTAGTAGCTGAGTAGTACTCCACTGTGTAAATAAACCACATTTTCTGTATCTATGCTTCTGTCATGGGACATCTGGGTTGTTCCCAACTTAATAGCCCCTTTGGCAGGGTTGGGTATCTTTGGGGGTATATTCCCAAGAGTGGTATTTCTGTGTCTTTAGTTAGGTCCATTTCCAATTTTCTGAGGAACCTCCAAATTGATTTCCAAAGTGGTTGTACCAGTTTGCAATCCCACCAGAAATGGAGTTGTGTTCCTCTTTCTTCACATCCTGTATTCTCACCTGAGGTTTTGATCTTAGCCATTCTGACTGGTATAAGGTGAAATCTCCAGGTCACTTTGATTTGCAATTCTCTGATCCCTAAGGACTTTAAACATTTCTTTAAGTGCTTATTAGCCATTAGAGATTCCTCTCTTATGAATTCTTGGTTTAGTTCTATAACCTATTTTTTGATTGGATTGTTTGGTTTTTCTGGTAGAAAGCTTCTTTAGTTCTTTATATATTTTGGATATTAGCCTTCTATTAGATGTGAGGTTAGTGAAGTTTTTTTTCCCCAATCTGTAGGATGCTGATTTGTTTTATTGAAATAAGATTTTTAAATAAACATTTAAAAATTAAATCTGTAGGAACCACATAATTCTCCCATTCATTTTTATTTTTGATTCTTTTCTTTGCTATCAAAATATAAAAAGTCAAGTCCAGACACAAATATTTGACTTATTGTGATTATTGAGCCAAGTTTTAAATGAGAACTTTTAATAACTTAAGATGAAAATCTTTACACAGGTGGATATGTTTTTTCGCTTAGTAGTTTAAGATGAAACAGGTAAATATAGGAACAGAAGAAGAAACACTTTATATATACATGTATATATTTATATATATATTTATATGTATATATATGTGTGTGTGTGTGTGTTATGTGTGTATACAAATAGAGCAAAATATGTCGTGTCAGTATGTTGTTGTTTGTTCTTTGATCTGTGAAATTTTATAAACTAAACTTTATAGTCTTCAAACGAACTGAGGTAAGTAAGTTGTTAGAGTTAATTGTGATGTGGGAGCAATTTGAAATTTTAGTAAATGATATTGAAGTTTAAAACCATATTCTCATGGGATCATGAGCTAAGTAGTATTTACTGAAAGAGAAAAGAAATAATTGATCTAACATCTCTGAAATAATTCTCCAGGGGATTCAGTCAATCAGAAATGCATTTTATGAAAAAAAAATCCTAAGAATTGTTCTTTAGACATAGAAGAAGGAAAGAACCAAAAAAATAAAATTGAACATATCATCTCTAAAAATAATTTTGTATTAGTATTCCTAGCTTATTGAGCATTGTTCTAAAAGGTAAGGAATAATTGATCAGAATATATAAATTGGGTCAATATTAATTCATTCTAAGCATGTTGTTTTGATAGAATAGATGTTCACAGATGATGTGATGAGTATTACAAAGGTACGTGGATGGAAGAAATGTAATTAAGACAGTAAACACACACAGGATATTATGAATAGAATATTAATACTTATAATAATTGGTATTAATGTACCAGAAAAGATGTAAGCAAAACAATGAGTTTTCATTTTTATTCATTTTAAATTCTGAAATGGATATTAATGACAGTACAAATTCTAGTTGGTTTCTGAGAATTTTAGGGAAGTAAAAGGCTTAATTTATTCTACTAATCATAGATTATTTTTGGTCTTGGACACATCAAATAGTACTGACTGAGGACATATTAACAAGATAAACACATACATTTAATAAAGAGAATCATTAGATAACTAGGGATCCAAAATAATTAATGAGGAACCAAATTAGCAAAATTAAGTTCATTAAGTGCATGAGACAAAGAAAAGGAATAATAAAAAAGGGAAAAAAAGACAAAAAGAGAATAGAAATATCCCTTTGGTTTTCATCTGTTTATTAAGAGAAGATAATAGAAGATGTTTCTATACTGTGGACATAAAGATGACATTTGTCACGTGAGGATTTTATGCCCTTATTCTTCAGAGATAGGAAGGTCAGGAAGCCCCTTCTGCATCTGTTATTTCTGAATATCCTTCAGCATAAATCACTTTATATTTCAAAATGCCATACTTTCGGGTAATGTTTTATAAATTGCAATATCATTTTATATGAAAACTTTGTGTTGCTGTAATAAAATACTTCTACGAAAAAATAGTGTGCATATATATATCTGTTTGTATATGTATGTGATACATATTATATATATATATATATATATATATATATAAAGCATCAGAAAAAACTTTAAAATACTGGTAAATTATTCATTAAAATTAATTGGTTTTTAAAATATATTGAAGTAGTCTATTTTATTAATATTATAAATGTATAAATACACACACACACACACACACACACACACAGTTTCCATAACCATTTGTAGCTTGAGAATACAGCTCATGTAGATAGGTTATCTAATATATATGAGGCCTTTGGTTCAATTCCTATCACTGAGAATACAATCCACAATTAATATCTTTTTATTATATACATAAAGAGAATCAACAATTTATAAATTTTATTAGTAAATTAGTTTACATTGTCACAGCCAATGTATGAGATTAGAGTATGTATTTTTATCTTAACGATATATTCACTTAACTTATTGTTGTTAGATAAGATGAGCCTTCTCATTGTAGAAGTATTTGTACAATGATACAGAACAGCATCAATGACAATAAATCAGTTGACTTAGTAGGACACAGATTTTCTGATACTATTCTAATAATTTACCTAACTAGGTAAAAGACCTATACATTAGCTTCTTATCATATCTTATTTGAATATATCTCCTACTACTCTAAGATACATGAAGTAGACTTCTTTAATTTATTACAAATGATTACGAATTATGACAATGACCATTTTTGTTTACTCCAAATTTCTAAAAGTAAGAAGAGCACTTCAAACATTTTCTTGCATGAATAAACATATGAATTTATTTCACAGGGGAAAGGTAAAATATAAAATTATTTAATGCTGCAGGTATCAGTGAGAGTGCTAATTTGCCAGGAGAATTTAGAATAATTTCTATATTTTATACCTGAAAAGGGGAGGTGTTTAAGAATTAAGTGAAAATATTGTTAATCTTATGATAAAGTGTGAAAAGGAATTTCAACGAGCCTTGTAAAATGTATTACAGTTAAAAGGATGGCCTCATAGCATTAAAACTATGCAAACTGAATCACAGGTTATACTTAAGTATATAGTGCTGAATTATTTAATGTACAAGATATTTTTCATAATGTTTCATTCCATAGTACTTTAAAATGAATAGATTTATTCTGTTATGTTAACTTAGGATTAATATTTATTGAGATTGAAATTATGTACATTGTTCATTTTAACTTTTAAAGCCCTAAGGTCAGGCTAAATTTTTCATGGAATTGAATTTCAAATAAAGATCCTGAAACAAAAGTTAAAAGAGTATATAGATATACAAATCACAGACATCTATGCTTCCAATTCTTAGTGACTGAGCTGAAACAATGAAATGTCCTAAATCTTCATTATGTTAACCAATTCTGATTATCTCTATGAATTGGAAATTATTACTTTTGTTTGTATGAAGTTTGAATGTTGTATCCACATTAATCTTGGAAATATTTATACATTTAAAAGAGGTATTTTGAAACATTTCCCAGCTTTTTAAAATTTCAAATGTTATCCTCTTTTCCAGTTTCCCCTCCTGAAATCCCCTATCCCATACCCCCTCTCCACCATCCATCCACTCACCTGCTCTCTGTTTGATCTAATTATGGCATTCTCACACGAGACACTAGCATTCAGGGACCAAGGGCCTCCTCCCATTGGATTCCAGAGAAGGCCATTCTCTTACTACCACGCAGCTGGAGACATAGGACACCCATGTATACTTGGTTTGTGATTTGCTCCTCGTGATCTCTGTGGTGTCTGATTAGTTGATATTGTTACTTTCCTATGGGGATGAAACCTCTTCATCTCCTTTCAGTCCTTGAACCTCCATTGGGGGACCCTCTTCAGTCCAACAGTTGGCTAAGTGAGAATCCACCTCTTGCATTTGTCAGGGCTCTAGTAGAGCCTCTCAGGAGAGAATACTATACCAGGCTCCTGTCAGGATGCATTTCTTGTCATTTGCAATACTGTCTGGATTGGGATCCCCAGGTGAAGCAGTCTCAGGATGACCTTTTCTTCAACCTCTGATCCACACTTCATCTTGGTATTTCTTCCTGCAAGTATTTTGTCCCCCTTCTAAGAAGTACTGAAGCATCCACACTTTGGCCTTACTTCTTGAACTTCATGTGGTCTGTATATTTTATCTTAAGTATTCCAATCTTTTGGGCTAATATCCACTTATCAGTGAATGCATACCATATGTGTGCCTTTGTGATTAGGTTACCTCTCTCAGGATGACATTTTCTAGTTCTATCCACTTGCCTAAGAATTTCCTAAAGCCATTGTTTTTAAGAGAGTAGAGCCTTACTGATACAGATAAGGATGGTTGCAACTAACAATTGGAGTGAACAAGGGAACCCCAATGGAGGAGTTAAAGAAAAGACTGAAAGAACTGTAGGGGTTTGCAACACCATAGGAATATCAACAAACCAAACCCCACCAGAGCCCCTAGACCAATCCACCAATCAATGACACACATGGAGGAACCCAGACTCCAGCCACATATGGCAGAGGGAGTGCATTGTCCCAGCATCAATGAGAGAAAGCCTTGGTCCTGTGAAGGCTTGTATCCCCAATGTAGGGTAATGCCAGGGTGTTGAGGTTGGAGTGGGTGGGTGGGAGTGGGAGCATCCTCATAGAAACAGAGGGAGAGGCAGGGGCATGGGAGTGTTGGAAAAAAGGATACCATTTGAAATGTTAATACATGAAATATCCAAGGAAAATAAAATTATTAAAGAAAATAGCTGAGTAGTACTCCATTGTGTAAACTGGAAAATCTGGATGAAATGAACAATTTTCTAGACAGATAGGTACCAAAGTTTAATCATGACAAGATAAACCATCTAAACAATCCATAACCTATAAAGAAATAGAAGCAATCATTAAAATTCTCCCAGCTCCCCCCCCAAAAAAGCCGAGGACCAGATGAGTTATGTGCAGAATTTTATAAGACTTTCAAAGACATAATACCAACACGCTTCAAACTAGTCCACAAAACAGAAACATCAGAAACACTACCCAAATCATTCTTTGAAGGCACAATTACACTTACACCTAAACCACAGAAAGACCCAAAATAGAAAGAGAACTTCAGACCAATTTCCCTTATAAATATCAATGTAAAAATAATGAAATTCTTGCAAACTGAATCCAAGAATGCATCAAAACAATCATTCATGATGATCAAGTAGGCTTCATCCCAGGGATGCAGGGATGGTTCAATCAACAGAAATATATGAACAAATTCAAAGAAAAGAAACCACATGATCATTTCATTAGATGTTAAGAAAGCATTTGACAAAATCTAACACCCCTTCATGTTAAAAGTCTTGGAAAGGTCAGGAATTATACCTAAACGTAGTATAAGCAATATACAGCAAACCAGTAGCCAACATCAAACTAAATGGAGTGAAACTTGAAACAATCCCACTAAAATCAAGGACTAGACAAAGCTGACCACTAACTGCCTACCTATTTAATATAATACTCGAAGTCCTAGCCAGAGCAATCAGACAACAAAAGGAGGTCAAAGATATACAGATTAGAAAGGATGAACTCAAAATACACTATTTGCAAATATGATAGAATCCATATGCTTTAAAATATAGTGAAAAATGGTCTGGAAAGAGATATGTGTAAAAGTTTTGAAAGGGAAGTAGATTACATATTTTGGAAATTAATGTTATTTTCCTCAAAGTAAAGTTATTATCATAGGAATTAACATCATATAATCTCAAAGAAAAATATTCATCCTAAGGCTTCTAGATATTAAAGTAAAAATGATTGGAAGATGTTTGTGGTATAGATTGCCTATGAAACAATCTTAAAAACCAAGAGGTATGAATATTGTGTCAGAGAAACAAGGGTAAAATATTAATCTCTGTGAAGACTATATTTTTTGTTAGAAATCAGAGTAAATGATTATATATTATTTTATTTTTGGGATTATGGTTATTTAGTAAATTTGTTGTTTTATATTCTCCTCCAATAAACATGAGGAATAATAGTAATGTGAACTGAGTAGGTTGCATTTAGAAACATATATTACAACAACAATTAGTGACAAAAAGGCCAAGAATTTGAAAGAGAGTGTGGAGAGGTATATAGGAATATTTGGAAAGAAAAACGGGAAGACAAAATTTTTTTTTTTGGTTCTTTTTTTCGGAGCTGGGGACCGAATCCAGGGCCTTGCGCTTCCTAGGCAAGCGCTCTACCACTGAGCTAAATCCCCAACCCCAACTTTTTTTTAATAAATTAAAAATGCCTTTTTTGATAGCTCCATACCTGGAATACTTATTACATTTTAAAACAGGTGCCAAAACACTGGGAAAATATTACGTCAGTGAGAAAATATTAACTCACTTGTAAATCCTTTGCCCTATTGAGATTTCCATATCACACAGTCATTCATGGGCTTATGGCTATTTTCAGTCTGCAGGAGCAGAACTGAGAAATGTTAGTGATAGCAAAGCCCTTAGAACAGGTGTAATACTTACTATTAATCAATTTATAGAAAATCTTTGTTTTCTCTGTTGGATATAGATTTGTGAGCCATTTTGACTACCATTTAATTAGTGTGAAGCAAGGAGTTCTTTGTAGGTTAACAGTCCAAGAATCATATGAGCATGCTTTAGTTAATAACAAGATACATTTTTAATGTTACCAATGATGTTGATAACTTCTACCAGTAAGATTGAATTATACTTTTATCTTCCCTTACATATTATTCTATAAAAGTATATAGGTCCTCTTTTTCCTTCTATGTGCTTCTTCGCTTAAAAGATAATAAAAAATACACACAGATGCTTGCATGTACATGTGCATGAAGACTAGTAGTGGGCTTAGTTATATTTGTGAAACATTTTTAAAGAGAGAAACTTTTTCACTTAAAAAATATATTGCAGCAAGAATGTCTACAGCAGCAAATTTCATTTGATAGTTTATAGTAAATAGTAATAGTAATAGCTATCAAAAGAGTTAATAGTACTGACATTCTGTTATCCTTAATTTAAGTGACCAGGAAAGCACAATGACTTCAAGTAAGATGGCCAAATATGGCCATCATATTTTTCTTATATTTTATTTTAGGAATTTCTGTTTTGAGGAAGAGATACACACACTTATTTATTAAAATCTGTGATGTGTTTTAGACCTCACTTGATTGAAGGTCATAATTGATTCGCATCATAAACAGGGTTATGCATGCATCACCAAAACTAATTTTAGAATTATATTTATTTCTGAAGGAAAAACAATAGCAGGCATAAGGCATTTTCTTATCTGTCCTTTACTCTCCTACTATACTGCATTCTGCCAATCATTAATCTCAATTTTTATCCTTTGGTTTTGCCTAATCTCCACATTCATATACGTTCATGTAGAAAACGTGTAATATAGTGTGTTGTACTGGGTTATTAGAAACTCACTTAACATAATATTTCATAAATTTTAATGCCATGTTAAAATTAATATGCCATCAATTTCCTAATTCAGAATATATTTTTATTTACATCCCTATCATTGCACCTCCATCTTGCTCCTCCATTCCACAGTCCCTTCCCACTTCTTCTCTGAGAGAATGGAACACGACCACTCCACCTGCCCTTCCTATATCCTGCCACCCTGACACATCAAGTCTTTTCAGGGTTAGGCATTTCTTCTCCCACTGATACTATAAGAGAGAGTCGAGAGTGGGGAATTGATTACACAGACAGGCAACAATTTTAAGGATATAGCCCTCTCCACTTGTTTAGGACCTGCATGAAAACCAAGCTGTTTCTATGTGTAGGGAGGCTAGGTCCAGTCAATGTATGATATTTGATTGGTGGTTCAGTCTCTGAGATCATTCTAGGGCCCAGGTTATTTGACTCTGTTAGTCTTTCTGTGAAGATCCTATCCTTCTGAGTCCCTCAATCCTTCCTCATCTTCTTCCATAACAGCCCCTGCTGCTTACACTGTATGGCTGTGGGTCTCTGAATCTTTCTGAGTCAGCTGCTGGGTAGAGCCTCTCAGAGAACAACCATGTTATGCTCCTATCTGAAAACATAACAGAGATCATTAGTAGTGTCATGGATTTCTGCATGCCTATGAGATGGGTCTCAAGTTATTGCTTGAACATTCATTCAGGCTCTGCTCCATCTCCTATCCTTGCATTTCTTGTAGGAAGAATAAGGTCTGGGTGAACATTTCATGGGTGGACTAGTTTCCTAATACTGGGGTTCCTGCATGGCTACAGGACGTGTTCATCTCAGGTTCCATATCCCCACTACTATGATTCCCAGCTGAGTTGATTCCCATTGATTCTTGGGAACCTCCCTTATCTCAGGTTTCTGGCATATCCTTGATATCCCTATTACTCCTCCAGCTACAGATTGCCATTCATTCTTTAGCAATCTGGCCCTCTGTATTTTGTTTCCTGACACCTGATCCTGAAACCCCTCTCCCCATTCCCTGCTCATACCTTCTTCCACCTAATTCCCTTCCTCCATGTGTCTCCTATGATTATTTAATTTCCCCTTCTTAATGAGATTCAAGCTTTCATGCCAGGGCTGTCCTTTTTTAAAAAATAATATTTAATAATTTTTTTTTACACTCTAGTCTTTATTTCACTCCCTGTCCACCCAGGGTTCCCAAGTCTCTGTAGGATAAGGCATACCTTCTTCTACAGAGGCAAGGCCAGGCAGTCCTCTGATATCTATATCAGGGGGTCCTTCAGTTAGTCTCAGTGTCTGAGAGATCTCTGGGTTCTATGTCAGTTGAGACTACTGGTCTTCCAATGGGGTTGCCCTCCTCCAAAACTTCTCCCAAACTTTCCCTAATCCAACCAAAATGGTACTCATCTTCTGTCAATTAGTTGTATGGAAATATCTAATTCTGTCTTGCTCAGCTGCTTGTTGGGCCTCTTGGAGGGCAGCCAACTAGGCTCCTTTTTGTAAGCACACCATAGTATTGGTAATGGTGTCAGGCCTTGGAGACTCCACTTGAGATGAATACCAATTTGGGCCCACCAATGGACCTCCTTTCCCTCAGGCTCTTCTCAATTTTTTCCCTGCAGTTCTTTTAGACAGAAACAATACTGAGTCAGAGTTTTTGATTGTGGAATGGTAACTCATCCCTCCATTTCATGCCCTGTCTTTCTATTGAAGGTGAACTCTACAAGTTCCCACTACCCACTGTATGGTATTTCATCTGAAGTCCCTCCCATAATTCCAGAGAGTCTTTAACCTCCCAAGTCTCTGGTACATTCTAGAGGGTCCTACCACCTCCTCTATCCTGAGTTTGCCTGTTTCCATTTAGTCTGCTGGCCCTCAGGGCTTTACTTCTGTTTTCCCACAGTACCTAATCACATGCCTCTTTTCTCCCTCCTTTCCCCTCTCCACCCAGGTCTTCGCTCTGCCCTCCTTCCCCCTGCCTGTGCTTGTTTTCCTTCTCCCTCTCAAGTGTGACTGAGGCATCCTCACTTCAATTTTTCTAACCTTCATGAGTTCTGTGGAATGTATCCTAGATATTCTATAATTTATGTTTGCTAATATCCACTTATTAGTGAGTACATATTATGTATGTCCTTTTGAGTGTGGGTTAATCTCACTCAGGATATTTTCTAGTTCCATCCATTTGCCAACAAAACTCATGATGTCCTTGTCGTTAATCGATGAATCATTGTGTAAGTGAACCACATTTTCTGTATACAATTTTCTGTTTATGACATCTGGGTTGTTTCCTGCTTCTGGCTATCACACATAAGGTCACTGTGAACATAGTGAAACATGTGCCCCTATGGCATGGTGGAGAATCTTTTGGGGATAGGTCCAAGAGATGTATAGCTGGGTCTTCAGGCAGATCTATTTCCAATTCTCTGAGGAACCTTGAGATTGATTCCCAGATTTTTCAATCCCACCAGCAATGGAGGAGTGTTCCTTTTTCTCCACATCCTTGCCAACATGTGCTATCACCTGAGTTTTTGATCTGAGCCATTTTGATTGGTGTGAGGTGGAAACTCAGGGTCATTTAATTTGCATTTCTCTGATCACTAAGGACTTTGAACATATCTTTAATCGCTTCTCAAACATTTAAGATTCCATTGTTCTAAAATATTCATAGGAGGGGACATGGAGACGAAGTTTAGAGCAGAGACAGAAGTAATGGCCATTCAGAGCCTTCCCCAACTGAGGATACAGCCCTTATATAAAGCCACCAAACCTAGATAATATTGATTAAACCAGGAAGTACATGCTGACAGGAGTCTGATATAGCTATCTCCCAAGAGGCTCAGCAATAGCATGTCAAATACAGAGGCAAATGCTAGCAGCAAACCATTGAACTGAGAGTGGTGTCCCTGTTGGAGGAATTAGAGAAAGGATTGAAGGAACTGAAGGGGCTTGCAACCCCATAAGAACAACGGTATCAACCAACCAGAGCTCACAGGGACTAAAACACTACCCAAAGAATACACATGGACAGACCCATGGATCCTGTTGCATATGTAGCAGAGGATGGCCTTTTTGGGCACCAATGGGAAGAGAAGCCCTTGATTCTGCCAAGGATGAAACCCCCAGTATAGGGGAATGTTGGGGGGAGGCAGGAATGGGAGTAGTTGGGGAGGGGGAACACCCTTACAGATGAAGATGAAAGGTATGGGATAGTGGGCTTATGGCCAGGAAACTGAGAAAGGGGATAGCATTTAAAATATAAATAAAAGGGTTTGGGGATTTAGCTCAGTGGTAGAGGGCTTGCCTAGCAAGCACAAGGCCCTGGGTTCGGTCCCCAGCTCTGAAAAAAAGAAAAAAGAAAAAATAAATAAAATATAACCAGTAAAATTGTTTAAAAAATTCCTTTGAAGTGAATTCTCTGTTTAGTTCTATACCTCATTCTTTGTTTTGGTTGTTTGGTTGTTTGGTGGTTAGCTTCTTGAGTTCTTTGGATATAAGGCCTCTATTAGATGTGGGCTTAGTGAAGTTTTATTTTTTTTGCAATCTGTGGATTGCCTGTTTGTCTTATTGACTATGTCTTTACAGAAGTTTTCCATTTTCAGAAGGTCCCATTTATTAGTTCTTGATCATAGAGACTGAACCATTGGAGTTCTGTTTAAGAAATTTTCCCCTATGCCAATGAGTTTGATGCTCTTTCCAACTTTCTCTTCTACTAGATTCAGTGTACCTGGTTTTATGTTGAGGACTTTGATCCACTTCAAATTGATCTTTTTTTGCTAGGTGACAAATATGGTTCTATTTTCACTTTTTCTACGTACTGACTGTCAGCTAAACCAGCATCATTTATTGAAGATGTTTTCTTTTTTCCCATACTCTTTCTTTCATTCTGTTTGATAATATACTGATTGATCAGAAAATATAACAGTTTTTAACAGTTTCAAAGCGACCCCAAAAAATTCTATCAGAGAACTTCTACAGCTGAGAAACATCTTCAGCAAAGTGACTGGATATAAAATTAGCTAAAGCAAATCAATAGCCTTCCTTTATACAAATGACAAATGAGCTGAGAAATAACGTAGGGAAACAACACTTTTAACAATAGTCTCAAATAACAAAGTATATTGGGATAACTCTAAACAAACAAGTGAAAGATCTCTATGACAAGAACTTTAAGTCTATCAAGAGAGTAACCAATGAAGACCTCAGAAAATGGAGATATGTCTCATGCTCATAGATTGGTAGTATTAATATACTAACAATGACCACCCTATTAAAAGCAATGTACAGATTCAATATAATCCTCATTAAAATTCCAACATCATTCTTCAAAGATATGGAAATAGAAATTCTCAATTTTATATGAAGATCAAGAACTTCAGGATAGCAAAAACAATTCTTAACAATAAAAGAACTTCTGGGACAAATCCCCATCCCTGACCTCAAGCAATACTACAGGGCAATATTATTGAGAGAGAGAGAGAGAGAGAGAGAGAGAGAGAGAGAGAGAGAGAGAGAGAGAGGAGGAGAGAGGGGAGGGGAGAGGGAGAGGGCAGAGAAGAGGGAGAGGGAGAGGGAGAGTGCAAGAGCATCCATGGTATTAGTATACAGTGTATAGACACAAAGATTGATGAATGGAATAGAACTGAAGACTCATAAAACCACACACTTTTGGAAACTTGATCTTTGACAAAGAAGCAAAAATATACAATGAAAAAAGAAAGCATCATCAATCAATGGTGCTGGTCTAACTAGCAGTCAGTATGCAGAAAAATGAAAATAAATCCATATTTGTCACCTAGCACAAAGCTTAAGTCCATGTGTAGCAAGGATCTGAACATAAAAACAGATATACTATATGTAATAGATGAGAAATTAGGGAAGAGTCTAGTACTCATTGGCACAATGGTAATTTCCTAAATAGAAATCCAATGGGCTGTCCTTTTTTTACCTTCCTTCAGTCTTTGTAGTGTAGCTTGTATCCTGCATTTTATAACTAATATTCATTTAAAAGTTATATTAGTCATAAAAGTGAGTGCATACCATTTATGTATTTTGAGTCCTAGTTATGTCACTCAGGGTTATATTCTCAAGAATCCATCGATTTTCCTGTGAAATTCATGCTGTCTTTATTTTTTTAAAAGCTGAGTAGTATTCTACTGTATAGGAATACCACATTTCATGTATTCTTCAGTTTAAGGACATCTCAGTTGTTTCCAGTTATTGGCTATTATGAATGATGTTGTTATGAACATATCTGAGCAAGTATTCCTGTGGTACAGTGTGGCATCCTTTGGGTATATGCCCAAGAGTGGTATAGATCAGTCTTGAGGTAGAACTATTCAATTTTCTGAGAACCCCCAAATTGATTTCCAATGTGGTTGCATGAGTTTTCTCTCCTAACACCAATGGTGGAGTGTTCCTTGGCTCCACCTCGTTGTCAGCATGTGCAATCACTTGAGTTTTTGATCTTACTTATTCTCACTGGTTTAATTTGGAATCTAAGCACTGTTTTGATTTGCATTTCCCTGATGACTAAGGACTTTGAACATTTCTTTATGTTTTTATGGCCATCCAAGATTCTTCTGTTGAAAATTCTCTATTTCTATAACCTATTTTTTTAATTAGCTTTTTTGAATTGTTGCTTTCTAACTTCTTGAGTTCTTTGTAAATTTTGAATATTAGCCCTCTCTCATATTTAGTGTTGCTAAATATCCTTTCTGAATCTGTAGGCTGCTATTTTGTCCTAAGGGCAGTATCCTTTGCCTTAAAGAAGCTTTTTAGTTTTATGAGTTCTCACTTATCAATTGTTGATGTTAGATACTGAGCCACTAATCTTACAGCAAACTGTCTCTTTACAGAGTTCAAGGCTATTCCCCATTTTCTGTTCTATTAGATTTAGTCTATCTGTTTGGTTTTATTGCTGTTGCTGTTGTTGTTGTTGAAGTCCTTATTGTACTTGGACTTTTTTGTACAGGATGATAGATGTGTATCTATTTACATTATTTTACATGCAGACATCCAGTTATTCCAGGACCATTTGTTGAGTGAGTTTTCCCTTGAATGAGTGTTCCTTCTTTTCCAATCAACTGTCCATAGCTATGTGGATTTATTTCAGGGTCTTGGATTCAATTTCCTTGATCAGTGTGTCTGTTTTATAACAATACCATGCAATTTTTATTAGTACTGCTCTGTGGTACATCTTGAAGTCAATGGTGGTCATACTTCCATAAGTTCTTCTATTATACAAGATTGCTTTAGCTATCCTGGGTTTTTGATTTTTGATATGAAGTTGAGAATTTCTCTATCACAATCTGTAAAGTATTGTACCAGAGTTATGGCGGGGATTGCATTCAAGCTTTGGAAATCTTTTGGTAAGATGGTCACTTTCCCTATATTCATCCTATTGATCCATGAGCATGGGAGATCTTAACATCTTCTGATATCTTCCTCCATTTGTTTTTCACAGACTTAAGTTTTTGTCATATAGTTTTTTTTACTTGCTTACAGTTACACAAAGATTTATTATATTATTCATGGCTAATATAAATGGTGTTGTTTCCTTAATTTCTTTCTCGGCCCATTTACCTTTCATGTTAGAGAGAGCCAATGATTTCTTTCAGTTAATTTTGTATCCAGCCCAGTACTATATTGAAGAAATAGGCTGAGAAAGGGCAGCCTTGTTTTGTCCTTGATTTTAGTGGAATTGCTTTAAGTTTCTCCACATTTGGCTTGATGTTGCCTGTTGGCTTGTTGTACATTGTTATGATTATGTTTAGGTATGTTTTTATCCCAGATTTCCCTAAAACTCTTAACATAAATGTGTGTTGGATTTTGTCAAAGGCTGTTTGAGCAATCAATGAGATGATCATGTTTTTTATTTTCCTTTTAGTTTGTTTGTATGGTGGTTTATGTTGATGGATTTGTATATGGAACCATTCCTGCATCCTTGGGATGAAACATAATTGATCATGTTGGATAATTTTTTGATGTGTTCCTGGATTAAGTTTATTATTACTTTTACACAGTATTCATAAGAAAAATTGGTTTGAAATTCTATTTCTTTGTTGAGTCTTTGTGTGATTTAGGTATGAGGCTGATTGTGGCTTCCTAGAATGAGTTTAGAAGTCTTCTTTCTGTTTCTATTTTGTGGAATAGTTTAAAAAGTATTGGTATTTGCTCTTCTTTGAAGGTCTAGTAGAATTCTACACAGAAATCATCTGACACCAACTATGATAACTAAGGCTTTTGTTGGGTATAGTAGTGTAGGTTGCCATTTGTGCTTATTTAGATGTTCTAAGTTACCTGTGGGTACATACTGAGATAGTATAAATGACTAAATATATATGTAGACACAAGTATCAAAAATCAGGTGATGCTAGAGAATTCCTTCATGTTCTTGCATGGTTTGAATATTAATAGTAAATTGATTCAAATACAGCACATATTTAGCTTTTATATAAAGATTAATTTAGATTAATTTAATAGGAATAGTAATTAGATATGCTTGTACTTGTGTGACATGAGCAGACATTTCTGCCTACAAATACAAAACACATTCAAAATAAACTTTTAATCATTTTAAACTTTAAAAATTATTACTTTGAGCATAGAAAGATTTAGTGAACAGAATTACAGATAATTGTTTAACGAAAATACCAATTTCTGTATTAGGTTGCACTTGTCTGAAAGTGCAATGTGTACGCTGACATAAACATTCTTGTTATGTTTTTAATTTCTTTTCTCCCCACAATGATTTAGATGTTATGCTAGCAGATGCACAATGAGGAATTCAGAAACACTATTTTCACTGTCAAACAGTTTTCTTTTTCTCCACCAGAAAAAGACAATTAAGGATATGTTTTTCATTCACTTCTTGAAGTCAATGAAATCTGTGGGAAAAAGTGTTCTTCACAGCTTAATTTTGATCAACATTTTAGTGTAATAAGGCACAAGTCTTATATGAGTATCCTGTATCACCTTGGCAGGGAATAGAGAGGCAAAGATTAAAACAGACACAGAAGGAACACCCATTCACAGCCTGCCCCACATGTGGCCCATACATATACAGCCATCCAATTAGGACAAGATGGATGAAGCAAAGAAGTGCAGGCAGCAGGAGCCGATGTAGATCTCTCCTGAGAGACACGGCCAGAATACCAAATACAGAGGCAATGCCAGCAAAACCACTTGAACTGGAATAGGATCCCCGTTGAAGGATCTGGGAAGAGAGAAGAGGGGGGAAAGGACAATTCAGATATGGAGGAGATGGGGGAGAATTACAGAGGGTCAGGAATTGGAAAGTAGGCAATTTAGCAGTGGGGGAGGGGGAACTAGGGGTAGCCACTAGAAAGTCTCAGATGCCAGGGACCCAAGAGGTTTCTAGGATCCAACATGGAGGACATTAGCTGAAGTACCCAAAAGAAGGGAGAGATAACCTGTAGAGACCACATCCAGAGGTTAGGCAAGGCCCCTGGATGGAGAATGGGTCCACTTACTCATCTCCAAATTTTTAACCCAGAATTACTCCTGTCTAAAGGAAATATGCAGACAAAGTTTGGAGCTGAGACTGAAGGAGAGGCCATCCAGAGACTGTCCCACCTAGGGATCCATCCCGTATACAGACACCAAACACAGACACTATTGCTGATGCTAAGAAGTACTTGCTGACAGGAGCCTGTTATAGCTGTTTTCTGAGAAGCTCTGCCAGAGCATGACAAATAGTGGTGAATGCTCACAGCCAACCATCGGATTGAGCATGGGGACCACAATGGAAGTGAGAGAAGGAATGAAGGAACTGAAGGGGTTTGCAACCCTATAGGAAGAACAATATCAATCGTCCAGAACCCCCAGAGCTTCCAGGGACTAAACCACCAACCAAAGAGGGGACCCAGCCGCATATGTAGTAGAGGGTGATCTTATCTGGCATCAGTGGGAGAAGAGGCCCTTTGTCCTGTGCTTGATTCTCCATTGTATGGGAATGCCAGGGGAGTGAAGACGGAGAGGGTGGGTGGGAGCGACAGCACCCTGATAGCAGCAACAGAAGGGGGAGAACTGAGGTAGGGGTTTTTCAAAGGAGAAAACAAAAAAGGGGATAACATTTGAAATGTAAATGAATAAAATATCCAATAAAATATAATACAAAAAAGTACTTATTCTGATATCCATGTCCTGCTGCCACCATCTCAGTTTGAGAACTATAAGCAAATAACTCACTGACTGCTTTTTTTTTAGTAAGTTCAAGTTTACATTCAGCCAAAATATTCCATTTTCAAATCTACGAACACAAAAATATAAAATGTCTGATAGAGAATAACCTTGAAACTGATTGGAAACTGATGAAGGCTAA
The DNA here is from genome assembly GCF_011064425.1 of Rattus rattus. Lineage (NCBI taxonomy): Eukaryota > Metazoa > Chordata > Mammalia > Rodentia > Muridae > Rattus > Rattus rattus. The sequence goes on from NC_046172.1 coordinate 73,931,612, forward strand.
GTTTTTGCTTGACTAAAGAGTAACAGTGAGAAGTGAGTCAAAAATCTCAAATAAGCCTAATTATACTGTGAAAACATACAATATGCCATATACACATTACAGGATTAAATTCAAGGACAGCTAGTCTTATATTAGCTCAAGCCAAAAATATGTCTATTAATGCCCTTAAAATTCATTAAAATATACTTGGATATGAGATTGTTCTGGATATTCTGCACTTTTTGCATTTGATATTTTCAGACATGTCATACAGTTCCTACCTTCTTGGCTTGTTCTTTTTTTACATTTCAATCCTATGCAACTGGACAACCATATATATGTAATTGCTTCAATTCTTTCTGGACTATATAATTCCATTCTGAAATTTTCTTAATAACATATAGGAAATCAATGGACAATAAGAATAATGGGCATTCATATGTATTAGAAATTTAAGCATTGACAACTTTCTACATCTGCTTTTGGGCAATTGATTTAAATGTCTGACCTGTGAACAAGATCTCCAGAATTGCTTGTTGTATATACAAAATATAAATGGTGTAGTGTCATTGCTTTATATGTAAATGTCTCTGGAGAACAGCCAAACCAGGCTACCATTCTACTGAACATTTCTTTTAAGTACTATTGATCCTTCTATTTCGATTGCTTTATCTATTAAACTGTTGCATAATCACTGTCCTGACAGTTTGGAGAATAGTCTTTCCTTTCAAATACACATAACTTTTAGACAGTGAGTTGAGCATGTCCAGTAAGTAACCTCCCTGTATTTAAACCAGATGAGCACATAATGACTCTGGTATCACATTCATCATATATTAACAAAAGGAATCAATATGAAGACAGCCTTACAAAGGATGAGAAATTTTTAAGACTTTAAGAAAAGTACTGCCCCACCTGTGAATCCATCCTACATGTAGAAACCAAACCCAGTCACTATTGTTGATTCCAAGAAGTTCTTGCTGACAGGACCCTGATAAAGCTATCTTCTGAGAGGTTCTGCCAGATCCTGACAAACACAGACAGTTAAGCTCGGAGTCAGTCATCAGACTGATCACACGGACGCCAGTGGAGGAGTTAAGAGAAGGACTGAAGGAGCTGAAGAGGCCTTCTCTGACATCAATGGCGGAGGTGAGGTCCTTGGTCCTGTGAGGGCTTGATGCCCCAGTGTAGGGCAATACTAGGGCAGTGAGGCAGGAGTGGTTGGGAGGGGAATATCCTTACTGAAGCAGAGTGAGGGGGGATGGGATAGGAGCTTTGCACAGGGGAAAACAGGAAAGGGGATAACATTTGAAATGTACCTAAATAAATGTACATAAATAAAATATTCAATTTAAAGTGTACTGCTATAGTTGTTTGATGAATATTCATCAGCTGTTATTTGTTTTATTTTTATAATTTATTTATTGTTGTCTGTGAGCAAGAAATTATACAATATAATTTAGGGTTCATTATAATCACCTGGCATTCCATACAACAGCAGCATTTTCCATAGATTTCAAATATTAGAAAAAGCTCTCATATTAAATAATGATTTCTATAATTTATAAATGATACACATAGGAAATATATAAATTAAATCATTTTAAACAAGATATAACTGTGGCAGATAATACATATTTTTATTACTGGTAGCAACTTACAGTTTTTCTTCAATAGTATTCACCGGAAGGCCCTAAATATCCAGGCACTCAAAGTTCATGAATAAGTAGCTGAATGAACTGTTCTGTTTCAGATGAACTGCCATCATGAACATTACCTAGTTCCTTTCAGAAACAAACATTTGTAAGTTAAAAATAATCATTTATAGTTTCTGAATTTCCCTACATTAGTAGACATTTAAATATACTTTAGAATGACTTAACTAGGTTTTTTTATTTTTTTAGGATTTCATAATCTCTTGAAAGATGTTTCAGTTCCAATTGCTTAGAAACTATTTTTCAGATGAAAATGTCAAGCTGTTCCAAATTTTTTTAATGTATAATATTTCCATTTGGAGAGTACAAAAACATTAAACTGTTGTACTGCCTCTGGTCTACTGCCTTGAAAATATGCTTTGTGCATAAGAGACAAACACTGAATATTTTTTATCAAAATCATAAGAGTCTGGAAACATTCTACAGAACTGCCATGCATATTTTCATAAACATCACATTTATGAGGTATTTTAGAATACTTTTTCTTTCTAGTACAAAAATTAGGCAATAAAAATTGAACATTATTTTGGAATTTAATTTTGGGAGTAGAGAATATCAAAAGACATTCTAGCCAGGTAGAACAATCATTTCTTTCATCCTGAGAATCGATTAAACAGAAAAAACTTTGCCATTGCACACATCTTGCTTTTTAGGGCTAACAACAAAAGGACAGTTTACAACCACTTTCCACCTGTGCAAATTGTTCTGTAGCTAAGAGTCAAAATACATCCTAAGGATAACAGCATGATACTGTTTTTTTTCCCCACTTATTATTTTCTCTACTATCTGTGAACACATTTCTTTCATTTCTTTCTATCTTTTATAGAAAAACAACATAAGTTTGGGAGAATATTTCTTTAAGCTTTTTGAGCAAGTTGACAATACATTCCAAGTGCTAAGTCTTTGTTTAAGTCTAAGTACATTCCTAAAGTTGTAAGATATGTAATATATAAAATACTACATATATCCAAATTATTATGATATACAACATATCATATGACTTCAGTTTAAATAATTTGAAGGTAAAACTTATCATTTCACTCTAAATGGAATTAGTATACATAAGTGAATACATCATGTGTCACATTCTGATTTCTCCTTAACAAGAAAAATAGTTTTGTAAAGGCACTGTTACTACTACTATTAATGAAGAAATTGCAATGGAATAAGCCGAATGAGATTACTATACTGTCTAAAATCCAAAGCAATTGTTTATCTTTCAAATGATGAAAAACTCTGACAAATTTACTTCATTTATTTTATCAAATATTCTCATCGTAATATTTTTCTATATTTTCCTAATGCATAACAGTCTGTTATGCCTTCAGATTATTTGGGAAATATTTTCAGATTTTTTTTCTGAGTTGCACATCATTGAGTGAGCATTTGACAGTAGCTACACAAAAAGGGGGGTGAGCTATAAAATTGAGATAAAAGATTTCTCTTGTCAATGTTATCATTGTTTATCAATGAACAAGAAGTTCTTATGCCTTTGCAATATCCAACAGAGAACCTGATTGCAATTTAACTGCTTCCAATAATAAACAAATAATTATTTTTTTAGACGTTCAGGTGTTAAGGAGAGGAGGCCAAGAGAGTGACTGGAGCGTTGTACCAATGTCATTAACACAACAAGACAGTCATTTGCTTGGTGATTTAAGCAAAAGTCAACTTTAGAAGTGTTAATGTACAAACTTTAAATGACTTTAAAGAATATTCTGTCTCATACTTAAGTTCTTGCTAAAGGGCACATAGTTGAACTAATAACAAAATTTCCAATACAATCTTGTTTTCCTATTTCAATTTAATATGTACCTTTAACTTTTTAGAATTTTGTATTGAAACAACACAGTTTTATATTCCTATTTTCCGTGAAAGAGACTCAGTAGTTTATGTGCTTTGCTTATTTAAAACTACTAAATGTAAGCCAGATATTTATTTGTTAGCAGAGAAACAATGACATAATGCCATTAATTTTGCTAAAAGAAGCATTCAGATATTTTTTCTAATTTCACATAAATTGCTTAAAACATGATATATGATCCCACAGCATTAATCCTATAATGATTGTCCATTTTTGCTTTCTTCCTACCATGCACACACATTATTCATTTACTGCATTGCCTACTCAGCACAGCTAGCTAATGTAGGCAAATCTGAATTTGAGTAAAATAAACGTTAGATAATTATTATTTCAGGTACAAGTTCCTCAAATACATTAAATTATCTTTTCATTTTTGATATCTGCAAGCAGAATTTTAAGAATATGCTTTTGATATATATATTGATTGATTGCTTGGTGGTTAAGAGCACTGACTCCTCTTTCAGAGGTCCTTATTTCAAATCCCAGCAACCACATGATGGATCCCAAACACCTGTAATGAAATCTGATGCCCTCTTCTGGTGTGTCTGAAAACAGCTATAGTGTACTTATAATAAATAAACAAACAAACAAATAAATAAATAGATAAATAAATAAATGAATAACCAGTATAAATTTTAAATATAGATAATCACCAACAAAACTGACTGTTACCATTGCACACATAATAATGCTTTTGATATGTGTCAGATGAATGAAAATAATTTGTATGGACTTGGATGTTGAAGGTACATAATAGTCATAGATTCTTATTGCTCATCTAATATTTTGTATGATTTATAGATTTCAATGTGTTGATGATGGTATTTCAGAGTGAAGGGAATTTCTTTTTTTATAGCTTTCTCTTTTTTCATTTTTTAAATTGGATATTTTTATATACATTTCAAATATTATCACCCTTCCTGGTTTTCCCTCTGGAAACAACCTATCTCATTCCCCCTCCCCCTGCTCCTATAAGTGTGCTTCCCCACCCACACACCCTCCCTCTTGCCCGCCCTGGCATTCCCTTATACTGAAGCATCCAGCCTAAACAGGACCAAGGGCATCTCTTCCCACTGATACCCTACAAGGCTGCCCTCAGCTACATATGTGGATGGAGACATGGGTTTGTTCATGTGTAGTGTTTTGTTGTTGGTTTGGTCTCTGGGAGCTCTGGGGGCTGTGGTTGGTTGATATTGTTGTGCTTCCTATAGGATTGCAAACCTCTTCACCATCTCAGTCCTTTCTCTACCTCCTCCACTGGGGACATGCTGACAGGACACTGATAGAGCTTGCTTTTTAATAGTGCCTCATCATTCCAAATTTAGCTCAGTATATGTTAGATTACAAACAGGGCTTGATGTATTACCCCTCTTAATCAAGGATATAAAGTCAGAAGATGGACTTTTTTTATTAACTTGAATATTTCTTATATACATTTAAAGTGTTGTTCCCTCCTTTCGGTTTTTCCTTGCAGGTGTTCCTCCACCCCTCCCCCATTGCCTCCCTCCCCAACAATCTAGTTCACTGGGGTTCAGTCTTATGGGACCCAGGGCTTCCCCTTCCACTGGTGCTCTTACTAGGATATTCATTGCTACCTATGAGGTCAGAGTCAGGGTCAGTCCATGTATAGTCTTTAGGTAGTGGCTTAGTCCTGGAAGCTCTGGTTGCTTGGCATTGTTGTACATGTGGGGTCTCAGCCCCTTCAAGCTCTTCAGTTCTTTCTCTGATTCCTTCAGCAACGGGGTCCTATTCTCAGTTCAGTGGTTTGCTGCTGGCATTAGCCTCTGTATTTGCTGTATTCTGGCTGTGTCTCTCAGGAGCGATCTACACTTCTGCACTTCTTTGCTTCATCCATCTTGTCTAATTGGGTGGCTGTATATATATGGGCAACATATGGGGCAGGCTCTGAATGGGTGTCCCTTCAGTCTCTGTTTTAATCTTTGCCTCTCTCTTCCCTGCCAATGGTATTCTTATTCCCCTTTTAAAGAAGGGTGAAGCATTCACATTTTGATCATCCGTCTTGAGTTTCATTTGTTCTAGGCATCTAGGGTAATTCAAGCATTTGGGCTAATAGCCACTTATCAATGAGTGCATACCATGTATGTCTTTCTGTGATTAGGTTAGCTCCTCAGGATGATATTTTCCAGTTCCAACCATTTGCCTACAATTTCATAAAATCGTTGTTTTTGATAGCTGAGTAATATTCCATTGTGTAGATGTACCACATTTTCTGTATCCATTCCTCTGTTGAAGGGCATCTGGGTTCTTTCCAGCTTCTGGCTATTATAAATAAGGCTGCGATGAACATAGTGGAGCATGTCTCTTTTATATGTTGGGGCATCTTTTGGGTATATGCCCAAGAGGGTATAGCTGGATCCTCAGGCAGTTCAATGTCCAATTTTCTGAGGAACCTCCAGACTGATTTCCAGAATGGTTGTACCAGTCTGCAACCCACCAACAATGGAGGAGTGTTCCTCTTTCTCCATCATCCTTGCCAGCATTTGCTGTCACCTGAGTTTTTTTGATCTTAGCCATTCTCACTGGTGTGAGGTGAAATCTCAGGGTTGTTTTTTGATTGCATTTCCCTGATGACTAAAAGATGTTGAACATTTCTTTAGGTGTTTCTCAACCATTCGGCATTCCTCAGCTGTGAATTCTTTGTTTAGCTCTGAACCCCATTTTTTTAATAGGGTTATTTGTCTCCCTACGGTCTAACTTTTTGAGTTCTTTGTATATTTTTGATATAAGGCCTCTATCTGTTGTAGGATTGGTAAAGATCTTTTCCCAATCTGTTGGTTGCCGTTTTGTTCTAACCACAGTGTCCTTTGCCTTATAGAAGCTTTGCAGTTTTATGAGATCCCATTTATGGCAATGATTCTTGATCTTAGAGCATAAGCCATTGGTGTTTTTGTTCAGGAAATTTTTTTCCAGTGCCCATGTGTTCAGATGCTTCCCTAGTTTTCTTCTATTAGTTTGAGTGTGTCTGGTTTGATGTGGAGGTCCTTGATCCACTTGGACTTAAGCTTTGTACAGGGGTGATAAGCATGGATCGATCTGCATTCTTCTACATGTTGACCTCCAGTTGAACCAGCACCATTTGCTGAAAATGCTATCTTTTTTTCCATTGGATGGATTTGGCTCCTTTGTCAAAAATCAAGTGACCATAGGTGTGTGGGTTCATTTCTGGGTCTTCAATTCTGTTCCATTGGTCTATCTGTCTGTCTCTGTACCAATACCATGCAGTTTTTATCACTATTGCTCTGTAATACTGCTTGAGTTCAGGGATAGTGATTCCCCCTGAAGTCCTTTTATTGTTGAGGATAGTTTTAGCTATCCTGGGTTTTTTTTCTTCAGATGAATTTGCAAATTGTTCTGTCTAACTCTTTGAAGAATTGGATTGGTATTTTGATGGGGATTGCATTGAATCTGTAGATCTCTTTTTGGTAAAATGGCCATTTTTACTATATTAATCCTGCCAATCCATGAGCATGGGAGATCTTTCCATCTTCTGAGGTCTTCTTCAATTTCTTTCTTCAGTGTCTTGAAGTTCTTATTGTACAGATCTTTTACTTGCTTGGTTAAAGTCACACCGGGTACTTTATATTATTTGGGTCTATTATGAAGGGTGTCGTTTCCCTAATTTCTTTCTCGGCTTGTTTCTCTTTTGTGTAGAGGAAGGCTACTGATTTATTTGAGTTAATTTTTATACCCAGCCACTTTGCTGAAGTTGTTTATCAGCTTTAGTAGTTCTCTGGTGGAACTTTTGGGATCCTTAAATATACTATCATATCATCTGCAAATAGTGATATTTTGACTTCTTCTTTTCGATCTGTATCCCTTGACCTCCTTTTGTTGTCTGATTGCTCTGGCTAGAACTTCAAGAACTATATTGAATAAGTAGGGAGAGAGTGGGCAGCCTTGTCTAGTCCCTGATTTTAGTGGGATTGCTTCAAGTTTCTCTCCATTTAGTTTAATGTTAGCCACTGGTTTGCTGTATATGGCTTTTACTATGTTTAGGTATGGGCCTTGAATTCCTATTCTTTCCAGGACTTTTATCATGAAGGGGTGTTGAATTTTGTCAAATGCTTTCTCAGCATCTAATGAAATGATCATGTGGTTTTGTTCTTTCAGTTTGTTTATATAAATGGATCACGTTGATGGTTTTCCGTATATTAAACCATCCTGCATGCCTGGGATGAAGCCTACTTGATCATGGTGGATGATTGTTTTGATGTGCTCTTGGATTGGTTTGCCAGAATTTTGTTGAGTATTTTTGCGTCGATGTTCATAAGGAAATTGGTCTGAAGTTCTCTTTCTTTGTTGGGTCTTTGTGTGGTTTAGGTATAAAATAATTGTGGCTTCATAGAAGGATTCGGTAGTGCTCCATCTGTTTCAATTTTGTGGAATAGTTTGGATAATATTGGTATGAGGTCTTCTATGAAGGTCTGATAGAATTCTGCACTAAACCCGTCTGGACCTGGGCTCTTTTTTGTTGGGAGACCTTTAATGGCTGCTTCTATTTCCTTAGGAGTTATGGGGTTGTTTAACTGGTTTATCTGTTCCTGATTTAACTTGATTACCTGGTATCTGTCTGGAAATTGTCCATTTCCTGTAGATTTTCAAGTTTTGTTGAATATAGGCTTTTATAGTAAAGATCTGATGATTTTTTGAATTTCCTCTGAATCTGTAGTTATGTCTCCCTTTTCATTTCTGATTTTGTTAATTTGGACACACTCTCTGTGTCCTCTCGTTAGTCTGCTAGGGGTTTATCTATCTTGTTGATTTTCTCAAAAGAACCAACTTTTGGTTCTGTTGATTCTTTCTATGTTCCTTTTTTGTTTCTACTTGGTTGATTTCAGCTCTGAGTTTGATTATTTCCTGCCTTCTACTCCTCCTGGGTGTATTTGCTTCTTTTTTGTTCTAGAGCTTTTTAGGTGTGCTGTCAAGCTGCTGACATATGCTCTTTCCTGTTTCTTTCTGCAGGCACTCAAGCGCTATGAGTTTTCCTCTTAGCACAGCTTTCATTGTGTCCCATAAGTTTGGGTATGTTGTACCTTCATTTTCATTAAATTCTAAAAAAAGTTTTAATTTCTTTCTTTATTTCTTCCTTGACCAGGTTATCATTGAGTAGAGCATTGTTCAATTTCCCGCGTATATGTGGGCATTCTTCCCTTATTGTTATTGAAGACCAGCTTTAGGCCGTGGTGGTCGATACTTGCGCATGGGATTATTTCTATCTTTCTGTACCTGTTGAGGCCCGTTTTTTGACCAATTATATGGTCAATTTTGGAGAAAGTACCATGAGGAGCTGAGAAGAAGGTATATCCTTTTGCTTTAGGATAGAATGTTCTATAAATATCCGTTAAGTCCATTTGGCTCATGACTTCTCTTAGTCTGTCTACGTCTCTGTTTAATTTCTGTTTCCATGATCTGTCCATTGATGAGAGTGGGGTGTTGAAATCTCCCACTATTATTGTGTGAGGTGCAATGTGTGTTTGAGCTTTAGTAAGGTTTCTTTTTTTATGTATGTAGGTGCCCTTGTATTTGGGGCATAGATATTTAGGATTGAGAGTTCATCTTGGTGGATTTTTCCTTTGATGAATATAAAGTGTCCTTCCTTATCTTTTTTGATGACTTTTAGTTGAAAATTGATTTTATTTGATATTAGAATGGCTACTCCAGCTTGCTTCTTCCGACCATTTGCTTGGAAAGTTGTTTCCCAGCCTTTCACTCTGAGGTAGTGTCTGTCTTTGTCTCTGAGGTGTGTTTCCTGTAGGCAGCAGAATGCAGGGTCCTCGTTCTATTATCCAGTTTGTTAATCTATGTCTTTTTATTGGGGAGTTGAGGCCATTGATGTTGAGAGATATTAAGAATAGTGATTATTGCTTCCTGTTATATTCATATTTGGATGTGAGGTTATGTTTGTGTGCTTTTCTTCTCTTTGTTTTTGTTGCCAAGACAATTAGTTTCTTGCCTCTTCTAGGGTATAGCTTGCCTCCTTATGTTGGGCTTTACCATTTATTATCCTTTGTAGTGCTGGATTTGTGAAAAGATATTGTGTAAATTTGGTTTTGTCATGGAATATCTTGGTTTCTCCATCTATGTTAATTGAGAGTTTTGCAGGATACAGTAGCCTGGGCTGGCATTTGTGTTCTCTTAGGGTCTGTATGACATCAGTCCAGGATCTTCTGGCCTTCATAGTTTCTGGCGAAAAGTCTGGTGTGATTCTGATAGGTCTGCCTTTATATGTTACTTGACCTTTTTCCCTTACTGCTTTTAATATTCTTTCTTTATTTTGTGCGTTTGGTGTTTTGACTATTATGTGACGGGAGGTGTTTCTTTTCTGGTCCAATCTATTTGGAGTTCTGTAGTCTTCTTGTATGCCTATGGGTATCTCTTTTTAGGTTAGGGAAGTTTTCTTCTATGATTTTGTTGAAGATATTTACTGGTCCTTTGAGCTGGGAGTCTTCACTCTCTTCTATACCTATTATCCTTAGGTTTGATCTTCTCATTGAGTCCTGGATTTCCTGTATGTTTTGGACCAGTGGCTTTTTCCGCTTTTACATTATCTTTGACAGTTGAGTCAATGATTTCTATGGAATCTTCTGCTCCTGAGATTCTCTCTTCCATCTCTTGTATTCTGTTGGTGAAGCTTGTATCTACAGCTCCTTGTCTCTTCTTTTGGTTTTCTATATCCAGGGGTTGTTTCCATGTGTTCTTTCTTGATTGCTTCTATTTCCATTTTTAATTCCTTCAACTGTTTGATTGTGTTTTCCTGGAATTCTTTCAGGGATTTTGTGTCTCCTCTCTATGGGCTTCTACTTGTTTATTTATGTTTTCCTGGAATTCTTTCAGGGATTTTTGTGATCCTCTCTATGGGCTTTCTATGGAATTTTTTCAGGGATTTTGTTTTCCTGGAATTCTTTCAGGCATTTTTTTGTGATTCTCTCTGTGTTCTCTTCCTTGTTCTCTAAGGGAGTTCTTCATGTCTTTCTTGAAGTCCTCCAGCATCATGGTCAAATATGATTTTGAAACTAGATCTTGCTTTTCTGGTGTGTTTGGATATTCCATGTTTGTTTTGATGGGAGAATTGGGCTCTGATGGTGCCATGTAGTCTTGGTTTCTGTTGCTTGGGTTCCTGCACTTGCCTCTCGCCATCAGATTATCTCTAGTGTTACTTTGTTCTGCTATTTCTGACAGTGGCTAAACTGTCCTATAAGCCTGTGTGTCAGTAGTGCTGTAAACCTGTTTTCCTCTCTTTCAGTCAGTTATGGGGAGAGAGTGTTCTGCTTTCGGGCGTGTAGTTTTTCCTCCCTACAGGTCTTCAGCTGTTCCTGTGGACCTGTGCCTTGAGTTCACCAGGCATCCACTTGCAGCAGAAAAGATGGTCTTACCTGTGGTTCCGAGGCTCAAGTTCGCTCCCGGGGTGCTGCCCACAGGCTCTCAGTGGTGGTAGCATCCAAGTAGATCTGGGCCGCCCTTTCCAGGAGCCTCTGTGCACCAGGGTTCCAGATGAAGTTTGGTGTTTTCCTCTGGAATCAGTAATGTGTGCAGAAAGCAGTCTCTTCTGGTTTCGCAGGCGTGTCTGCCTCTCTCTGAAGGTTTAGCTCTCCCTCCCAGGGGATTTGGGTGCAGAGAACTGTTTATCCGGTCTGTTTCCTTCAGGTTCCGGCGGTGTCTCAGGCAGGGGTCCTGCCTCCTGGGCCCTCCCCACGGGCATCCAGAGGCCTTATACAGTTTCCTCTTGGGCCAGGGATGTGGGCAGGTGTGGGCAGTGTTGTTGGTCTCTTCCGCTCTGCAGCCTCAGGAGTGCCCACCTGACCAGGCGGTGAGGTCTCTCTCCCATGGGATCTGGGAGCAGAGAGAGCTGCTGCCAATCTTCTGGATTTTAACACTACCTTTTTTGTTGTTCTTTTGTTTTTGAGCACCTTAAACTATATTCTGTTTATAATTGAGTAAATTGTCAGAATTCTTTCTCTTTCTTTTTGTTTTTACAGTGCTTGCATTTTAATGTTTTTTTTTATTTTTTCTTTTCTGTCTCTTCTACATCCCATATCTCCTCTCCACTCCTCCCCCTTCTCTACAAGGTTGTTCCCATCCCACCCACCCCACCAGACCACTAAACTCCCTGGGAACTCCAGTCTCTTGAGGGTTAGCTGCATCTTCTCTGACTAAACACAGACCCAGCAGTCTTTTGCTGTATATGTGTTGAAAACATCATAGCAGCTGGTGTACGTTGCCTGGTTGGTGATGAGTGTCTGAGAGATCTTTGGGTTCCAGGTTAATTTAGACTGCTGGTCCTCCTACAAGGAAGCCTTTCTCCTCAGTATCTTCCAGCTTTTCCTTAATTCAACCACAATGATCAGTAGCTTCTGTTCATTGGGTCATGATAGGTCCCTTTTTGTGAGTGCTCCATACCCTTAGAAATAGTGTCAGAGCTTGGGGTGTCCCCTTGAGCTGGATCCCAATCTGGGTCTATCACTGGACCTTCTTTTCCTAAGGCTCTTCTCCATTTCCATCCCTACATTTCTTTCAAACAGGAAGGGAATTTCAATTGATAAATTAGATACTTCAACTGTGCCACATGTGTTCTCCAAAAATAAAAGTGTCTGCTATTAAATTTTTCATTATGTTCCGTAGAGTTTGAGAATCCCAGTTATTTCATATTCTCACTGACATTTTACATGTTGCCCTTACAATTTTAGTCATTTCAGTAGACACAATATCTTAAGATTGTTTGCCATTATCTCTTTCTGATAAAGATTCTATTTAATTACTTTCACATTTCTTCATTGAATTAAATGTTTACATTACAGGATCAAACAAGTTCTTAAGTTATATTAATTAATTTAGATGCTACAGATTACTAGATATGGTTGAATTTCTTTAATGTTGATATTTAAGCCAACCCTCTCCAATTTTAGAGCTATTAATTTAAAATGTTTTCTTAGTAATATTTGCTTATGTGTATGGGCCTAGCTTATCTGAAGGTCATGTAGATTCATATTATGGTAATTATTCATGAAAGTTAATAATTTTATACTGCACCTTTATATTGCAGTATGTTGGATTTTGTGTGTGTGTGTGTGTGTGTGTGTGTGTTTAGAATTTGGATAAGTAGTCATTAATTTAAAAAAATCTTATGTTTTATTCATATTATTCTGATGATATTTGTTGAAAAATATTCCTTATGCATTGACTTGTTTTGGAATATCTGTCAAATATGTTAATGACACTGCGAATTAATACTGTAATAATACTGGGTTTCACCTTATTTCAACACTGTTTAGTCATATACCCAAAATCTTGAGAGCACACAAATAATACTATGTAGCACATGGGTTTGCCAAACTAGGACGTAAAAAAGTCTATGTATATTAAACACATTTTCAGTTTATAATTTTATACTATACTTATATTAGAAGGTAAATTTAAGATGAATTTAATGACATCTGTATATTTCTATATATTCAGATATTGTTTAATTTCTTAGGGCAATGTGTTTAGAGTATGGAAATCATTCACATGTATATATTACCACTGTTCTTAAGGTGCTTTATTTAATTTGATATAAACTCTGTCATTAAATTTTATTTTCTAGCTATCTTCTATTAACATAGATGCAATGAGTGTGTGCATGACTCACTCTGACACATACAATTTCAATAATTAATTATTCAATTGTTTTTGTTGTTCAGTGGATACTCTGAATTGTTACATTCCCCTCATTGTATCATCTGTAGATATAATAAATTGTAATTCTTTCTGGCCCTTAAATCTATTAAGCTTGTTTGATAATTTATCATATTTTGTAATAAACCCTGAGCAATTATGAACAACAAAATAGACATGAGTATAACATTCTTCTCAATCGTACACAAAAATTATTCCCAAATCTCAAGTTAAAATATATGATTAGCTATACATTTTCCTTGATATGCTTTAGTTTGTGGAGCTTAACAGTCCTAGTTTATTAAAATATGTATAAAATGATAATGTTGAATTTTTAGGTTATACTGATTTTGTACAATTATTTTTCCAATTAAAGTTGTTTGTATATATAAATTTTTCCCTTATTCTAGAATTCTTTTTTGGAGATAATAAGTAAAGAAAGCATTTTCCTTAGTATTCAATGTATATTTCATTTGCAAAGAATACCTTCCCCATTTTTCTGTCTTTAATCTCTGAGGGGGTAGGGCCCCCTTGATATCTGCCTAAACTGATGCATTCAGTTTCTGCCAGATTAGGTTATGAAGCATTTTCTAGAAGAGAATGGTTCAAAGCAGACTTTCTGGAATTCCAGCTCTTATCATCTTTTCAATCTATGTTCCAGGATATTTCCTAAGACATAGATGCAGGACTGGTAATGTAAATCTATCAATTTGACATGAACTCCTCATGATATATTAATTTCTGCATCTTGCTCAGTTATAATTTTTTGTGATGGCCTGCATTTCTCTAAGAGAAACTACTTTTGTGAGTGAGGAAAACTAAATTTATCTAGGGATATAGAATAAAATCAAGTAAGAAAGCAACCACAAGGGGGAGGAAATGAGGGACCTGTGAAGAAAAGGGGATAGGAGGAAGAGGGGAACATGGTCTGGTATTGGGTGGGGGTAAAAGATGCAGAAAAGATAAACCTAACCCTCAAGAGAATGGAGAACCCAGGGAGTTCAGTGATCTGGTGTGTGAGTGTGCGTTTAGGGTGGGATGGGACATCCTAGTGGAGACGGGGGAGGGGTGGGGGCTGAAATGTGGAACAGTCCGACGGTAGACATGGAGGGCAATAAAATCTGGAGAAGAGAGGGAGAGAGGGAGAGAGAGATATATATAAGAAAAAAAAGAATGTACTATTGCCATTGCTTAGAAAAGCAAAATTCTCAATGACATTTTAACTTGTATCCTTACAATTATAAAAGATTGGGATTTTATAAGTACAAAAGATTATACATTATAAAACAAACTGATAGTTTAGAATAAATTAGAAATTGCAGTAAGGAACATGTTCATTTGCTTTTAATTTTTACTATTTTCATTTTATGGATAATATTTTTTTTTCTTAAAAGCAATAGCAAAGAGAAAGAGCACCATTGTCCACAGAAAATGACATCACCATCATCACCATCACCACCTCCAATAACAAAACATTAGTTATATTATAAAAGAAGACTTAATAGTCATGGATATGTAAATAAAATAGCATGGACATTATTAACAGTCTAATATATATGTATCAAAAACAGTATGTACTGGAGAATTTAAAAAACATCTATGGTACGAATACCCACCTACACACTAACCTATTAGTTTTCCAAATTAAAGTCTTACAAAGAATTAAGTGCTTTTGAAGTTATCCTTATCTCAATAAATATTTACAAACATTTTTATACTTTCTTTTATCATGACATTTAATCTTCAAAGATTTACTTTTTAATATACCTAAAAATATCCACCTTTTACCACTTACAGAATTAATACAAAAGTCAAAGTTACAATCAGATGACCCCAGTCTCTATTACCATGCTTCCTACTCAATGTCAGTTTTATTTATTTATTTTTTATTGGATATTTTATTTACATTTCAAATTTTATTGCCTTTCCTGGTCTACTATCCCTAAGCCCCCTATCCTATTCCTCCTCCATGTCAGTTTTTAATCACAAGAGCTACAGTTGAAAATTCTCTTATGTATAAAATAACAATCGAAACCTTAAAGTCTACTTACAAAAAGAAAATGAACTTTTATGCTTTTCTATTTTTAAATTTTTTATTAGATATATTTCTTTGCTTACATTTCAAACGTTATTCCCCTTTCTGGTTTCCTGTCCATAAGCCCCCATTCCATCCCCTCTCCCTTCCTCAATACAGTTATTCCCCCATACATCTCCCTTATTGCCCTCCCCCATATTCTCCTGCACTGGGGGTCCAACCTTGGCAGGACCAAGGGCTTCCCCTTCCCCTGGTGCCCCAACAAGGCTAGTCTCTGCTACATATGCTTTTATGCTTTTCTATATAAGAAGTCAAAGAGGGCATACCAGGAAGGGAATAATTACTGAACTGTAAAAAAATAATTAAAGAATATCAATTTTTTAAAAATCAAAGTATAGTGTTGATAACTTCTCCTTGGATGTGTTTAGAAATATTTCCATTAAAAACTTAGAAGAAACTTTAAATTAATCAAGGCAGATATTTATTTAATGTCCATATTACTATTTACATTATTTTCCTGGAGTATGCAGTCCAGTGACTGCATTGTGTTTTACAACAATTCATAGTCTGTTGTG
The DNA here is from genome assembly GCF_011064425.1 of Rattus rattus. NCBI lineage: Eukaryota > Metazoa > Chordata > Mammalia > Rodentia > Muridae > Rattus > Rattus rattus. The sequence continues at coordinate 73,947,452 of NC_046172.1, forward strand.
AAGGATATCATTTTGACACATTTTCTAAACATAAAACTTGACAGCAAATTTTCTACTCCATGTCTCTTAAATATGAAATTCATATTGTAAAGACCCTATGTCCAGCATCAGAATAAGGATTTTATATAATTTCAGATAAAAGTAATTAACTATTAGTGATGCTATCAATGATGTATCAAATCTAAATAATTTCTGTATTGGAGACAATTTAACTTACTTTTAATTGCTAAACAATTATAGAGGCAAAGAACATAGTTCAGTTTAACTGGAAAAGTTAGACTAATAAAAAGTTAAAAGTAAATGTAAACTAAGGTTGTTATAATACATATTATTATAAGTAAGGTATCCTGATGTACATGGCTACTAGATTCTTTGAATATAATTTGCTAGTAGAACACAGTCTAGCATATGTAATATCTAGTGTTAAATCTCTTGAACTACCACTACTAAATGTCATGACATTAATAATAAAATAAAAATTAGGGGTAATATTTTTCTGTCAAATATTTAAACCTAAAATCAATGATCAATATATTCAGATCTTCATAGTTCTGTCATTTTGGCCTATCAATCAGCATTGATGCTGGTTTGTATTTAAGTCTCTGAAAAATTTGCATGTTCATAATACAGATATTTTTATAACTTTTTTCTGTTTTATTGAAAATAGATTCTTCTCTTATACGATATATTTGAATAGTTTCTTCTCTCCATTTCTTTAACATTTCTCTCATCTCCTCTTACCTATAAATTCACTATCCCTTCATTTTCCTTCAATAAAAAGCAGACCTCTTATATTATTTTATTAATTTAATGATATAAATAAATATTTGAATAATGACAATTCTAGTTTTCAGCCATGGTCCTTTTAAGAGGAAAACAGATTTTGCTGATAGCTAAAAATGCAAAAAAACTCTAGTGCTTATTTGCTTAAAATACATAATATTGTATTGGGATACAAAAATATTGTTGAGTTATTTTAAGAGATATAATTTTTATACTTTATATTTAAAAATCACATACATAATAGTTGTATGAAAAATAAATTTTCCTCATATTGGTATTATTGGATGGACAGCAATGTAATTGATAAAAATAAGATATTGATTTTAAAATACCATAAATAGATTTAACTACTTCAATGAAAACCTTTAATAAAGATGCTATGATAAGCAGTAATCTCTCTGTAATTATATATGGAAAAGTGAAAATGAATTGATATTGAATCTTGTTTTCTGTTTGATTGATACTGGTGTAGATGAACATTGACCCCTTCAAATACAACCGCCTCTGCAATACACTTATTGTATGCTCAAACCATCTCACCCACGGGATTATGATTTGATATCTATGCACAGCAATTTTCAACAGAAAAGCTATGCTTTTTATTGTTGTATTACATATTTAATGCTCCACTTAAACAGAATCGGACAGCACAAGTGAAAGAGACTCGGTTCAAGGGGTTATTGGCTCTGTTGTAAAGTGCAGTAGATGTACGATAATTATATAAAGCTCTACATTGCTTCTGATGGTTGGTAATTTTGACGCGTGATATATATTATTGATTTTAAAGCAATTTAGAATTCATTCTAGCTCAAATTTGAGTATCTATGTGTACTGTAATTGCTTTGGTAATGTGTCTGTGTTGTATTTAAATGCTTAGCAATGGTTTTCCAGCTAATAAAAAAAAAATCATTGTTTTGACTACTGCATCTTTAGCACTTCCTCTTATAAATGCATCTGCAATAACAGGAAATAATTTTCTTGAAATTCCTAAAAGCATTATGTGACCAGTAGTATATACACAGAATTTACATGGGGGAATTTAGCCAAAACAGTACAAAATGAAATTGAAAAAGATTTAATATTTTCATTTCATGAAGACTTAAGCCATCAACACATATTATAATGCATTTATCTTATAATTTTGGTATGCTTAAGGGTTTTTTAATTTATTGTCTTCTATAGTAGATGCTGATGTAAAGTCAATTTTCAATAATAATTTCTAGATCAGTACAATTTATGCGAATATTAATATTTAAATACAATTAATGTCTAATTGTTTTGTGCTATTATCACTATCTATAGGAGAAAAAATAGTTCTGATAATCATAAATGAGTAGTCATAAAATTGTATACAGAAAGTATGAATATTTTAATTTTATTAAAGTAATACTCATCAATCTAATGTAGTTTTATTTACATATAATTATATCCTTCCAGTGTACTGCTATTTATCATATGGAATGCATTTTATGGTATTTTTAGTTGGTATAGATTTAATAATAAAATTATTATGTAATATCAATAAATTCTTAATTTAAATGTATTTTAAAGATTCTTCAAAATCTTTACCAACTGTATTATTTCAATTGGTTTCAAATAGCTAATGATGCTCTTTTCAATAATTTAAGCCATAACCATATATTATAACAAAGTATAGAATTTTATATTTTAAAATATCAGAACATTTTTAGCCCACACAGAATTTCCTAGAACATGCCTATTAAAAGAGATTCATCCTGATAAAAGAGACAATTAGTTTCCTGAATTGCAGCAGGAAGTATCATCAATGCCTGGAAATTGATGATTCACTACATTATTATGCTGGCAACTCTCCTTAACATGAACATTAAAATGACCACTTTCCTGTCATTTAAACTTGCACCTGCATTTCTTTCTCTCTCTTTTTTTCCCTGATACTTCTTGACCTTGATAATACCTTGAAGTTATAGCTTCTAATCTTTACTTCCTTTTCCTCACTGAATATGTGGTATTATAGTAATCCTTAAAATATGTGAGGAAAGATTCCCATGAACATGAGGTTAGATTAATAACAGGGAATGTTAACTAAGATCCTTTAAACTAGACAACAATTAATATTTTCAGTGTAGATGAATAATTTTATGATAGCTCAGAAATTAAGCAGACAATAGGCTATCAAATTATAGATTCAATAGATATTTTTTATTAAGTAAAATTTTTTTCTGAATATATATTGGACAGGCAAGTATTTAATTACATTTAGTTTTAGGGAGATATGGGAATCTTGAAAAAAATGAAAATCATAATTATGGTGCCAGAATTTTATATTATCTATTGTGAGACTCAGTAATAATGAGTTTTGCTTGTTGATTTAGGGTAAAAACAAACTGAAGCATAGATAAAGTATGATTAGAGATTTATAGCTGTAGGTTTTACTTTTTAGACTACACTTACTGGGACATATAGTTAAGCAAATGGAAGGATCCACACTCTCTTGTTATTTTGTGGTTTCTTCTCATGGCAATTATATAGTTAATTCTTATAATAAAAATAGAATCATCTTTTTATAATTGCTAAGAAAAACATTACTCTTTCTTTTTAGGGTCCTCATGAATTAAGTAATACTATTCTCTTCAAATACCTTGTTGTTTTAAGTCAACATATCCTGAGACTTCACTAGTTATTCCTGGCAGATGTATCTTGATAAGAGGTCTAAAAGCCTGCTCATCTACAGATTAGCTACTATTTTGTGGAATTCTAGAATAAAGATGATGTCTTAGGGTTTTACTGCTGTGACCTGACACTGTGACCAAGGCAACTCTTATAAGGACAACATTAATTGGGACTAGCTTACAGGTTATCATCAAAGCAAGAACACAGCAGTGTCCAAGCAGACATGGTGCAGGCAGAGCTGAGAGTTCAAAATCTTCATCTGAAGGCTGCTAGTCTAATACTGAATTCCAAGTAGGTAGGGTGAGGATCTTAAGCCCATACCTACAATGATACACCAACACCAACAAGGTCATATCTTCTAATCCTGCCACTCCCTGGGTCAAGCATATACAAAATATCACAGATGAGAAGAGGCTCTCTCCTTCTCTTTACTTTTCTCTCTTCTTTACCTTCTATATCCCTTTGACTTCCTACTCTGGCTCCTATCATCAATTGCTGTTTTTACTGTTCATTTCTTTACATGTTCCTTACAGACTTTTAGTTTGTTAGAATTCATTGATAATAAGTCTATGTGAAACATACCATGCACAACACTTTAAGCAATCAGAATCCATTATGTCACATATTATTTACTTCCACAGCATGTACTAGTCAAATGTTATATGAAAAACTCATATTTTACTTATTGACACAATGAATATTTTCCTGGGTTTGGACTGATCTCCAATTTTGAAATCTATGCCTCTGAAGGTATTTTGCAATTATAAACTTTAAGACTCAATGGGAAATAGAAATCAGGACTTTTTTTTTTCTAAACAAAATATTTTAATAAACTTACAATAGAATCAAAATAGAATTATGAGGATAGATCTTTTAACACAAAGGTCCACTCCATACTAGATAGGATAAAAAGATTGAAAAAGAAATTCTTCTTATTTTATTGCCAAAGGTGATTTTTAAAACGAAGACAATAGACAAATGTAAGTAAAGTGAAGAGTACATTAAGTCATAAACCTTTCTTCAAAATATCTAAAGAAAGATAAATGTGAAAAATTGAAAAAGTCACTGAAAATTTTGGAGGAGAATGTAATGAGGTTACTTTTACTGTACTTTTGACATTGATTTTACACTTCTCTAATGGAAATTAATAAAGGGACATAACCACTCCATGTTCATAAAGCTGATAATGAAATTTATGAGAAACAGGGCAAGCCTATGTGTTGAAGGAGCCTGTTAAATTCAGTTTTCAGTAAGTAACATATATCAATAGTACATGGGTGTGAGAATCAGAAAATGTAGAAAATACATAAGAACACTGGAGACATCGAACTGAAATAATTACAAATATAAAGCCAAAAACAAAGATTATAAAAGAAAGTTTAGCTCATTTCCTCAAATGGCAGCTTCAGCACATCCTTCAAACATATGGCACAATACATTTTTTAGTCATTATAGTATAGGCAGTTAAAACATGCAAACTAAATATTAGGGTCTAGAGAATAAACATTTTGTTTAATAAAGTATGAAAATTTATAAACTTATATATCAATGTAATCAGTTATTAGGGATGATAGTTTTCCAGTAGCTATTAAATATAGTTAGCCACCACAGAATAAATCTAAGAAATTTATTCCCACCATAAAAGCATATAAAACTTACAACATATTTAAAGTGCCATTTAATCATTCCAGGAGAAGAAAGGTAGGTATTGTATATCTGTCACTTCCATGAGAAATTTCCACAATCTACTATAAAGTTCAACTTACAGAAAAGTCTGATTCTGAAAAATAGTTATAATGTGTAGACTAAAACTTCAGATGAGTGAACAAACAGCCTAATAGTATTTAGCATTCAAATGCTAGGCAATTTTATTTTGAAATTCTGAGAAATATATAGCCCGACTTTTGACTTCTTTGTGGGTTCTTTTTTCTTCTGCCCTTTCAACCTCCATATGCTAAGAATGAAAAAGAGGGGAGAGCAGTGTCCTTATCATTAGACTACTTTCTGTTGAGTAGGTGTGTTGAATTCTTTGCAGCCAGCATTATCTAATTTCTTCTTGTGACTTATTTTTGCACACAAATACTTAACAAAAGCATCCAACAAACAACTCACACCATATCTTGGAGCCCTGGCATTTACACACCCTCTGAAGATTCCCCAGAATTCCAAATGTCACACACTTGCCAAAACCGTCTGCAGCTGTCAAAATCATGCCCCTCCTAGAGCATGAGGCATCTGTGAACAATCCGAAGCAGCTCCACATCCCACACTCGGGATTAAATTGAAAACACATTCTTATAATATATCTGCATATTTAAAGAAAAAAAATTCTTTAGAATTTTGCAGAAATGATTTGCATTTAGCTGACTGATGAACATATTCTCACCTGGAAAGACACCCTTCCTTATACACATAGTTGTGAATGAATTCCATAGATATGCACATCCAAAACCATGATATGATTGCATCTTGTATATGTCAAGTTTCGTGTCTTTAAAAAATATTTCAAACTCTCCATTTAACAATCAGAGTAACAGCAGAAAACTTGTGTGAATGAAAAATAAGAAGATGAAACCAGAATGCCTGTTAATTTATTTATTTTTTGTCATCTTTTCACAAAATTGAACAGGAACATAATAAGCTTAGAAAAATGAAACAAAATGAGGAAAAACATTGACTTATGCTACTTTATTGTATGTTACTTAACTTTCTAGAAATGTATAATTCATCTAAGAAATTAACTCCTCAAGATTGAGTCTTAACAAAGCTGAGCAGTTTCAGAGATTCTTTTTTACTTGATGCCTTATTGTTCATTGTAATAGATTTTACTGGGACTTTAAAATCCTCACTGAAAATGCCACAGGACTTAATGGATTAGATAAATCACAGGCTTGTAGATATTTTCAGGCTATGTGCTGAGTTGTTTGAAAAGTAAATCTTCATTAATCTTCCAAGTTTAACTTTATTCTATTACCACAACACCAGCCGGTTCATACATTCCCTTCAGTGTGCAAAATCATGGGGATTACATTTTCCAGAATGAGATTCAGTATAAAACGTAGAAAGTATATCCATTTTAAATATTAACCTCTATGTGTTTTAACATAAAATCATACACATTTCTATAATCCATACTGCCTATAAGTTATTTCTATGATTTAAAATACTCAAATATTTCTTTTTTCTCATTTTTTTCTTTTATTTCATGGATATTTTTTACTTACATTTCAAATGTTATCACCTTTCCCTCACCCAACTACCCACCCGTTCCTGCCTCCCCGCCCTGACATTCCCCTACACTGGAGGGTCCATCATCAGCAGGATCAAGGGATTTCTCTTCCCATTGGGGCCCAAGCAGGCCATCCTCTGCTACATATGCACCTGGAGCCAATTGTACTCTTTGGATGGTGGTTTATTCCTGGGACTCTGGTTGGTTGGTATTGTTATTCTTATGGCATTGCAAACTCCTTCAGCTCCTTCAGTCCTTTCTCTAATTCCTCCAATGAGGACCCCACCCTCAGTTCAATGGTTGAGTGCAAGCATTTGTCTCTGTGTTTGTCATGCTCTGGCAGAGCCTCTCAGGAGACAGCTATATGAGGCTCCTGTCCACATGCACTTCTTGGCATCACCAATATTGTCTGGGTTTGATGGCTGTATGTATATGTATTGGATTCTCAGGCAGGGCAGGCTCAGAATAGTCATTCCTTCAGTCTCTGCTCCAAACTTTGTCTCTATCTCCTTCTATGAATATTTTTGTTCCCCCTTCTAAGAAAGACTGAAGCATCCACACTTTGTTCATCCTTCTCCTTGAGCTTCATGTGGTCTGTGGATTTTATCTTGGGTAATTGAATGTTTCTTTTTGTACAAGGACAAGGGTATTTTGATGAAGAATTACAAACAATAATTTTCTCTTTTTCACAATATTATGAGTAATAGATATGATATGTAAACACCAAACCTATGTATGATTGTAAAACACTAGTTTTACAAAGAAGAAAGAAACATTTTGTATAGTTATGTTAAAGAATCATTGAATAGATCAATAGTGTCTGGCATGGTCCTTAATATTCTTGTGGCTCTAGCAGTGCCTAACTTTCTTAATCCAAAGTTAATTTGAAGCATGGTGACCAGTGCTTAGTTTTGTAATAGCAATTGTAGTAGTAGTAGTAGTAGTAGTAGTAGTAGTAGTAGTAGTAGTAGTAGTAATGGTGGTGGTGGTGGTGGTGGCGGTGGTAGTGGTAGTGGAAGTAGTAGTGGTAGTGGTAGTTTTGCCATTATTGTTGTTGTTTGTTTGTCTTGTAGACATTCTTGTAAAACATATATGCCATTAAAGGGCAGAGGTTAAGAACTCAACATAATATCCCATTCTGATTCTGTCACACACACACACACACACACACACACACACACACACACACACACACATTCTTTCAAATAATAATCAAAAATAAAATTGATAATAATGTCTTCAATATGAGAAAGCCTATTTCTCAGTACATAGCAAAAGATGGCATTCAGTTGAATCATCAGGCCAGTTTTATGTTTGTTTTGATTTAGCAATATGAGTTTTCTATTTCTGATATGTCTATATAAAATTTAGAAATCTTTTTCATGTGTTACAGAATTAGAATGTGCAAAAAATACTACTCACATTGTAATGTTGAGATGATAAATATTATCAACAACAAGAACAAAAATAAACATTAAAAAATCCAAAATTTTTATTGCACCACTTCTGGTATGCAACTTTAAATTGTGTATAAGTGTTGTGTGGTATGATAATCACCAAAGTGTCAATTAGAGGTTTGCAGATTATATATATATATATATATATATATATATATATATATATATATATATAATCTCCCAGTGGGTCTCTGCATCTGTTTCCATCAGCTGCTGCATGAAGCCTCTCAGAAGACACTTATTGTATTTTCCTATCTTCAAGCAAACTAGAGAATCATTAATAGTGTAAAAGATTGCCTCTCGTGCATAGACTGGCTCTCAATTTGGGCCAGTAATTAATTGGCTATTTCTCAAGTTCTGCGCTATATTTATCTCTGCATATCTCATAGGAAGGGCAAATTTTTGGCCAAATATTTTGTAGGTGAGTTGGTGTACTCCCATTTCCACTGATAGTCCTGCCTAGCCAAAAGAGTTGGCCACTTCAGGTTCCATGTCTCTGACTGCTTGGAGTCTCAGCTAGGATCATGCCCTTATACTCCTAAGAACACCTTCCATACCATATCTTATGATTATCCCAAGAGATGCTTTCTTTCAACTCCATTCTTCTACTCCTAATCCCCACATTTGATCCCTCTCCATAACTCCTCTCCCACTATGTTCCCTCTCTCCATTCACTTTTTATCTCTATTTATTACCCATTCTGGGTAAGATACAAGCATCCTGCCTTGGGGTCTCATTATTTAAATTCTTGGGTCTGTGAATTGTAGTAGCATATCTACTTATAAGGAGTATATATCATCATGCGCCTTTTTTTTCTAAGATTTTTTATTCAGTATAATATGTTCTACTTCCATCCATTTGCCTGAAAATTTGCTATGTCTCTTTTAATAGCTGAGTAGTATTGCATTGTGTAAATGTACCATATTTTTTCTTTACATTTTTCATTTGAGGGACATTTAGGTTGTTTCCCATTTCTGGCTACTATAAAGCTGCTATGAACATAAATGATCAAGTGTCCTTGAGGTATGGTGGGAGTTTTGGGGTAGGAGGTGGGGGAATATGCCCAGGAGTAGAATAGCTGTATCTTGAATGAGAATTATTCCCAACTTTTAGAGAAATGGACAGATTGATTTCCAATGTAGGTGTAAAAGTTTTCATTTCATGAGCAATATGGGAGTGTTACACTTGCTTTCCATCCTCTCCAACATGCGCTCCCACATGAGTTTATAATCTTACCCATTCTGACAGGTAAAAGATGAAATCTTAGAGTCATTTTCATTTCCATTTCCCTGATGACTAAAAACGATGAATGTTTCTTTAAGTGCTTTGCAACCATTATAGATTCCTTTGTAAAAAGTTCTCTATTTGGCTCTATTCCCTATTATTATTATTATTATTATTATTATTATTATTATTATTATTATTATTATTATTATTTTATACTCCAGATTTTATTCCCTCTGGGTCTAACCACCGACTGTTCCAAATCCAATACCTCCTTCCAGCCCTCCATCCTCCCACACCCTGTCTCCACAAGGATGTCCCCACTCTACCCATCCCACCAGACCTCTAAAGTCCCTGGGTGTAGAGAGCTGCGATGTGCCTCAAAGATGGCGCTGGTTTCCACCTTCCACCCTCCCAACGGTGAGCGCTCCTTGCAGTAAATAAGTCCTTATTTGTCTATGTCTGCCTGGCCTGCTAGCTTCCGCATAGTGACAGCCTATCTACATGACCCACGTGGCTTGCTAGGACTGGCCAGTGCTAGCTATTTAAGTGTGGTGCAGGGCGTTCCCCGGAGAGAGAGAGCCAGAAGAGAGAGAGAGAGTCAGAAGGTTGTATCAAGGTTCCTGAGTAAAACTGTTTGAAGAAGATCTCCCAGTCGTGTCTTCCTGTTGGTCGAGGTTGGGTGCTGCATCTGGGACCTCCTCTCTTGAGGGTTAGCATCTTTTTATGGTTGAACCCAGACGGTAGTCCACTGCTGTATGTATGTTTGGGTCATCATATCAGCTGGTGAATGCTACCTGGTTGGTGATCCAATGTCTGACAGATCTCGGGTTTCCAGGTTAATTGATATTTTTGGTCCTCCTACAGGTTTTCCCTCTTCCTTAGGTTCCTCCAGCTTTTACCTAATTCAACCAGATGGGTGAGCAGGTTCTGATCATTGGTTGGGTGCACATACTATATCTACTTCTGACCCTTTCAGCTAGTTGCTGTGTCTTTTGGAGGGCAGTCATGGGTCCCTTTTTGTGAACACCCCATAGGCTAAGTAATGTCAGTCCTTCAGGCTGCCGCTTGAGCCGAATCCAACTTTGGGCCTATCACTGGACCTTCTTTTCCTCTGGCTCTTCTCCATTTTTGTCTCTGTAGTTCTTTGAGACAGGAACAATTATGGGCCAGAGTTTTGACTAGGATAGCAACTTCATCCTGCCTTGATGCACTATCTTTCTGCTGGCGGTAGCCTGTACAAGTTTACACTCCCCACTGCAGGGCATCTGGCAAATTCTAGTGGCTCCTTCCAGTCTCTGACCTATTGAGGTGGCCTGTTTCTATTTTTTCTGCTGGCCCTTAGTGCTTCAGTTCTTTTCCTCCACCAAATATGAGATCATGTTCCCCTCCACCATCCCCCCACCCCCTTTCCCTCCCAGGTTCCTCCATCCATCCCCCCTTGCCATTGTGTTATTTGGGCTTTCAAGGATTTAGTTTTTTGAGTTCTGCATATATTTTGGATATTAGTCCACTGTTAGATGTACAGTTGGTGTAGATCTTTTCAAATTCTGTAGACTGCCATTTAGGATACAAATCAGAAAGGAAGTAATCAAAATATAGCTAATCTCAGATGACATGAGAGTATATATGAGTGACCCCTAAATTCTACCATAAAAATTCCTAAAGCTGACAAACACCTTCAGCAATGTTGCTGGATACAAAATACATTCAAAAAATTAGTAACCATCCATTACAGAAATGATAAACAAGTTGAGAAATAAGTTATGGATAAAATGTTTGTTGGATAACCACAAATAAAAGGAAATACTGTGGTATGACTCTAGCCAAGCAAGTGAAAGAACTGTATAAAAAGAACTTCAAGTCTCTGACAAAAAAGTTGAAAATATTAGAAGATGGAACATTCTTTTTGCCATATAATTTCACATATTTATAATCATACTAGAAGAGCATTTACACAATGGAATGCTACTCAACTATTAAAAAAGGCATAGCATATTTGTAGGAAATGAATGGAAGTAGAAATATAGTAGGAAGAACATAAATATAGTAGAAGAAATAGAAGTAAGAACTAGAACATACTAAGAAGAAATGGACATAACAGGTCTCAAAAATGCCAGAATGTAATGGTTGAGGAAATGATCAGACAAATACTTAACAAGCCTTTCCCCAGTTTTTTCTAGGCTCTTTTAACATTGTTCAGCCACCACTGCATTTCCGGATACTATAATAATTACAATGGAATATTAAGGTCTTTCTCTACATATATAAAGTTATCCAGGGGAAATTTAATATACTTGCATATTTTCATTGTTCAGCTTATACTGTTGTGATCACAAGTAACTTATGAAATGGTTGACTATATTTGATTTGCCATCTAATAATCATCACTGAGGAGCAGAAAATCAAAATGGGAAGAAATCTGGAGGCAGAAAGTGATTCAGAGGCCACGAGTAGTGCTGTTTCCTGTTGGCTTTTCATGGTCTGCTCAGTCTGTCTTGTTATAGCCCTCAAGACTACTATCTCAGGTGTAGTACTGACTACAATGGGCGTGACCCTTCTACATTGATCACTAAGTAAGAAAATGTCTTATAACCTTGCTTACAGCACATAGAAATGGAAGTAAATTCTCAAATAAGGCACCCATCTATCAGATAATCTTGCTTGTGCTAAGTTGACATTCATAGAGTTATCATATATATTAATAAATTAAACTGCTATTCACCAAAATTTCATCTTGAAAACCAATTTCATATACAATGTACTACTCTAACCAGATGTGATATGTCATATTTTTATATTCAAATTAAATATCTCAGATAACTGCTAAGGAAGTGAAATTCAAATGGATATTTTAGTGAACAGAATTCTTGTGATTCTACTCAAAGAGTTATGATTAATTAGAAGAAAATTATATCATTATAAATAGGTAGAACAGCTGGAGGGATGGCTCAGCGGTTAAGAGCACTGACCGCTCTTCCAGAGGTCCTGAGTTCAATTACCAGCAACCACGTGGTGGCTCACAATCATCTGTGATGGGATCTGATGCCCTTTAAGACAGCTACAGGTGGGTTGGGGATTTAGCTCAGCTGTAGAGCGCTTGCCTAGCAAGCGCAAGGCCCTGGGTTCGGTCCCCAGCTCCGAAAAAAAAAGAAAAAAAAAAAAAAAAAAAAAAAAAATCCAAAAAAAAAAGAGAAGCTAAAAAGCCCAATTCCCAAAAAAAAGTAAAAAAAATAAAAAAAAAAAGGGTCTTTAGAAAAAAATTAAAAAAAAAAAAAAAAAAAAAAAAAAAAAAAATAAAAAAAAAAAAAAAAGGTAGAACATATATTATACAATAAAGACATTATGTATTCATTATTCTTCTTTACCTCATTAAATTTTTATATAAGAGAAAATAGAGGGAAACAATCCTGATAATCTTGTCTTTTACAATTTTAGTATGACGATCAGGAATATAGTTCATTTTTAACTGTTTGCTTAGCTTGTGTAAGACCCTAAGTTCAATTACCAGAACAAAACCAAAACCAATAGATAAGAAAAAACTTTTTCAGTAAACTAAGACAACCATTTATTTTCTTAATTTATCTTATTAGTGATACCAAGATTAAAACATTTATGACTTTATAAGGGAATAACTCAAATATAACTGTTGGCATTCATATGAAATAACAGACTTATAAGATGTTTATCATTATATATATATATATATATATATATATATATATATATATATACTCAATGTAGATTATAGTGTCAGATTTCCATAATGTAAAGATATAACTGTGAGTCCATTTTAACTGTGATACAATTAAAAATTTTAAATCTCTAGTTATTCACCTTTTAAAAGATTAAACAAAAACATATAGGTCAATATTTTGCATGCATGTATATGTTTGAATCATGTGTATGTCTTGTGCCAAAGAAAGGAATAAGATCTCCTACAACTGGATTTAATGATAGTTATAAGCCACCATGTCAGTGTAGGGAAAGGTAAATTCTGTAATTAAACTAACATAAAAACTATTTTGTTATTAATATTGAAGTAATTGCCCTTTCCATAACTACCTTCAATAATTACATAAGATTGAAGAAGAGTTCATTCACATATATATAAGTAATTTTCCCTACCAGTTATATTTGTGAGCCATTTCATATTTATTCATTTAAATTGAATCACTTTTGTTTCTCTTACTCTTTGAATAGAATCTTTGAAAATAAAATAGGTATTGAACTAATTCAGGTAAAATGCTCACTTATCGGGCTGGAGAGATGGCTCAGCAGTTAAGATCACTGACTGCTTCCAGAGATCCTGAGTTCAATTCTCACAACCACATGGTAGCTCACAACCATCTTTAATAGGGTCTGATGCCCTCTTCTGGTGTGTCTGAAGACAGCGACAGTGTACTCACATACATAAAATAAATGAATCTTTAAATAAATAAATAAATAAATAAATAAATAAATAAATAAATAATCACTTATTAGGCATTCTAAGATTTCTTGAGAATTGAATATGTCACTGTCATGTGAAAGTCTTTATTCTAATCCCATTGCATCTTCTTCAGATGTTTATAACATGTTAAGAAATAGCTTTGTACAAAATGTTTTTATCTATACAAATCATCTTAAATTAATTCATTACTGATTTAATGGTATGAAATAATGAATCCTAGCAATTTATATTTAGCAAAAAAATTACATATGTTTTATTAAATTATTTTCCTTTACAGTTTCAAACATGAACACAATGCGGTCACTCTCACCACATAGTAACTTTCTATTCTTCCCCCTGTCAATGCTCCCTATTTTTGATATTTAGTATTTATGTTGTTTTGTGAGTCACTGTTCTTAACCCCAGCCATGTATATGACTTTGGATTTTGAACTATCCATTAGAACCAGTATCACCCAACCTTAGTAGATAAATGAATACTATGGCTGCCTTTCCATCTGTAGTCATTGGTTTAGTAGGGTAAGGAGTGGTTTATGAGTTCTTCTATACATAATTGAGTAATTAAAACTAGTTTTATGCAGACCCATTGCAGACAGTCTTAACTGTTACCATAAGCCAAGATCAAAATATGTGTCATTCCCAAAATATAAATGTTTGCCCCTCTCCTTTTCTTTATTTGTTATTTTATGTCTATCAATTCTTACCATGTCATAAGCCTTAGAAGCAGTAATATAAACTTACTGTTTTGAACGAAGTACTGATAGTCACTTATTTTCAATTCTCTGAACAGACATAAGTCTCCATATTTACCACAATTCATTCTTTAAGGATAGACATAAATATTTAGAAGACCACTTTTGTGTCACATTTCTTTACTAAAACAAATAAGATCCTTTCTAGGATCTAAGATCTGGAAAATCATGGGTTATTTGGTTGCTTTATATTACAAAGTATCATTTTTATCTAGTGGAGTAATCCTCAAGCACAATCAAAAGTGATTAGGTACCATCATAATAGTTCTGCTACTGTTGTACTATAGGATTGGAACAATCTGTCTTACCTAAACAGCATTGTTGTTTATAGAGTTCATAGCTAGATAAGGACATTAATGACTTTTCTTTCATGAATGCCACCAAAGCATTTGAAGGGAATATTAAAGAATGATTTTAAATAGTAAAGTAGAATATTTATTTTAAAATATATTTGCAATTTTATTTTTTAATTCTTTATTTCTAAATTAATACATAAAAATTATGTTGTCATAACAGTGAGGACTTTATGTGGTACAAACTATATTGCCAATAATTCAAACTAAGCCTTTTTGCTTTAAGAGTATTGCCCTATGAAAAAAATGAAAACTCCAGTATATAGGGCTACATACATCACCTATAGGTAAAACTATGTAGACATGACAGTTTTTTGTTGTTGTTTGTTTGTTTTGTGTTTTGTGTTTTTGTTTGTTTAAAAGCACATGAAGTTGGGAATAAAACAGGTTTAGAGATTCGAAGAAAAAATTTGGAAAGGCAGAAATGGGAGTAGCTTTGGTAAAATATATTAAAAGCATGTTATCAAACAATAATAATTTTTGAAAATAAATCCAAGTAATATCAATGAGTAAGTCATATTACTTTTAAAGCATCAATTTCCCATGAGAGTTTTCATTAGGGAAATAAATCCTGTGAGAATTTTTTCTACCTTATGTAAGTCTTGAAGAGGTAAAAACATAGATGTTAGATGACTTTAATATTCCTTTATCAAATATTCATGGTTGAAAAGAAATGCCTTTTGTGTCTTGTCATATGAATCTTGTTCATTGTGACATTTATTTAAAAAAAAAAAACTTTCCTTACTTCCCTATGTGTCTTGAGTAAGATGTGTGATCATTGTTTTGTTCTGAATGCTTTTCAGGATCACAACCCTTTATTGAAACATTAAGAAAGATCCTTTTCAATGTGAAATTTTCATTGCATCTCCAGAATCTTTGTGAAATGCATTGTTCTTCTCTGCTTGTATAGATGACCTCTTTGAGCAGAATGATAACTTTATCCTTTTTCACATCATTATGTTTGCTGGGGGAAAATCCTGCTGTGCTACATCATAATAACATGTAATCTTCTTGCTCAGTTTAGCTGTGACTTAAGGAGACTGTTCTTAGAAGCTGTTCTTGAAAGCCTGATCTATAATTTTGCAGAATCATCCTAGCCTAAGAGCAGAGGCTTTAGAAGTAGGATACAATCATTAAAACCCTTAAGTGAAGATTATTTTTAAATTTTACAATCTGGTTCCAAACCATCTGGCAAATCTTATGTCAGGTTTTGTTAAACCTCTGAGCTGTCTCAATGTTAATTCACCACCATTTTAACATTCCTTCTTTTATTACAAGATATAAGTTTACACATGTACATGCACACAGACAGATACACACAATGGGAAACACACACACACACACAGGGACACAGACACATGTGAGCATGTGCACACAATACACACTCATACACACATACACACACACACACACACACACACACACACACACACACACACATACACATGGACTTGATGACTAAGACAAAAAGTTTTAATGAAGTAACCCTGGACTGTTAGCTTTCTACCTAATGACTTTGTTGAGTTTCTTATATTTGAAAAGACGTTAAAATTTATCCATTCACTCCAAAACTTTTACCTTTTTCCTTGGACCCTCAATATTCAGAAGAATTTGTATTTTATTTCTGAACAATGCATTAATTTTGTGTATTGTGTGTTCCTGAGTATATATATGGGCATCATGTGCATACAGAACACGAGGGAAGTCAGGAGAGGGCATTGGATGCCCTAAACCTGGAGTCATAAATGTTTGTAAACTGCCCTGTTTGTATTTGAAAATGAACCTGCGTCCCTCTCTAAGACCAGGGTTGTTTTTTTTTTTTTTCTCCATCTTTATTAACTTGGTATTTATTTGTATTTCAATTGTTATTCACTTTCCTGGTTTCCAGGCCAACATCCCCCTAACCTCTTCTCCTCCCCTTATGTAAGGGTGTTCCTCCAGATCCTCCATTACCGCCCTCAACAATCACGCTCATTTGGGGTTCCGGCTCTTGGCAGGACCAAGGGCTTCCTTCCACTGGTGCTCTTACGCAGGCTATTCATTGATACCTCTGGCAGTTGGAGCCCAGAGTCAGTCCATGCATAGTCTTTGGGGAGTGGGTTAGTCCCTGGAAGATCTGGTTGGTAGGCATTGTTGTTCATATGGGGTCTCAAACCCCTACAGCTCTTTCAGTCCTTTCTCTGGTTCCTTCAATGGGGGTCCCCACTCTCAGTTCAGTGTTTTGCTGCTGGTATTCGCCTATGTATTTACGTCATTCTGGCTGTGTCTCTCAGGAAAGATCTATATCCGGTTCCTGTCAGCCTGCACTTCTTTGCTCCATCCATCTTATCTAGTTTGGTGGCTAAATATGTATGGGCCACATGTGGGGCAGGCTCTGAATGGATGTTCCTTCAGCCTCTGTTCCAAACTTTGCCTCCCTTTTCCTTCCCAAGGGTATTCTTGTTCCCCTTTTAAAGGAGTGAAGCATTTGCATTTTGGTCATCCTTATTGAGTATCATGTGTTCTGTGTATCTAGGGTAATTCGAGCATTTGGGCTAATATCTATTTATCAATGAGTGCATACCATGTATGTTTTTCTGTGATTGGGTTACCTCACTCAGGATGATATTTTCCAGTTCCATCCATTTGCCTATGAATTTCATAAAGTCATTGTTTTTGATAGCTGAGTAGTATTCCATTGTGTAGATGTACCACATTTTCTGTATCCATTCCTCTGTTGAAGGGCATCTGAGTTCTTTCCAGTTTCTGGCACATTATAAATAAGTGCAATACAAAATCATAGTGGAGCATGTCTTTTGTGTTATATGTTGGGGCATTTTTGGTATATGCCTAAGAGAGGTAAGAAGGGTCCTCAGGTAGTTCAATGTCCAATTTTCCGAGGAAACTCCAGACTGATTTCCAGAATGGTTGTACCAGTCTGCAATCCCACCAACAATGGAAGTGTGTTCCTCTTTCTCCAAATCCTCGCCAACATCTGCTGTCACCTGAGTTTTTGATCTTAGCCATTCTTACTGGTGTGAAGTGAAATCGCAGGGTTGTTTTGATTTGCATTTCCCTTATGACTAAAGATGTTGAATATTTCTTTAGGTGTTTCTCGGCCATTCGGCATTCCTCAGCTGTGAATTCTTTGTTTAGCTCTGAACCCCATTTTTTAATAGGGTTATTTGTCTCCCTGCGGTCTAACTTCTTGCGTTCTTTGTATATTTTGGATATAAGCCCTGTATCAGTTGTCGGATTGGTAAAGATCTTTTCCCCATCTGTTGGTTGCCATTTTATCCAAACAACAGTGTCCTTTGCCTTACAGAAGCTTTGCAGTTTTATGAGATCCCATTTGTTGATTTTTGATCTTAGATAATAAGCCATTGGTGTTTTTTTTTTTTTTTTTTCAGGAACTTTTCTCCAGTGCCCATGTGTTCGAGATGCTTCCCTACTTTTTCTTCTATTAGTTTGAGTGTATCTGGTTTGATGTGGAGGTCCTTGATCCATCGGGACTTAAGCTTTTGTGCAGGGTGATAAGAATGGACACACAAATAAACTTGTGTGTGTGTGTGTGTGTGTGTGTGTGTGTGTGTGTGTAGCACTTAGAAAACTATGTCTCTGTAGTAAATGACTGTTAATGCCAAAATTCATAACTTCTCAAACAGTAGAGAACAAGTGTGAAATACTCAGCCATAAATGAGATTTCTATAAAGTATCCATTCCCCACAAGCCTCAAGAATCTTTAATGGATACATAGGTAGCACAGATTTGAGTGAGTGTGCTTTGTATAAAAAAATACAAAATATTTATTGAAAAAATTGTGTTAGAAGTGTTGTAAATGATTCATCCAGTAGTGAATATGGGAAAGAATGAAGGTAAATTTTGAACAAAATATACTATATAAAATGACTAAAATTTGATTAATAATTATATTGATAATTATTGTAAAATCTATGTATATTCTCTCTAGCAGTTCTATGATGAATTTGATAGAACAAGGCTGTTAATCAGACACATGACTAAATCACAGACTCCAGGCAACAACAAGGGTAGCAATCCATCCCAATTTTAAAAGGTTCTGTCAAATTATCTTGGTTTTTAATTGTTTTTTGAAAGACAGTCCATTTTAGGGAATAACTTTCACTCTCTTAGGTCATAGATAACAGCTTATACCACTTTTCTGAGAGATTAAATTATCTGAATATAGGGGTTATTTTCTAAATGTATCACAAAATTAAGACAACTCAGCTATCAAAAACAATGACTTTATGAAATTCGTAGGCAAATGGTCAGAACTGGAAAATATCATCCTGAGTGAGGTAAACCCAATCACAGAAAAACACACATGGTATGCACTCATTGATAAGTGGCTATTAGCCCAAATGCTTGAATTACCCTAGATGCCTAGAACAAATGAAACTCAAGACTGATGATCAAAATGTGAATGCTTCACTCCTCCTTTAAAAGGGGAACAAGAATACCCTTGGCAGGGAATAGGGAGGCAAAGTTTAGAATAGAGGCAGAAGGAACACCCATTCAGAGCCTGCCCCACATGTGGCCCATGCATATACAGCCATCCAATTACACAAGATGGATGAAGCAAAGAAGTGCAGGCCGACAGGAGCCGGATGTAGATCTCTCCGAGAGACACAGCCAGAATACAGCAAACACAGAGGCGTATGCCAGCAGCAAACCACTGAATTGAGAACAGGACCCCCGTTGAAGGAATCAGAGAAAGAACTGGAAGAGCTTGAAGGGGCTCGAGACCCAATATGTACAACAATACCAAGCAACCAGAGCTTCCAGGGACTAAGCCACTACCTAAAGACTATACATGGACTGACCCTGGACTCTGACCTCATAGGTAGCAATGAATATCCTAGTAAGAGCACCAGTGGAAGGGGAAGCCCTGGGTCCTGCTAAGACTGAACCCCAGTGAACGTGATTGTTGGGGGGAGGGCAGCAAGGGGAGGATGGGGAGGGGAACACCCATAAAGAAGGGAGGGGAGGATGTTTGCCGAAAACCGGAAAAGGGAATAACACTTTCAAATGTATATATAAAGAAATACTCAATTAATAATAATAATAATAATAATAATAATAATAATAATAATAATAAAGACAACTATGTGAATGGAAGTTGGGCCTAAAATTAACTTCCTGATTGTGGCATGAGAGATAGTAGAATTTTGAGCATTTATGTTAAATATATTTGTTAACCAATTTGTCCATAAAAATTCAATTTCTATTGCAGTGATAATATCATGACAAAGTCTACTTATATAAGAGAAGTTTATGTTAGTCTTATGGTTCCAAAGCCTGCAAGTGCATGTTAACATAACAGAGGTTGCAGATAGCAGGCATCCTGTACAGCAGTTCAGAATTCAAATGACCAGCAGGAAAGTGAGAACACAATGCATATGGCAGTATTTTTGAAATCTCAAACCTTCCCCCATTGTCATACTTCCATCAAGACCATACCTTCTAAAACAATTGCCAATCAAGGACCAAGTATTTAAGTTTCTAAGACTTAAGGGGAAGTACATCTTATTTATACAAACACTAGTTAATTCTAGATACATTTTCTCTCTCAAAATTTAATGATTCTGAAACGAGAGATTATAAAAGCAGTCATGTTTTCTTTCACACTTATCTGTTTCTTCAGGGTGAACAGACCTTGCTCCTGAAACCGTGATTCATGCTTAAGAAATCTCATTCAGTTTTACAAAATATCACATTTTTCTCATGTCTAAACTTAGAAATGTTGTCTCTAATTCAGGAGTAATAATAATATGCATTATCTTCCCATCCTTTCCTTTGAAAATTATCTTTATTATTAACAATAATGACAAGAACATATTTCAAAATGTTCTAACATCACTGGTAAGATATTTTTTGCCTTTTGACTCTGAATGCTATCTTCATGAGAACTGGATTAAAATGAGTTTAAAGATACAATGACTGTGATTATCTTAAATCATTTTACTCATTTCTTGACAGTTTGACATTCAATTCCATAAAAGGGAAAATGCAGATTTTTTCAGTATATTGTACATATAAAGAACAAGAAATGCAGATTTGCATTTCTTTTCTCAGATGTCATGGATCAACCATATTCAGTTTTCATAAGGCAAACAATGTATATAAGTGCTATAATTTTCAATAATTTTTTAATTTGTCTCATTTTGTATTAATGTGAAACCTATAAAATTTTGTATTTTGAAGTCATTCTTTGGCATGCTTTTTTTATTGTTATAACTCAGAGTCATGGTTTTAGAGGAAAGAATAACAACTTAACACTTAAAGTTTGTGAATTGAGCATTTTATTAGTATGTATGTAAAATTTTTCAATAAATATTTTGTATAATTAAATATTAGGTTGTATTATAAGATAGTTATGAAAGTTATCTGGGCAAGGTGTACTTATACATTTTACTTCTTAGTATGTCAGCATTACTTAATTCTGTAGGTATTTTAATATAATGTTCTATATTAAACAGGTAGCTGCCCAGACATATAGATAGCTGCTCACAATTGATAATTAGATTATTTAAATATGCATACAAAAGCGTTAAAGATAAATGATATATTTTATATATACATATATATATTTGTGTGTGTATGTACGAATGTATGTATGTATGTATGATTCATGAGCTTAGACCACTTCTCAGGCATATGAAAATGTTTAAGTTCACCCCCTGTATAGTTTCTGGGCTAATTTGCAGATCCATCTAAAGAATATACAAAGTTCAGTTTTGCATACATTTTCCCTACCATTCTGGTACATCCCTGGCATTTTAATAATTTTGAATGCACTGTATCTTCCTAATTTTTAGTGTATGCCCTTCTCAGAAAACCAAAAAAGGATACAAAAAGTCCTTCACATCCTCTGTTTCTAAACGCTTACCTTATCCACTTAATTATTCCTTTGTCTTGATTTCCTTTCCCCTTTTGTAGTTGATGGTTTAGCAATATTTTACTGAAAAGGACTAAGCAAACTTATATGATCAAAAAGAAGTGGGATTTTCACCAAATTTCATACAGTAGCAGGCAAACGATGTCAATAGAGAACAATTTCATCACGATACAGGAGATATATGAACTCTTTACCTTAGTTCAAGAATGCCTTCATTCACAGATAACTAGAAATAAAGTTCAATGTAAATATGTAATAATGATTTTAGTTCCTTTGTGTAGAATATAAAAAAGTAGTAGGTTATATTCTTTATTTTTCCCCTTAGTATATCATTGTGTTGAATATTAATTCTTTCCAATTGCAGGTCTGGTAAATGTCCTTACTTACATATTTGTCGTGGCTTGCTTGAAATTTCTGTGAGAATAGACATTTTCATTCCTGCTTTAAATTTTTGACAGCACTGGAGGCTATAAATGAATTTGACAAGACAAGTGATATGAACTACTTTACTTGTCAAAATTCCTTTCCTGCAGTTAAGTTTCACATACAAACACTATTTTACCTTGTACTTGTAGTTTGATTTATTAAGTAATGTCAATGTATAACAAAAATTGTTTTGCAGTATGATTCATTGTTTGGAAATAGTAATGAGAGTTTTCCTTCTCATTCAGTAAAATTTCAATCTCAGCATCAAGTTCAAAATACCTACATAAATCATTGTCCTTGTTAAAACGTTCAAATGTTTGTTTGTATTGTGAGTCAAGCTATTCAGTCTGCAATCTTGACAAAATTTTACAAAATCATGGGCATTAATTTGAACAAAGTAGTGATTTATATAGCAACTAGCTATATTTTGAATATTAAATATTTTCACAATAACTTTGATTAAATGAACTACTTCTTGCCCATATATATATTTTTTTCATTTATCAGGAAAACAGTTCATGCTTTCAACATCTTTAAAAATATTCTAGATTCCTTTTGTCCATGGAAGCAATTCATAGAGGAAAATATTAAATAATTTGAAATTTAGAATTAATTTTACATAATGAATAAATATTAAATGTTAGTAGCATGTGTTAAGTGATGAGATACAAGGAACCATATTCCAGGTCATTCCTTATTTTCTAAATTCTACATTTATATTTGATGTCTTAATGTCAGTATGTATTTGCTGTAGAGCTAATATCAAATTTACATTTTCTAAATACAATTTAACAGTTTCTGCAATCTGGATTTAATTCAATGACCACTAATAAATATATTTTGTCTAGTTTAAAGATTAAATTTCCAAAATTTATTTGCGCATAGCCTCATTTTATTATTGGATTGTCTATGGCCTGCCAGCACCCTAATAATGGCAATGAAAATTACTATTTATGGAAGACTAGGCTTTGTATCTTAGATTTATTTCCAACTAGCTCATATAACTTAATTAACCCCATCTATTACTAGTCCACATTTGCAACATGGCATATGCCTCTTACTATGTATGGTACATATGATTTCCTCTGTATCTGGCTGGTAATTTACCGCCTCTCAATTCAATCCCACAGTTCCTACCTCTACCACAATGTCCTACCCTCCCTGTGTTGCCTCAATTATTGTTAGATCTTTATTAAACCAATCAAAAGTAGAGAAAATGTGTGTCTTCCATGTATCATGCAGGTGCTGAGCAGTTGGAATAAAAATATCAAAGTCCAACAGTACTCAGCACTCTGCTGGAACAGAAATCAACATTTGAATAATACAGACATCCTGTACACAGCACACAAAAAATTATCCCATCATCATCTTTATTTCTTAGTTTTATTTTTTTCATGAGAAAAATTCACTATATTGTGTTTCATTTTGAGTCTTGATTCCCATAGTTGCTGTTTCTTTGAGTTTAACATAGTGATTATTGTTTAATCTAATAATAATAACATGGACAATTTTATGTGGCATTAATAGTATCACTGCATGATACACAAGTTGATCTTTAATGATAATAAAGTAATTATGACCCAATTTCATCAACAATCTTTTTATTGGATATTTCTTTTTTTACATTTAAATTTTATTCCCTTTCCTGGTTTCATGTCCATAAGCCCTTATCTTCTCCCTCTCCCCTTCTTCTAGAAGGGCGTTCTGCTCCCCATCCATTGCCCCCTTACCACCCCCTGACAATTCCCTACACCGGGGGTTCAATCTTGGCAGGACAAAGGGTTTCTCCTTCCATTGGTGCCCAGTCAGGCCATCCTCTGATACATATGCAGTTGGAGTCATGGGTCAGTGTGTGTGTCTTTGGGTAGTGGTTTAGTCCCTGGAAGCTCTGGTTGGTTGGCATTGTTGTTCTTATGGGATTGCAAACACCTTCAGCTTTTTCAATCCTTTCTCTAATTCCTCTAATGGGGGTCACATTCTCCGTTCAATGATTTGCTGCTAGCATTCACCTCTGTATTTGACATGCTCTGGTTGTGTCTCTCAGGAGAGCATCAACAATCTTTTAATCCATATCTTCTTTTTCTTTATTTCTTTTTTTTTTCATATGGTGAATGTGCCCTGGTAACAACACACACACACACACACACACACACACACACACACACACACACACACACAAATAAATTGATTAATCTTTCAGAGTAAGGTCATTAGTGCAATATCCAGCTTCACAAAAATAATTAGAACATTATATAAGGTCAGTAACAAAACTTTTTTTTTGTTTTTTTGTTTTTTTTTGGTGGGGGGGACTGGGGACCGAACCCAGGACCTTGCGCTTCCTAGGTAAGCGCTCTACCACTGAGCCAAATCCCCAACCCCCAGTAACAAAACTTTTAAACAACACTAATTTCATATGAAAACAGCCAGCAGACATCTCTTTTATATTATTTATACTTCTTTTTAAATTGATCCCTTTCATTGATGAGATTTATTCATTCCCCAACATTTTCCCATATTACTTAAAATCATATTTAATGAAAATAAATCTTGTGCTCTTAATGTTTCAAGGACAGAGAATCTCTCTATAAAATGAGAACACAAATTAAATGGATTACAAATCTTCCATCTTTTCCAGAGGTTGATCCCTGTTCAGGCATCGTAGATTAGTGTTTGTTCATTACTTCATAAATCCTCTTGGCATTTATTGTATACACTGCTTGCCTTTATATGACACATGGCATATATGGAGGCTCATATCACACATAGGGTAGATTTTAGGCAATGGCACAATCATTAAACATATTTCTTTAAGTCATTTAATTATGAAAATATTGGATTGAAATTCTCTCCAACTTAAACTTTGACTTATATAGTATTAAGTTGTTCTTCACACATTTTTCATATATAAAAATAAGTTTATTACATTTGAATATAAGCTATATGAGAAAGATAACTTTCTGTTTCACCTTTTATTGTTAGGACCTGGCAGAATCAGCATGTTTTAACTCATAAATAACTCATTTGTTGCATAAATATTGTTTCTTGTATAAAATGTCTGGTATGACTATACAATGAGTGCATGTATGTGTATACAACTTATATTGAACAAGTACCTTAAAATATCCCTTTTGTCCTTTTACAAAGCCAATGAAGGAAGTCGTACGATCTCACACACCTATGAAAGAGGCAACAACTGTGGAAATCTGGACTCATCCACACCCACAGGTATGAAAGAACCATGCTTTTAACATTTCTTCCCTATTGTTTTGTAGTAAAGTTAAAACATTCTCTCCAAAGCTACAATGTTTGAGTCTATTAAATTAACAGTATACCAGTTAAGAGACAGAAACAAATGGAATATAAGATTGCTAATGTATAACATGCAATGTATGTAAAATCAAAAATGACAAAATGGTTCAAGTTTAAGGTCTATTCATGGAGGAGAAACAAGTGGAGTTATTTATGCAATTTCAGAATGGACAAAAACTTTGGAGTTCATTTTTAGAAAAACTGAATAGATTTTTCTAAAACCTGAAACTAAACAGGGAAAAATGTTCATCTGACACTGGGTTAGATAATGTAAGGGATGAAAAATAGCTAAAAGAACTGCAGCTACAAGAGAAGAAGTTTTGTTGCCTAAAGTTCCTAAAGCTAAGACCAGCAGTCTCATTAACCTGGACAGCCAAGATCTCTCAGATAACCAAGCAGGAGATATACTCTAGAGGAGATAAGGCCATCAACACAGAAAGAGCAGAGGAGTCCAGGTCCAGGTCAGTCAGAGAAGATGCACCTAACCCTCAAGAGACTGAAGGCCCAGGAAGTTTAGAAGTCCAGTGGGATGGGTGGGGTGGGGACACCCTCGTGTAGACACAGTGGTGAAGGGATTCCATGTTCTGAGATCTTCAATTTGTTTCTTCAGATACTTGAAGTTTTGTCATACAGATCTTTCACTTGCTTCGTTAAAGTCACATCAAAGTATTTTATATTATTTGTCTATTATGAAAGGTGTCATTTCCCGAATTTCATTCTCAGCCTTTTTATCATTTGAATAGAGGAAGGCTACTGATTTGTTTGAGTTAATGTTAAACCAAGCCACATTGCTGAAGTTGTTTATCAGGCTTAGTAGTTCTCTAGTGGAATTTTGGATGTCACTTAAATATACTGTCATATCATCTGCAAATAGTGATATTTTGACTTCTTTTACAATTTGTTTCCATTTGTCCTCTTTTTTTCTGATTTCTCTGCCTTGGACATTGAATACTGTATTAAATCAGTAAGGAGAGATTGCACAGCCTTGTCTAGTCTCTGATTTTAGTGGGATTTCTTCAAGTTTCTCTCCATTTAGATTATGGCTACTGGTTTGATGTATATTGCTTTTACTATGTTTAGGTAGATATGGGCCTTGAATTCCTGAATTTTCCAAATCTTCTAACATTAAGGGCTGTTGAATTTTGTCAAATGCTTTCTCAGCAACTAATAAGATCATTTGGTTTTTAATTTTGAGTGTGTTTATATATTGGATTATGTTGATGGATTTTCATATATTGAATCATCCCTGCATCCCTGGGATGAAGCCTACTTGATAATGATGGATGATTGTTTTGATGTGTTCTTGGATTCTGTTTGCAAGAATTTTATTGAATATTTTTGTATCGATATTTATAAGGGAAATTGTTCCAAAGTTCTCTTTTTTTGTTGGTTCTTTACATGGTTTGGGTATTAATGTAATTATGGCTTCATAGAAGGAATTTGGAAGTGCTCCTTCTCTTTCTAGTTTTTTAATAGTTTTGATAGTATTGTTATTAGGTATTATTCTATGAAGGTCTGATAAAATTCTGTCCCTAAACCCATCTGGTCTTCCTTCTGGTTGGAGACTTGTAGTAACTTCTTCTATTCTTTAGGAGTCATGGGACTGTTTAGATTTTATCTGTTTGATTTTAAATTTGGTACCTGGTTGTCTAAAATTGTCCATTTCCTCCAGATTTTCAAGTTTTGTTGAATAAAGGCTTTTGTAGTAGGATCTGATGATTTTTTTTAATTTCCTCAAGCTTCTGTTGTTATGTCTCCTTTTCATTTCTGATTTTGTTAATTTGGATACTCTGTGCCCTCTGCTTAGTCTGGTTAAGAGTTTATTTATCTTGTTGATTTTCTCAAGGTACCAGCTCCTGGTTTTGCTGATTCTTTCTATAGTTCTTTTTGTTTCCAAATGGTTGATTTCAGGCCTGAGTTTCATTATTTCCTGCCTTCTACTTCTCTAGCATTTATTTGCTTCTTTTTGTTCTAGAGCTTTTTGGTGTACTGTCAAGCTGCTATTTTGGTGTACTGTCTAGCTGCTAATGTATCTTCTTTCCAGTTTCTTTTTGGAGGCACTCAGAGTTATGAGTTTTCCTCTTAGCACTGCAATCATTGTGTCTCAAGTTTGGGTATAATGTGCTTTCATTTTCATTAAATTCTAAAAAGTGTCTTTAATTTCATTCCTTTTTCCTCCTTGACCAAGTTATCATTGGTAGGGCATTTTTGGCTTCCATGTGTACATATGGCATTCTATCACTTATTGTTATTGAAGATCTGCCTTAAGCCGTGTGATCTGATAGGATGCATATTATTTCTATCTTCTTGTATCTGTTGAGGTCTATTTCATGACCAGTTATATGGTCAGTTTTGGAGAAGGTACCATGAGGTGCTGAGAAGAAGATAAATTCTTTTGTTTTAGGATGAAATGTTACATAAATATCTGCTAAGTCCACTTGTTTCATAACTTCTCTTAGTTTCTCTATGTCTCTGTCTATTCTCTGCTTCCATTATCTGTCCATTGCTACGACTGGGGTGGTGAGGTCCCCCAATATTATTGTGTGATGTGCAATGTGTACATTGAGCTTTAGTAAGTTTATTTTATGAATATGGGTGCCCTTGCATTTAGAGCATACATATTCAGGATTGAGAGTTCATCTTGGTGCAATTTTCCTTTGATATATATGATATGTTTTCCTCATATTTTTGATAACTTTTGATTAAAACTCAATTTTATTTGATATTAGAATGGCTACTCTAGCTTGTATTTGGGACCATTTACTTGGAAAAAAAATTTTCCAGTATTTTACTCTCAGGTACTGTCTGTCTTTGGCACTGTGGTGTATTTTCTGTATGCCATAAAATTCTGGGTTCTCTTTACATATACAGTCTGTTAGTCTGTATCTTTTTATTGGGGAATTCGGTCTATTGATGTTAAGTGATATGAAGGAATAGTGGTTTTTGTTTCTTGTTATTTTTTGTTTTTTTTAGGGTGGAATTATGTTTGTGTGGCTCTCTTCTTTCGAGTTTGTTGAATAAAGTTTACTTTCTTGCTTTTTCTAGGGTGTAGTTTCCTTCCTTGTGTTGGAGTTTTCCATCTATTATCCTTTGTGGGGCTGGGCTTCCACAAAGACATTCTGTAAATTTGTTTTTGTCATGGAATATCTTGGTTTCTCCATCTATGTTTATTCAGAGTTTTGCTGGATATAGTAGCGTGGGCTGGCCTTGTGTTCCCTTAGGGTCTGTGTGACATCTGCCCAGGGTCTTCTGACTCTGGTGAGAACTATAGTCTAATTCTGATCAGTCTGACTTTATATGTTACTGGACCTTTTCCCTTACTGCTTTTAATATTCTTTCTTTGTTTTACGCATTTGGTGTTTTGACTATTATGTGACAGGAGGAAATTCTTTTCTGGTCCAATCTATTTGGAGTTTTATAGGCTTGTATGTTCATGGGCATGTCTTTCTTTAGGTTAGGGAAGTCTTCCATAATTTTGTTGAAGATATTTACTGGCCATATAAACTGGGACTTTCTGCTCTCTGTTACACCCATTATCCTTAGGTTTGATCTTTTCATTGTGTCCTTGACTTCCTGGACGTTTTGGGTTAGGAGGTTTTTGCCTTTTACATTTTCTTTGATGGATGTTTCAGTGTTTTCTATGGTTTATTCTGCCCCTGAGATTCTCTCTTCTCTTTCCAGTATTCTGTTGATGATACTTGCATCTATGACTCCTGATCACTTTCCTAGGTTTTCTATCTCCAGGGTTGTCTCCCTTTGTGATTTTTTTATTGTTTCTATTTCCATTTTAAATCCTGTATGATTCTGTTCAATTTCTTCACCTGTTTGGTTGTGTTTTTATGAAATTCTTTAAGGGATTTTTGTGTTTCTTTTTTAAGGGCTCCTACTTCTTTGCCTGAGTTACCCTGTATTTCTTTAAGGGAGTTATTTATGCCCTTCTTAAAGTCCTCTTTCATCATCAAGAAATGTGATTTTAAATCCAAATCTTGCTTTTCCGGTGTGTTTGGATATCCAGTATTTTCTTTGGTGGTAGAACTAGGATCTGATGGTGCTAAGTAGTCTTTGTTTCTGTTGCTTAGGTTCCTGAGCTTGCCTCTTGCTGTCAGGTTGTTTCTGGTATTAAATGGTCTTGCTGTGTCTGACAATGACTTGACCCTCCTGTAAGCCTTTGTGTCAGCATTTCTATAGACCTGTTTTCTTCCAGTGGGATCTAGGTATAGAGTGCTGTGGGACCGATTAGCTCAGGACTGCTCCTGTGTTTGTGTGTCCTGAGGGCTCCAGGCAGGTTGCTTGGAGCAGATGAGTTGATCATACCTCTGCACTCAGGTCTGTCAGTGTTCCTGGTGTCTTGTTTTCAGCTCTGGCAGCAGGCAGAGAGCAGAAAGATCATCTCCCTGATTGCTTCTAGGTTGTTGTGTCTAGAGGGCTCTTGGTGAGTTTCTCTTGGGCCAGGAATGTGAGCAGAAGTATTGGACTTCCCTAAGCTCTCAGGATTACTTGCACTTCTGAGAATCCAGCTTTCTCCCCCATGGGATTTGGGTACAGAGAACTGTGGGACCTGGTCAACTCTGGTAGCAGGCAGAAACTGGAAGCTTGATAGACTTTTCTAGTCAATTCAATACCAGTGCAAATGCTCAGATTAATGCAATTAAAAAAAAATTCCAGAGTTTAGCCAGAAAGGACTAGGCAACTGTAACAGATGCTTTGATTTCAAGTCTGCCTTAATCATTTCTTTCATTCAAATTTGACAATTTTTTTAAAGAAGCGGGAGCGTTTTGTTGAGCCTCAACATCTTCAAAGGTGTAGCTGCCCTGATGCAACCAAAGACACTGTTTTCTTGTAGTCATCTTGCATTCTTTCTTCTCCTTCTTTGACAATGATCCCAGAGCCTTGGAAGGTAGATCTGTGGTTTTCATGTTCTCATTAAGACTGGCCATTCTACATGTCTTATTTTCTGTGCCTTTTCCATTTGTAGAACACTGTGTTAATCAGTACCTGCTACAAATAAAACTCCACTAAATAACAGTTGAAGAGCTTATTTATTTTTGAGAATTTCAAATATAAGTATAGTACTTACATAATTTTGACTCCCTCCTCCTTCCAATTTCTCACTCCCTATTTAATACAAATCCTCTTACAATTTACTTATTTTATTGATATAATGTATATATGCATACATGTATACTTACATACATGCAATAACATACTGTTTCTATTTAATGTGTATGCACAGTGTTTTCTACTGAATGTTGGAAACAGCTAATCTATAAGGGGAATAGTCCCAGGAGAAAACTGATACGTTCTGTTTTAGTCCTCACTGAATGCCTGTACCCTCCATCTTTGATTTTTGACCTTCTCAACTTTCCCCATATACTTTAGAATATCAATGTCTGGTCATTATACAGATCTTCATTAATCACCCATATTTTTGAAATTTTATGTTTGTAGTTTACCTGTCATGTGGAGAAGACATTGACTTACAATTGGCAACCAAATGCTCTGTTTATAAGAGTATTTCTCTTCATTTTCTATGATACCTGAACCTTAGACTTCAGAGTTGTATTATAGACCTACCAGTTTGGACTAAGCTCCCAGAGTAATGTGCTATCTTCATTTTGAGAAGTTGTGCATCTCTTTAGCAACCCCGTAAAACATACTTCTTTGATGAGGCACACATCTATGAGAATAAAGATAAGTATTTAGAAGGCAGATTGATAGTATACCAATTTGACAAAATGGTTGTAGATCATTTTTAGGGTCTCTGATCTCTCCACCCAGAGGTAGTTGGATGAGTTTCCTAGGTTTAGTGTATCAGCCATGATTCCCTCCTGCTAAGTGGACTTTAAGTCCAACTAAATAGAATTGGTCGGCTCCAAGATATAGTATCACTATTAAATCATCAGGATTATTTTGCCAGACTGATAATTTTTCCGAATCACAAGCTCTGCAGCTCGGTATGTATTTTTGATGGTTTTTCTCCATTGCAAGCTTTTACACAAAGATATTATGTGCTAAGAGACTGTCTGGCATGGTCTGGGATTGAAGTGGGACACAGTGTCAGAGTTGCTTTAAAAACTGATGGTCTCCAGATGTAATTTTAAAGACTGGCCTTCTAGCTCTCTAACTGTACTGAATGCTTGCTGATAACTTCTAAAACATTCTAAAAACGTTCTTGCTTATTCTATATTTAAAAACCACTGGCTTCTTTTCTCTTTAACTATGTGATTTATTAATGTTGTAACTCTATATCCTTTATTTAACTCTTTTTGCTTAAATAAATACTATAGAAATTTAACACTTTCTTACTGTTCTATGCTTAACTCTTAACTCTTTATTACTTCTTTATTACTTGTGCTTTAATAAACACTAATATCTGGTAATTAGCACATACTGTTTAGCAGCAGGGAATTAAGTGAAATGATTTATTTCTAGTGTTTCTATCTCTGTTGAGTCAGCTACAAGACTTTCTGGTTAAGCTGGTTAACAGTTTGTGAACCAGAGAGAAAGTAAAGGAAAATAATTAAGATGCTTTATACAGGCAAATATGCACAGACATATACATATTCAAACATTCATACACCCATACCCTGACTAGGCCTGACTGTCTGTAATAATCAACTCCACAAGTATTCATGCATGCTTACATACAAATACAATACCTACAGACAAACAAATGAACATACATATTTGGATAGATGCATGGATGGATGAATGGCTGGATGAGATGGATAGATGGATGGGAGACAGCTTCCCAAGGCAAACCATTCAATCAACAATTTTATTTCTTTTCTCTGATCTTTTATACATTCTTAGACAGAAAGTTCTTTAGAAAATTAGCTAAGAGACAAAATATTATACAGAATGGTAGTTACAGAAAGATGTT
The DNA here is from genome assembly GCF_011064425.1 of Rattus rattus. NCBI lineage: Eukaryota > Metazoa > Chordata > Mammalia > Rodentia > Muridae > Rattus > Rattus rattus. The sequence goes on from NC_046172.1 coordinate 73,979,870, forward strand.
GCTATTTATTTCAAAGCACTGTTTTATTATACTAATTTTAAGTTGAAAGTAATAGTTTTTTTTACATGGCCTTACTTTATTAAATTGCATACCTATGACTTTATCCTGGACCTAAGTATATTTCCTTGAACAGAAAATTGTCCCAAGTCTATGTCTCTTTTTAGTATAATAATGAAAGCTCATTGTGTTTCTTATTATGGAGTCTTTACTTACTATTAAAAGGGGTACACACATATTTCTTAGAGAAAAGAAATAACTGCTAAAAGTCTGGTCATTGACTTGAGTCGTGAATCCTGTGCCAGTTTGTCCGGATTCTTAATTTTATCGTTTTGCATGCATCATCACCTGAAATTTTCTCTTTCCATATCTAACCTCCTATGTATTTTAGTACATGCTCCATAGCAATTATAATGCTTAATTCACTAGTATTTTAAAACAAAAATATTTTGTATGTAAATAAAAAATTATCCAATAAAATAACCCAAAAAATAAAAACAAAAAACTTCTAGGAAATCAGAAAAAAAACTGAAGTAAAGTGAAACTTGTATATTCCTTGGGATGTTTTCATATTTTTATGTTTACAGTCAAATCAACTACTTTGATATTGAAAATAAGAACTTATAGGACGTTTTCATATTTTCTGTGGTATTAAACATTAGCTATTTTGTTGCTGAAAAATTATGCAAAAATACATCACTTTAATTACATATGTGGAGAGAACTAGAGTTCCTACTGTCCTTCATTAAATAAACATATTTTGATTATTTATTGTATAAGTAGAAGTTTAATGAATCAAAAAATAATCTTGATAGCTGCTTGACTTTGACTCTCCTGGAAGTGCTTAAGCCAATTAAAAATTATCATTTTCCCTATTTTGTACATGTAGAAAATGGGAGCACAAAGATGGTAGTAAACAAAAAAGACAGAATACAATTTGCCTCGATATACCATCACAGATAAACTTTTGTGAGGAGGATTGTCAGGACTTTTACTTGTCATCATTAAATGAAACTCAACATAGACTACTGATTTAAAGGATATAAACAGATTAGGAAAACTGAGTTAGAATATCACACTTACCGTCGATAGCATAACAACCCTATTCCTTCCAAATGCTTGGATGGCCTGTATTAAGCAGCTTTTAATTTTGACTCCTCATCCTCCCATAAATTGCTTGTTTCCTATAAAATGTACTATGCTACATAAGCATTAAGTGTCATCAATTACGTGTTTTAACACTTGCTGCTCTTCAGAGGACCTAAGATGAATGACGCACCACATGTCAGAAAAGTTCATGATATACTGTCACTCAATTCTAGCAGATCTGATGTCTTCTTCTGGCCTTCATGAGCTCTCAAAACTATTACCCCATGGGCATAAACTATCCAAAATACACATAAATAAAAATGAATACTTAATTTTAGACACTGTCCAATGCTTTCTTATTGAGACAAAAAACTAGAATTAGCCAAGATACAATCCACAGACCACATGGAGCTCAAGAAGGAAAACCAAATATAGATGCTTCAGTCCTTCTTAAAAGGAAGAATTAAAATATTCATAGGAGAAGATATAGAGACAAAGTTTAGAGCAGAGACTGAAGGAATGACCATTCAGAGCCTGCCCCACCTAAGGATACAGCCCATTTGCAGAAGTTCATGCTGACGGGAGCCTGATATAGTTGTCTCCTGAGAGGCTTTGCCAGAGCATGACAAATACAGAGGCAGATACTCGCATCCAACCATAGAACTGAGAATGGGGTCCTCATTGGAGGAGTTAGAGAAAGGATTGGAAACAATATCAACCAACCAGAGCTCCCAGGGACCACTACCCAAAGAGTACACATGGACAGACCCATGGCTCCAGCTGCATATATAGCAGAGGATGGCCTTGTTTGGCACCAATGGGAGGAGAAAAAGGGGATGGGGGCATGGGATAGGTGGCTTATGGACAGGAGACCAGGAAAGGAAATAACATTTGAAATGTAAATAAAAAATATCCAATAAAAAAAGGTTTACACAAAGGAAAAGGAAAGACATTTGGAGACAAGAAACATTTATACATGTATAATCTTTTCAGTGATTATGCCTGTATCTATTTCTGTATCTATTTCAATACGTTATAAATAAGATGACCTTTTATCAATGCTGGAATTAAATGACAAAAATACATGTGCAATATAAAAAATGCAGTCTATTGAAATGTGAAATTTAGTATAAATATAAATAAAATATTTCAGCAGACAGAAATGAATAATTAACACAGATAGCATGTGAAAATTTCCACAGTTTTAAAGAAATACTTCTAATTGTGGCATGATGACTAGTAGGATCACTAATTCAATATGTTAACAGAAAATTCATGTGAGGAAATGATAGCTACACTGCCCTTATGCTTTATAACAGTGTAATTTAATAGATCTACAGGAGTTCAGCTAGTCAATCTTTATAAAATATAATCAACTGTATTATTCTTTCATAATCTAAAGGGACTATATTTTCTATTAGGATATGTGAAGCAGGTTCAGGTTTTATGTTTTGATTGGTTTACCAGTGTAATAACCCAAATGGATATTTTTTTCCTTTCTAATGTTACTTAATCTTTTTCTCTACACTCCATATTTTATCATCCTCCAGGTCCAACCTCTAGTTGTTCCTCATCCCATACCTCCCCATTCCATTCTCCATGAGGGTGTCCCTACTCCTCCATCTGCTACCCCATCAGACCTCCTTATATTCTGGGTCCTCCAGTCTCTTGAGGGTTAGGTGCATCTTCTCTGACTGAACCCAGACTCAGCAGTCCTCTGCTGTATATTTGTTGGGGGCCTCATATCAGCTGGTGTATGCTACTTGGTTGGTGATCTAGTATCTGAGAGTTCTCAAGGGTCCAGGTTAATTGAGAGTACTGGTCCTCTTACATGATCGCCCTCCTCCTCAGCTTCTTCCAGCTTTTCCCAAATTCAACCACAGGGGTCACCGACTTCTGTCCATTGGTTGGGTGTAAATATCTACATCTAACTCTGTCAGCCACTTGTTGATTCTTTCAGAGGGTCATCATGATAGGCCATTTTTGTGAGCACTCCATAGCCCCAGTAATAGTGTCAAGGCCTTGGGGTCTCCCCTTGAGCCAGACCCTACTTTGACTTTGTCACTGGATCTTCTTTTCCTCGGGCTTTTCTCCATTTCTATCCCTGCAGTTCTTTCAGACAGGAACAATTATGGGTCAGAGTTTTCACTGGGATATCTTCATCCCTCACTTTATGCCCTGTCTTTCTGCTGGAGGTGGACTCTACAACTTCCCTTTCTCCACTGTAGAGCATTTAATAGAAGGTCCCTGTCTTTGAAACCTGAGATTCTTTTTCCTCCCAGGTGTACGGTACATTCTTGAGGGTTTCCCCACATCCTACTTCCCAAGGTTGTCTGTTTTCATTCTTTCTGCTGGCCCACACCCAATACCTGATCATGTTCCCCTCTTCCCCTCCCTGTACCCTTTCCCACCTAGGACTCTTCTCTCCTTCCACTCTCTTATTATTGCTTTCTTCTCTCTCCCTAGTGGAATTGAGGTGTTCTGACTGGTGCCCTTCATTCCCTGAAACCCACAATAAGACAACAGCATAATTCCTGAGTATGTAAATATCCTCATTCCACCTGCATCTACTTAGCCTGGAGCATCAAGTTTCCCTCCCCTCCCACTGATGTCATACAAGACCATCTTTTGCTACATATGTATCTGGAGTCCTGGTTCCCTTCATGTCTACTCCTCTTAGGTGTATCTGCTTCTTTTTGTTCTAGAGCTTTCAGATATGCTGTTAAACTGCTAGAGTATGTTCTCTCCAATTTCCTTCTAGAGACACTCAGAGCTATGAGATTTACTTTTAGCACTGCTTGCATTGTGTCCCATAAGTTTCATTTTTGTTAAATTCTAAAATGTCTTTAATTTCTGTCTTTATTTCTTCTCTGTCCATGTTGTCATTGAGTAGACAATTGTTGCTTTTCCATGTGTATGTGTACTTTCTATTGTTTTTGTTATTATTGGAGACAAGCCTTAATCTGCCATGGTCTGCTAGAATACATGAGATTAATTCATGGGATTTATTCAATGTTCTTTTATCTGTTAAGTCTTGTTTGTGTCTGATTATATGGTCAATTTTGTAGAAGATATCATGAGACTGTGAGAGAAAGCTATATTCTTTTGGTTTAAGATAAAATGTTCTATAGATAACTGTTAAATCCATTTGGATCATAACTTCTGTTAGTTTTTTATTTCATGGTAAGCTAGTGCTCTAATGTTACCCACATTGTCTGTCAGTAGAATGTTCTCTTTTGAGACCTTTAGAAAATAATCATCCCAACACTCTAACTGGAGTCATATATTTTGTCCACTATTAGTAGCCTTTCATAATATTAAAATAAATCTTCATTAACAAGTGATGTCACTTTAAATGTTTACAAGTTATTATTGAATATGTGAACTATGGCCATATTTCTTTTCTAGGTGAGCACTGCAAAAGGTTAAGTACCTGCCTAACATTTGAAAGTTTCAAACGTTATGTAAGGAAATTCATGTATAATGTTCAGATTGTAAGATCCATATTTGCCCACTGCATCTATTTTCTATTAAGAGAACATTCTACTGACAAACAATGTGTGTAACATTAGAGCACTGGGTTACCATAAAAGTAAGCTTTCCATTGTATAAAGATTGCACACTAACTTTCTTGGCATTCAAATGCTTTCAGAAAATATCTATGGAAGACTAAACAATTCTCAAAGTTCCAATGTTGAAATTTTTAAAGATTTTAATGTATTCTTCAGGGACACCCCTCAGTAAATAAATATTCTAAGTATGAGTTCATGTCCTGTGATTTCTATAGTCTTTTAGTAAATTTTAGTCACAGAGCAGATGGGTTCCATATCCACAGATAAAAGGCATATGAGCTTTCACAGCAGTCAAATTCAAGGAATGACAGATGGGAGTCATTCCTCTGTAGATCTTGAACCACAGCATATTGGCAATCAACTTTGAAAAGAAGTTGTTAACTGTGATATTCATATCTCCTGGTAATTAGACTTTCAAAAATAAATATAGACTTTAAATATCATTCAGTATAATCTTAAATCAAATGAATAAAACATAGATTTGCAGTTTTCACATATAAGAAAGAAATCAAAGATACTATATCTATATTATATGAATCATTTGTTTACATAGAATTTGGGATTATGGCTCATCAGCCTGTACATAAGTCTTCTAGCTATTCCTAACATCCAAGTGAAATAAATTCTGTTTGTAATCACAGAGGGAACCTTGTTGATCACACTGAAATCAAGGTAATAAAAGCTCATCAGTTCATTTATCATGTTGGATCCCAAGAAAATCACATTGGAAGTGAAATGGAGGCCACTTAAAAAAGGAATAAGCATCAGGAATCCAGCTGAGGACACACTGTTATAAAAGCAAGCTTCTGAAAAGAAAGTAGGCAGCAGGGAACATTAGAGTTTACAAGAGGAAATATAAATTTAGAACAAATAGAGAAAGTAAGGATAACTAGGGGTCTTGTTTGCTGGAAATGAGTCTGTAGAGAAAAGAATGCATAAGCAGTTACACTATTCATCAAGAATCTATCTTATTCTTTATAGTAAAGCTCTCACTATACTCTCCCATTAATGATGTCTGAGAATTGGAATAAAGGGACAATTTATTTAATTTGATTTCTATACCTGTAAATTGAGGATAATTATTGCATGGAATATTTCATTTTGACACACACATATGTATATATAATTATAAATTATAATTATATATTTATACATACAGAGAGGCAGAGTATAAGTGAAAGAAAATAGATTATTGAAAACGAATTGTTTTTCTTTTTGAGAAGGTATCATTGAATCTGCCCAAACATTTATTAGTAAACATATCTAGTCAAGGTGTTAGGGCTTGTTGAAATAATCTATAGCTATTTAACAATTATAAACCAAAAAAGCAGATTTTCCCAAGCTCTACTTTTTAGACCTATAAATGTTATGGATTAAAACATTATTGATTTCTAGGATTATTGTAATGGAAATTGCTTCCTGCTTTGTAAAGAAGACACAAAAGCAAGATGTTCTTGGGAGTGATGTGGACATATATTATGGAGCATCATGTTCTGGCAAATTATTCAATCTCAATATTGATTCAGTCATTCTGAGACTTCTTTTATTAGACATGTATTAATTTTTCCTGTGTAACAATATCAATATCAATATTCTCTATCTGCTGTTAGTGCCCAAATGTAGGAGAAGCACTGTTCAAACTGAGAAGCAGTGTTAAAACTACTCAACATGTGGTTACCTCTGAAACTATACAGTTTTGGGGTGTTTCACTTCTCTTTCTGTTCTTTTAGATTTTTGTAGCATTTAGTTCTGCTGAACTATATAGAGTTGTAAACCCTGTTCTGTGATATGACTTTTTAAAAAAAATAACTGAATTCATTTTAAAATAGGTTAAAACAAAAGAATACATTCTGGTTATTTGGCTGCTTTCCATGTTTATGCACAGAAACTGTACACTCAAGTTTACCTTATGTTAGATTTAAAGAATTACTGAGAATGAGATCCCAAATAGATTTCACCTATAAATAACTTACAGCTAGGATGCACACTATACTAGACTAGAAAGCTATTGTGAAACCTTGACTTTTCCAGGTTTCCCTTTCTAATTCATTCTTAAATTAATATTATACAATTCATTCTAGATGAAATTGATGATTATAGATTATCCTCTGTTGAGTATAGAATACACAAACTCAAGTTTTCAATTGTCTCTTATTAGTTATTGAAATAGGATTCATAGCATTAGGGCTATTTGTTATGGCCCCTAACTTTCTTTTCTTTTCTGCCCATTTTAATGATTACTCATATTTCAACTTTTCATAAAGTTTTACAGATGAGGTTAAATTTCAAGAATCTCGGATGTTGCCTTACTTCTCTGACAAGAATGTGAGCTCCTGATAGAAATGAAGATTTTTTTTAATTGTGCCTCCATATGTAGCAAATTGTCTTGCATTCACTAGATGTTCTACAGTGTCATGTATTGCATTCTTCTGTTATTTCAGCACTAATACCCACCTACATATTTTAAAGGGAAAATAGACTATCCTAGAAAAGAACATGGTTTAGAAGTCATCTAATTCTACATTTAATTTTTATTATTGTCACTTACTTGTTATGTTCTCTTCATTATGATTTTAATACCTATAAGTTTCATTTCCACATTTGACATGACATATAAAATAATATATTTTATATATAAATTATAAATTGATATCCCCTGTAATATATATCTTTTATAAGGCAGTTAGAACAATGTTTGGTATATAACTATTTCACTTTTTTTTTTTCAGCTTTCCTTTTCTTTTTTATTAACTTGAGTATTTCTTTTATATACATTTCAGGTGTTATTCCTTTCCGGTTTCGGGCAAACATCCCCTCCCCTCCCTTCCTTATGGGTGTTCCCTCCCCACCTCCCCATTGCCGCCCCCCCCAACAGTCTAGTTCACTGGGGTTCAGTCTTTAGCAGGACCCAGGGCTTCCCTTCCACTGGTGCTCTTACTAGGATATTCATTGCTACCTACCTGAGGTCAGAGTCCAGGGTCAGTCCATGTATAGTCTTTAGGTAGTGGCTTAGTCCCTGGAAGCTCTGGATGCTTGGCATTGTTGTACATATGGGGTCTCGAGCCCCTCCAAGCTCTTCCAGTTCTTTCTCTGATTCCTTCAACGGGGGTCCTATTCTCAATTCAGTGGTTTGCTGCTGGCATTCGGGTCCTCTGTATTGCTGTATTCAGGCTGTGTCTCTCTCGGAGCGATCTACATCCGGCTCCTGTCGGTCTGCACTTTGCTTCATCCATCTTGTCTAATTGGATGGCTGTATATGTATGGGCCACATGTGGGGCAGGCTCTAAATGGGTGTTCCTTCAGTCTCTGTTTTAATCTTTGCCTCTCTCTTCCCTGCCAAGGGTATTCTTGTTCCCCTTTTAAAGAAGGAGTGAAGCATTCACATTTTGATCATCCATCTTGAGTTTCATTTGTTCTAGGCATCTAGGGTAATTCAAGCATTTGGGCTAATAGCCACTTATCAATGAGTGCATACCATGTGTGTTTTTCTGTGATTGGGTTACCTCACTCAGGATGATATTTTCCAGTTCCAACCATTTGCCTACGAATTTCATAAAGTCGTTGTTTTTGATAGCTGAGTAATATTCCATTGTGTAGATGTACCACATTTTCTGTATCCATTCCTCTGTTGAAGGGCATCTGGGTTCTTTCCAGCTTCTGGCTATTATAAATAAGGCTGCGATGAACATAGTGGAGCACGTGTCTCTTTTATATGTTGGGGCATCTTTTGGGTATATGCCTAAGAGAGGTATAGCTGGATCCTCAGGCAGTTCAATGTCCAATTTTCTGAGGAACCTCCAGACTGATTTCCAGAATGGTTGTACCAGTCTGCAACCCCACCAACAATAGAGGAGTGTTCCTCTTTCTCCGCATCCTCGCCAGCATTTGCTGTCCCCTGAGTTTTTGATCTTAGCCATTCTCACTGGTGTGAGGTGAAAATCTCAGGGTTGTTTTGATTTGTATTTCCTGATGACTAAAGATGTTGAACATTTCTTTAGGGTGTTTCTCAGCCATTCGCATTCCTCAGCTGTGAATTCTTTGTTTAGCTCTGAACCCCATTTTTTAATAGGGTTATTTGTCTCCCCCGGTCTAACTTTTTGAGTTCTTTGTATATTTTGATATAAGGCCTCTATCTGTTGTAGGATTGGTAAAGATCTTTTCCCCAATCTGTTGGTTGCCGTTTTGTCCTAACCACAGTGTCCTTTGCCTTACAGAAGCTTTGCAGTTTTATGAGATCCCATTTGTCCATTCTTGATCTTAGAGCATAAGCTATTGGTGTTTTGTTCAGAAATTTTTTCCAGTGCCCATGTGTTCCAGATGCTTCCTAGTTTTTCTTCTATTAGTTTGAGTGTGTCTGGTTTGATGTGGAGGTCCTTGATCCACTTGGACTTAAGCTTTGCACAGGGTGATAAGCATGGATCGATCTGCATTCTTCTACATGTTGACCTCCAGTTGAACCAGCACCATTTGCTGAAAATGCTATCTTTTTTCCATTGGATGGTTTTGGCTCCTTTGTCAAAAATCAAGTGACCATAGGTGTGTGGGTTCATTTCTAGGTCTTCAATTCTATTCCATTGGTCTATCTGTCTGTCTCTGTACCAATACCATGCAGTTTTTATCACTATTGCTCTGTAATACTGTTTGAGTTCAGGGATAGTGATTCCCCCTGAAGTCCTTTTATTGTTGGGGATAGTTTTAGCTATCCTGGGTTTTTTGTTATTCCAGATGAATTTGCAAATTGTTCTGTCTAACTCCTTGAAGAATTGGATTGGTATTTTGATGGGGATTGCATTGAATCTGTAGATCGCTTTTGGTAAAATGGCCATTTTTACTATATTAATCCTGCCAATCCATGAGCATGGGAGATCTTTCCATCTTCTGAGGTCTTCTTCAATTTCTTTCTTCAGTGTCTTGAAGTTCTTATTGTACAAATCTTTTACTTGCTTGGTTAAAGTCACACCGAGGTACTTTATATTATTTGGGTCTATTATGAAGGGTGTCGTTTCCCTAATTTCTTTCTCGGCTTGTTTCTCTTTTGTGTAGAGGAAGGCTACTGATTAATTTGAGTTAATTTTATACCCAGCCACTTTGCTGAAGTTGTTTATCAGCTTTAGTAGTTCTCTGGTGGAACTTTTGGGATCACTTAGATATACTATCATATCATCTGCAAATAGTGATATTTCACTTCTTCTTTTCTGATCTGTATCCCCTTGACCTCCTTTTGTTGTCTGATTGCTCTGGCTAGAACTTCAAGAACTATATTGAATAAGTAGGGAGAGAGTGGGCAGCCTTGTCTAGTCCCTGATTTTAGTGGGATTGCTTCAAGTTTCTCTCCATTTAGTTTAAAGTTAGCAACTGGTTTGCTGTATATGGCTTTTACTATGTTTAGTTATGGGCCTTGAATTCCTATTCTTTCCAGGACTTTTATCATGAAGGGGTGTTGAATTTTGTCAAATGCTTTCTCAGCATCTAATGAAATGATCATGTGATTTTGTTCTTTCAGTTTGTTTATATAATGGATCATGTTGATGGTTTTCCGTATATTAAACCATACCTGCATGCATGGGATGAAGCCTACTTGATCATAGTGGATGATTGTTTTGATGTGCTCTTGGATTCGGTTTTGCCAGACTTTTTATTGAGTATTTTTGGTCGATATTCATGAAGGGAAATTGGTCTGAAGTTCTCTTTCTTTGTTGGGTCTTTGTGTGGTTTAGGTATAAGAGTAATTGTGGCTGCATAGAAGGAATTCGGTAGTGCTCCATCTGTTTCAATTTTGTGGAATAGTTTGGATAATATTGGTATGAGGTCTTCTATGAAGGTCTGATAGAATTCTGCACTAAAAACCTTGTCTGGACCCTGGGCTGTTTTTGGTTGGGAGACCTTTAATGACTGCTTCTATTTCCTTAGGAGTTATGGGGTTGTTTAACTGGTTTATCTATTCCTGATTTAACTTCGGTACATGATATCTGTCTAGGAAATTGTCCATTTCCTGCAGATTTTCAAGTTTTGTTGAATATAGGTTTTTATAGTAAGATCTGATGATTTTTTGAATTTCCTCTGAATCTGTAGTTATGTCTCCCTTTTCATTTCTGATTTTGTTAATTTGGACACACTCTCTGTGTCCTCTCATTAGTCTGGCTAAGGGTTTATCTATCTTGTTGATTTTCTCAAAGAACCAACTTTTGGTTCTGTTGATTCTTTCTATGGTCCTTTTTGTTTCTACTTGGTTGATTTCAGCTCTGAGTTTGATTATTTCCTGCCTTCTACTCCTCCTGGGTGTATTTGCTTCTTTTGTTCTTGAGCTTTTTAGTTGTGCTTTCAAGTGCTGACATATGCTCTTTCCTGTTTCTTTCTGCAGGCACTCATCGCTATAGAGTTTTCCTCTTAGCACAGCTTTCATTGTGTCCCATAAGTTTGGGTATGTTGTACCTTCATTTTCATTAAATTCTAAAAGTTTTTAATTTCTTTCTTTATTTCTTCCTTGACCAGGTAACGTATATGTGGGCATTCTTCCCTTATTGTTATTGAAGACCAGTTTTAGGCATTAATTGGTCTGATAGCACGTATGGGATTATTTCTATCTTTCTGTACCTGTTGAGGCCCGTTTTTTTGACCAAATATATGGTCAATTTAGGAGAAAGTACCATGAGGATCTGAGAAGAAGGTATATCCTTTTGCTTTAGGATAGAATGTTCTATAAATATCTGTTAAGTCCATTTGGCTCATGACTTCTCTTAGTCTGTCTACGTCTCTGTTTAATTTCTGTTTCCATGATCTGTCCATTGATGAGAGTGGGGTGTCGAAATCTCCTACTATTATTGTGTGAGGTGCAATGTGTGTTTTGAGCTTTAGTAAGGTTTCTTTTACCTATGTAGGTGCCCTTGTATTTGGGGCCTAGATATTTAGGATTGAGAGTTCATCTTGGTGGATTTTTCCTTTGATGAATATGAAGTGTCCTTCCTTATCTTTTTTGATGACTTTTAGTTGAAAACTGATTTTATTTGATATTAGAATGGCTACTCCAGCTTGCTTCTTCTGACCATTTGCGTGGAAAGTTGTTTTCTAGCATTTCACTCTGAGGTAGTGTCTGTCTTTGTCTCTGAGGTGTGTTTCCTGTAGGCAGCAGAATTCAGGGTCCTCCTTGCGTATCCAGTTTGTTAATCTATGTCTTTTTATTGGGGAGTTGAGGCCATTGATGTTGAGAGATATTAAGGAATACTGATTATTGCTTCCTGTTATATTCATATTTGGATGTGAGGTTATGTTTGTGTGCTTTTCTTCTTTTGTTTTGTTGCTAAGACGATTAGTTTCTTGCTTCTTCTAGGGTATAGCTTGCCTCCTTATGTTGGGCTTTACCATTTATTATCCTTTGTAGTGCTGGATTTGTAGAAAGATATTGTGTAAATTTGGTTTTGTCATGGAATATCTTGGTTTATCCATCTATGTTAATTGAGAGTTTTGCAGGATACAGTAACTTGGGCTGGCATTGTGTTCTCTTAGGGTCTGTATGACATCAGTCCAGGATCTTCTGGCCTTCATAGTTTCTGGTGAAAAGTCTGGTGTGATTCTGATAGGTCTGCCTTTATATGTTACTTGACCTTTTTCCCTTACTGCTTTTAATATTCTTTCTTTATTTTGTGCGTTTGGTGTTTTGACTATTATGTGACGGGAGGTGTTTCTCTTCTAGTCCAATCTATTTGGAGTTCTGTAGGCTTCTTGTATGCCTATGGGTATCTCTTTTTTTAGGTTAGGAAGTTTTTCTTCTATGATTTTGTTGAAGATATTTACTGGTCCTTTGAGTTGGGAGTCTTCACTCTCTTCTATACCTATTATCCCTAGGTTTGATCTTCTCATTGAGTCCTGGATTTCCTGAATGTTTTGGACCAGTAGCTTTTGCTGCTTTATATTATCTTTGACAGTTGAGTCAATGATTTCTATGGAATCTTCTGCTCCTGAGATTCTCTCTTCCATCTCTTTGTATTCTGTTGGTGAAGCTTGTATCTACAGCTCCTTGTCTCTTCTTTTGGTTTTCTATATCCAGGGTTGTTTCCATGTGTTCTTTCTTGATTGCTTTATTTCCATTTTTAATTCCTTCAACTGTTTGATTGTGTTTTCCTGAATTTTTTCAGGGATTTTTTGTGTCTCCTCTATGGGCTTCTACTTGTTTATTTTATGTTTTCCTGGAATTCTTTCAGGCATTTTTGTGATTCCTCTCTGTAGGCTTCTACTTGTTTATTAATGTTTTCCTGTGTTTCTCTAAGGGAGTTCTTCACGTCTTTCTTGAAGTCCTCCAGCATCATGATCAAATATGATTTTGAAACTAGGTCTTGCTTTTCTGGTGTGTTTGGATATTCCATGTTTGTTTTGATGGGAGAATTGGGCTCCGATGGTGCCATGTAGTCTTGGTGTCTGTTGCTTGGGTTCCTGCGCTTGGCTCTCTCCATCTGATTATCTCTAGTGTTACTTTGTTCTGCTATTTCTGACAGTGGTTAGGCTGTCCTATAAGCCTGTGTTTCCGGAGTGCTGTAGACCTGTTTTCCTGTTTTCTTTCAGCCTGTTATGGGGACAGAGTGTTCTGCTTTCAAGGTCGTCTTGTTTTTCCTCTACAGGTCTTCAGCTGTTCCTGTGGGCCTGTGTCTTGAGTTCACCAGGCAGGTCACTTGCAGCAGAAAAGTTGGTCTTACCTGGGTCCCGAGGCTCAAATTGACGGGGTGCTGCCCACGAGGCTCTCTGCGGTGGCAGCAACCAGGAAGATCTGCGCTGCCATTTCCAGGGGAGCTTCAGTGCACCAGGGTTCCATATGGCGCTTTGGTGTTTTTCCTGAATCAGTAATGTGTGCAGAGTGCAGTCTCTTCTGGTTTCAGGCGTGTCTGCCTCTCTGAAGGTTTAGCTTTCTCCCACGGATTTGGGGTGGAGAGAACTGTTTATCCGGGTCTGTTCCTTCAGGTTCCGGGGAGTCTCAGGCGCAGGGGTCCTGCCGCTCCTGGGGCCCTCCCCACGGGAACCCAGAGGCCTTTATACAGTTTCCTCTTGGGCCAGGGATGTGGGCAGGGGTGGGCAGTGTTGGTGGTCTCTTCAGTTCTGCAGCCTCAGGAGTGCCCACCTGTCCAGGCGGTGAGGTCTCTCTCCCACGGGGTCTGGGAGCAGAGAGCTGCTGCGGGCCGGGATCCGCGGGTGTGGGACTCCCCCTATTTTTCTGTAGATACCATATCATCATTTTAAAATTTAATAAAATTTTATTCATTTATTTTCTATTTCTATGTCTTAAAAAAATCTGCACTCCTATATTGTAAATATATATCATCTCACAAATAGATTCTCTCTTTATATTTAAAGTCTCAAAGAAAAGGTATTAGGCTTCCAAAATTACATTTTAATGCACCATTCCTTACTTTTGCAAGGGTAGAACACAGTACTTAATCACCAAACCTGACTACTTGACTTTTTCAGCTATAATCACTGCTAATGTCCTTAATACCTTCCCTGTTCTTAGCACATAAAGACTACATTTGAAACATTAAATGAGTCTTGATGCACTGAAATTTTAATAATAGGCATCTCTAGTAAGGCAACATTTACAAAACCAACTATAACTTTTTCTAAAAATTATAAAATCACCTCTTAAGGGATAATATAAATCAAACCTGAGACAAAGTTCTTTGTAAAATACCTATCTATGTCTGAGATTTGTTCATATTTCCTATATTTATGCAAATGAGAGTATGCTTGCATGACATCCATACTGGTTATATTTTATATTTGATGTTATGCCTTATTTATTAAAGCACAGAGCGTTATGTTTTCTGAAAAATATATCATTGAATATAAGTTCCTTAACTGACTTTTCCTGAAAAGAAAAATGCGTGCCATTGGAAGACTGCACAAGCATGCCGATGCAGGAAGTAATCATTAAAGCATCCTTTCCATGTACTTTCAAACCATCTCCTCACTTTGACATTAAACAATATGAACAATTAGATGCTTAAGATATGTTTACAGTAAAGTCCAGCTATACTTTCCATCACACAGCTGTAATAGTGATTCCTTGAGGTAGTTATGCTTATTTTGGCAAACAGCGTGTAATATTTTATTGGCATCACTTTATTAGCATAATATATATATACATATATATATACATATATATATTTATGTATATATGTATTAGAACACTTGACAGTAAAATGTGAATGTGACAGAAAGATGTTGAAAATAATGCCATATTTAAGATGTCCCAACATATTTTCTGGAAGAAAATAATTTAATGGATGTTTTCTACAACCCACAGAGGCCCTGACCATCTTTTCTATGCATCATTTTTACATACTCCCTCTAAAATGATTATGCCATGGCAAGTTGAATACGCTTTGAAAATCATGTCAGTGTTCAACAGTGTAACTGTTTTTGTTACTTTTCATTTCTGATATCACCTTTGAGTGTTTTGTGCTTCTGTTTATATATAGTGTGGAAAAATACTGAGCTTCTGTTGATATTTTTTTCCATAGTGCAACTGTTTTTGAAAAGCTCCCTTATTGTTGGCTTAAAAGAGAGTTTTACAACATGTCAGGTGCAGTTTTTTAATATTCTAATAAAATGTCTTTGGTAGTAAGCTCTTCCTAGGTGCTATAATTTACACCTGCACAAAATGAAGGTAAATAAATTATGTGTGCCATATGTCTCACTCTACTAGTTTGTTTAATATTTTTTCAAGTGAGCTTTCCTTAATATGTATCCTCTACTTGATTGTCATTTAACACAATAACTCAAAAAAGGAAGCATTTATTGAGTGCTTAGTTTTTGCTAGAGGAAATACTGACAGTTTAATCATAGAAGGAAAAATATATAATCCTCATCTTCTAAAATTTCACAGATTAGTACAAATCAATCTTATTCTAACTACCAATTACTTGTTAATTAATTGGTGTTAAGTGATTGAATATGTAACATGCTGTGACCTTACAAGATGATTCCATTTGACTAAATGTAGAGATCACAAATTGATTGTAACAATATTGAAGCTGGACATCAAAAATTGGAATGTTGAGAATAGGGTTATAACTTCAGCCGCATGGAGACATGATACCATATGTGTAACATTTCTAAGTAACAATGATACTGAATCAATGTAGAACCACTTAGATAAAACATAGTCATTTGGTACTTGAAAGATCCATTCCATGTTGTCTTGAATGGTAGGACTACCCATTTTGGTGACCGTGTAGTACTCCACTATGTAAATATGTCATCTTTATTCATGTGCCCACTGGGTGACATTTATACTGCCTCCATGTCAACACGTGAAGCATCCAGCTCACATTATCACTTGTTCTTCAATATTTTGACAAGTATCTCTATATATGTTTGTTATTAAGCTTATTGTTTTTAGATGGTTTCTTATTTTACTTCACTTTCAAATTGCATAGGTATTACCTGGTTTGGCCAGCAACTTCGGGTCCATGGGTAGGAAAGTTGTAAGAACTCACTAAGAAAGTGATTGAAAAACAGAACTATTATGTAAATCCATGTATTTTCCAAAGTGCATACATCTCCAAATACTGCATTCATTTTGCTGGGTTGTGGTTTCTAAATGTACTTTCTGAGTGTACTAGTAGTTTTTAAATGTTGTTGTAAGCCACTATCATCTCATCAGCCCCAGGTTTGTTCTCTACAATGCATCTGATCCAACTCTACTTCGTGGAGATTTATGTCTCCAAAAATCCTGTGTAGTAAAGGCTTGGTCTCAAGAGTGGTTCTGTTGGACAGAGGTGGAGCCTTACAGAAGTGGGGCCTACTGGGAGACTTTGAGGTTCCCAAGGATCATAACTTTGGAGATAACTGTGGGGTTCCATGCCATACATTCTGTCTTTTCATCCTGTATGAGATCATTTTGCCTACTTACAACATTTGGCAAATAGAATTTCTAGTAAATAGAGGGAACAAACAATCAATTTGTTGTCTTTTGGCCAATGAAGGAGGATTTCAGAGTCCCAGTTTTCAGTATCCAATATCTTTCAAAGTTGAGAAAATTGCTCAGAGATAGGAGGCTGGAGTACTGAAAGTGTGTTTCCTTTGATTGGACTTCTGCCATCCCATGAAGTAAGAAGCATTCTTTGTATCTTATCATGACCTAGCCTTGACTGCTACACAATAGATACCCAGGAAACATTTGTTGGCAATGAGCATTAAAAAAATATACTTCTAACCTGTGATTTTGGGGGGATAAATTTATTTTTCATAAAAAGCAAGAAAAAAGAACGGAGATTCCCAATAACTGTAGGAAAATTCTCTTTTCTGTCTCTTATCTAGAACCATTGCTATAAGGTTTAGTATAAAGTTTATCAAACTAGATTTGAGGTAAAATGAATCTACTTGGATCACAAAGGAATACAAAATATAACAGTCAAATATTTTAAAACTGAATCCAAAAACACATCAAAATTATCATCCATCATTATCAAGTAGGCTTCATCCCAGGGATGCAAGGATGGTTCAATATACAGAAATCCATCAATGTAATCCACTATATAAAAAAACTCAAAGAATAAAAACAACATGATCATTTCATTAGATGCTGATAAAGCATTTGACAGAATTCAATCCCCCTTCATGAAAAAGTCTTGGAAAAATCAGGAATTCAATGCCCATACCTAAACATAGTAAAAGCAATATACAGTAAACCAGTAGCCAACATCAAACAAAATGAAGAGAAATTTGAAGCAATCCCCCTAAAATCAGGGACTCAAAAAGGCTGATCACTCTGTCCCTACCTATTCAATATAGTACCCGTAGTCATAGCCAGAGTAATTAGACAACAAAAGGTGGACAAAGAGTTACAATTTGGAAAGGAAGAAGTCAAAATATCAAAATTTGCAGAAGATAAGATAGTATAATTAAATGACCCCAAAATAGAACTTCTAAATCTTATAAACAACTTCATCAATGTGGCTGGATATAAAATTAACTCAACAAAACATCAATGGCCTTCCTCTACTCAAAGGATAAGCAGGTTGAGAAAGAAATTAGGGGCTTTCTGGTCTCCATCTGCACCCAGAACTGGGACTGTCCCACAGCCTTTAGGCCTAAAACCTGCACGGAGAGATCTGGTCTGCCAGGAGTGCTTTCACTCCTAAGTCCACAGGTGGTACCCCACTTTCCCTCCACTTACTGTCCAAGGAGAGACCCACCTAGGGAGTATGAGACTTGGGAACCAGAGACATGACCCTTCTGGTTTCAATCAGTACACAGAGATAAGGATGCCCTACAGCCCTGCAGACACAAAATATGACAAGAGAGAGCTTGTCTCTCAGGAGTGTTCTCAGTCCTAAGATCACAGGCTCACAGGCTCACAGGTTCACAGGAGGGGCAAGCTTCAAATGGTCAGACAGCAAAACCAACTAACATCAGAGATAACCAAATGGTAAGAGGCAAGCACAAGAACTTAAGCAACAAAAACTAACTACTTGGTATCATTAGAACCCAGTTCTCCCATCACAGCAAATACTGGATATCTCAACACACAGGAAAAGCAATATTTGGATTTAAATTGACATATCTTGTTGATGATAGAGGATATTAAGGATATAAATAAATTCCTTAAAGAAATGCAAGAGAATACAGGTAAACAAGTAGAAGTGTTTAAAGAGGAAGCACAAAAATCCCTTAAAGACTGACAGGAAAGCAAAACTAAAAAGGTGAAGGAATTGAAGAACACAATCTAGGATATAAAATGGAAATAGAAACAATAAAAAATCACAAATGGAGACAACCCTGGAGATAGAAAACTTAGGAAAGAGATCAGTATTCATAGACTCAAGCATTACCAACAGAATACAAGCGATAGAAGGGAGAATCTCAGGTGCAGAAAATACCACAGAAAACATTGACAAAACAGTCAAAGAAAATGCAAAATGCAAAAGTCTACTAACCCAAAACATCCAGGAAATCCAGGACACAATGAGAAGACAAAACTTAAGAATAATAAATACAGAAGAGAACGATGATTTCCCAAATTAAAGAGCCAGTAAATATCTTCAACAAAATTATAGAAGAAAACTTCCCTAACCTAAAAACAAAGATGCCCACGAACATACAAGAACCCTACAGAACTCCAGTATGTCATAGCAGTCACACACACACACACACACACACACACACACACACACACACACACACACACACACACACACACATATATATATATATGCCAGAATCTGAAACAACCCAGATGCCCTCAACAGAGGAAGGGATACAGAAAATGTCATACATTTACACAAGGGATTACTACTCAGCTATTAAAAAAATGACTTCATGAAATTCTAAGACACATGGGTGGAATTAGAAAGTATCATCCTGGGTGAGGTAATCCAGTCACAAAAGAACACACTTGGAATGGACTCACTGATAACTGCATATTAGCCCAAAACCTCAGAGTACCTAAGATACAAATTATAGACCCCATGAAGCTTAAAAAGGAAGACAAAATTATGGATGCTTCACTCATTCTTAGAAGGGGAAACATAATACTCAACGGAGGAAATATGGAGACAAAATGTGGAGCAGAGACTGAAGGAAAGACCATCCAGAGACTGTCCCACCTAGGGATCCATCCTGTATACAAACACCAAACCTAGACACTATTGCTAATGTCAAGAAGTGTTTGCTGACAGGATCTGATATAGCTCTTTCTTGAAAGGCTCTGCCACATCCTGATGAATACAGAAGTGGATGATAGCAGATAACCATTAGCCTGATCCCCAATGGAGGAGATAGAGAAGGACTGAAGGAGCTGAAAGGATTTGCAACTCATAGGAAGAACAACAATATCAACCAACCAGACCCCTGAGAGCTTCCAGGGACTAAACCACCAACCAAAGAGTACATATGGAGGAACCCAGGGCTCTGGCCGCATATGTAGTAGAGGATGGCCTTGTTAGGCATCAGTGGGAAGTGAGGCTATTGGTCCTGGAAATGGTTGATGCTCCAATGTACGAAAATGCCAAGACAGGGAGGTAGAATTGGCTGGGAGGGTAGGGTAGCACACTCATATAAGCAGCGGGAGGAAGGATAGGATAGGGGGTTTCCAAACGGGAAACCATGAAATGGGATAACATTTGAAATGTAAATAAATAAAACTCCAAATAAAAAAGAAAAATCCCAAAATACATCAAATTGGGGAGGGGGGAAGAAAGATCCACTCAGTAGTAATAGCTATCATCTCTCACATAATCAGTCAGTGGCAGAGAGAGAGACAAGATCTCCTTGTTTACATTATCATTTTCCATCCATTTTCTTTTTTTAAGACTTTCATCTTGATCATCAGAGTTGTGTTAACTTTTATAAACAGCTATAAGTTTGCTGTTTATTGATTTCATGTTGATTTGTATTGCTTTTTTGAGATACATAATTATACTTAAGCACTTTCCTATCCAAAAACATAATAGGGCTTCTTATTTTTTTTATCTATTTTAACTTTCTGATCACTCCTTCTCATCTCTTTATTTTCTCTCCACTTCCTGACTTCTGGGACAGTTTCATTCTATTTCGCAGTTCTGAAATCAGCTTTTTCACATTCTATGTCAGTGTAATGAAGAAGGACTATATCTGTCTGTTTCTTTACTTGATATGTTTTATTTAAAATAATAATGTCTGGCTCTGTCCATATTGACACAAAATTTTAGGTATCATTCTTCTCTATGTTGCCAAAAATGATAGGATTTTATTCACTTTATGGTTGAATACTACTACATTTTAATATGTATTCTACATTGTTTATCCATTGGCCACTAATGGACACTTATGTGATATCCACCACTGACCAAAACTGTAGGCTGAATAAACCCTTTCTCCCCAAACTTGCTTTTGGGTTATGGTATTTTGTCTCTATATATGTTTATATGAAGATGTTGATCCCCTGGAACTAGAGATGCAGACAGTTGTCAGCTGTCATGTGAGTGCTGAGAACTAAACCCAAGACTACTAGCTCAGGAATAGCACCATCCATGAATGCTGTATACAAAACACCATACCCAGAAAGCAAGTTGGAGAGGAAAGGGTTTATTTGGCTTAAATTTCAACTTCTATTTGCCATTGAGAATAATACTGAGCTCATCAATTTTAAGAATAAGTTTATATTTTTCTTAATATGTAGTTTTCAATTTTTCATGAATACATACTCAGTATATGGGCAGCTAGAACATAAATTAGATCTTGTTTAATTGTCTGAAATACATCATTTTAATACTGGATCAAATTATATATATATATAAAACAATTGTGTAGAATTTATGTTTTCTTCTTCCCCACAAGTACTTATCATGATTACTTTTGGTATAAAGCATTTGACTAGTTTGAAGAGCTCACATTTTAGTCTTGATTTTCATTGTCTTGATTATTAATGATATGGACCATTACTTTTCACATCCCTATGGGGCAGTTGCATGTCATTTTTTTGGGCAGTGTCATCTAATTCACATGTCTGTACATTTCTCCAGTATTCCTTAGTGTGTCAAGAAGTGTAAACTTGATACAAATATCAGTAAATAATCATCATTTTGATTCATTCCAATGTAATTTCTGTAAGAATTATATTTTCTAAAGTATTGTAAAAGTGTTTTTGAATATACCCAATAATCCCAAAGTTGTTGATTTTTAAATCATGTTATTTTATTAATTTTCAACAATTGTGTGTCTTTTTTTAACTCGAAAAATCCCTGCACTTCATTTATTTTCTTATCAAAACTTAAATTATAGTTTGTGTTCCTTTACAAATGAAAATCTATAATTCAATGAGTTGTAGTTTTGAGTTTTGTTTTGTTTGGGGAGAGAAACAGATCAGTAAATTTTGGGGAGTTTCAATGATTCATACCGTAGATGCTGTAACGATACAGCAATAAAATATAGCAAAATTGCCACAACGTTATAATTTAGAAATCTAAGCAAGCATATCAATTTAACGACGAACTTGAGGAACACCATTTTATCAATGAATGTAAAATAGATGGATGTGCATAACTTACACAAAGTGAAAAATGTAACAAGCAGTTATTTCAAGTCAGCTAGGATTATACAATAATAAAATGAAAGAGAACTTGGAAGAAAAGAAATGAAAAAAAAATATGGTACAGCTTTTACTAAGACTTCAAGGTCATTTACCTTTCTATTTATTTGTTCTGTTTGAGAGAATATAGGTTTTTAAACAAATATTCCAAATCTACGTTTTTATTTTCTATTTGTTTACTTTTATTTAAAGATAAAATTTTGTATTTAAAATGCAATGTATTATTGTTCATCTTCATATAACTCTCAAGCAAAAATATATGCTAAATAATCTACTTCCTTGTTTACATTAAAGAGGTAAATGGCACTTTCATGTTCTTTAAGACATACTTGGGCTGTACCTTAAGTCATGGTGCTACAAATATTAATGCTCAAATTATTAAAATTAAAAGGATAATTTCAGACTACATGATTTCATTTACACTCAATTTTGACAGAAACGATTCTGCTTGTTGCTATCCATTGAGGCCAATTTTATTTTGGTGGATTTAATACAACATACTCAGAAATTTCAAATAGGTGGACATGGTTTATCCTTATTATTGATATACCAATGTAAAAAAAATGCTGTTTTTCTCTTTGGTGAAACAAAAATAATACTACCAAACCCAATGTGTGTGTGTGTAGATTTGGATTTTTAGGCTATGGGATATTTATTTATTCAAGAACCTCTTTTTTCTTCTAGCAAGACTGTAGCATGATTTAAGCAAAAATACTTTACATTAGAAATAAAACCTCCGGTGTAATTTTACACTAAAGTGTACATTTCAGATGTTGGGTACCACAGGATTTAAAGTCCAGTGAGACAGAAGTAGGTTATTGTACTCAGAAAATACTTATTAGAAAAGGTGATATTTGAGTTGAGCCTTTAGAGATGGCTGCAATTAAGCTGCAAAAAGAAATAATAGGTATAAAATTCTATTGGACTGTAAAGAGAAAAATTCACACGATGAGCAAAGGCATATCAGGAGAAACAAAGATGGTATTCAAGGAAGTGAGGGTAGCAATCAGATTACAAGAACAACATGTAATAGCCATCAGATCCTCTGTCATTTTGCCAAGGTCTCATTTTTCTTTTCAGACAATTCACAAAGACGACTATGTAGTGGGACTGCTTGGCACAGAAGAGTTTAAATTTGTTTTCTCCCTTGCTAAGTGATTCTGAAATATAAATGCTAACACCTAGAGAATTGAGCTTGCAGCTCACTGTTCGATTTCATAAGGGAGCCCTTAATAATGTCAAAATGCATTAACAGACTAGAGAGGAAAGAAACTCTAAAAACACGAACATTCATGACAGCACCTGAAATAGTTGTTACCTAACATTAGAGGAGGCAATATTTTCTAGGTATAATTATTTTATAACTGTTTTTGCTTTATAGTAATTACTTAGCTATTTTGTGCATTGATAGAACTATAAGTATATTTCTAAGATTTATACTTAATAAATTAAAATAAGAGAAAGAAAAAGCATTTACAATTATTTTGGTTAATTTTTAAAGTGTAACCTAAATTTCTATTTCTACTGAGCCCAAATATTATATTGTGAATAGGAGGAATTATAAGATTTTTAGTATCACTTTACTGAAAAATACCCCCCCCAAAAAAGAGGCTTCTAAAATAATAAATGGTTTCTCAGGTGTAGTATACAGTGCCTTATAAAACAAAGTTAAAGCCATTCCCAAGTTTAGAAACCCAGAAATATGTATAGCTTTACAGCTTAGAAGAAATACATGGTGAATTACATTGAAAAATTAAAATCAATGACAGAGAGTAACTAGAAATCTGGATGATCTTAGTGAGATGATATTTCATTATTATATGGCAAAACCCTGTATTGAAATATGTATTGTAAAATATTTGGAGAAAATATCTAATTTTACTTTAGGACTTGCTTTCTGATAATATAAATGTACCAGAATATAAGCTGTTTCCTAATTTATATTAGAGATAAAGCAAAAACATGAGCTTTAGACACTATCTATCTTCTATATGCAAATTATTTTCACCTTTATCTTATGTTTGTCATGTGTTTCAATTTTTCTTTAAAATCTTCTTTATTAATATATATATATATATATATATATATATATATATATATACTGCTAAAAGGCAAGTGTTTTTCTCTTTATGAAAGTCCCCCTGTTTTATGTATGGAAATTAATAAATGGCCAATGAAACTAGAATCCCAGGAACATCTTTGTTACTTCTCAGTGGAGAAAAGAAAAGGTTGCTGTAAATTTACCATAATTGCTGATAAATGTTCTTCTATTGTTGGTAAATAATTTTAAAAAAATCCATACACTACAGAATGTCTTCAACTAGGTTCCCCATTGCTCATATACCATAGGACAATATGCTAGTGAAAAAAGCCAGGTAGAACATTAATCACTCTTTAAAAATGTTTATCTGCCAAATGTTGCCCCTCTTCCTAGTGACACCCCCAGAGTTCTTTACTCTACCCCTTCCCTTTTGCCTCTAAGAGGATAATCCCTGACCCAACCTCTCATACACATGTTCCCACCCCACTACCACACTCTCCCTCAGGCATCAAGTCTTCACAGGATTTGGCACAGCCTCTCCTACTGAGGCCAGACCTGTATCGTCTGCTACATATTATGCCAGGAGTCATGGAAGAGACCATGTATGCTCTTTGGTTGGTGACTTAGTCTCTGGTAGCACCTAGGATCCATATTATTTGATACTATTGTTTTTCCAATGGGGTTGCCATCACTTTCAGCTACTTGTCGTTCCCCTAACTCTTCCATAGGGTCCCCTGACCTATCTGATGGTTGTTTCTAAGTATCTACATTTATCTCAATCAACTACTGGTAGGGCCTATCAGAGGACAGCCATGCTAGGCTCCTGTCTGCGAGCACAATGTAGGTTTGGTGACTGCACACCGGATGGATCCTTAGTTGGGTTTGTCACTGGATGGCCTTTAGTTCAGTCTCTGCTCCATATTAGTCCCTAAATTTCTTTTTGACAAGAACAAATCTGGGTCAAATGTAGCCACAAAAGTACAGAATCCTCAGAATACAATCCATAGAACTCAAGAAGGTTAACAAACTGCAGAATGCAAGTAAGGATGCCTCAATCCAACATGGGAGGGAGAAGAAAGTATTCACAGGAGGTAGGAAGGGAGGGAGCAGTGGGAAAGGGGACAGAGAGGGGAAGAGGGGAACATGTTCAGGTATTGGGTGGTGGGATCAGGACTGAAGTCCTTAGAGTCAACAAAAAGAATGGAAACAGGCTACCTCAAGAGGTAGGAGGTGAGGGTCCTCTAGAATATACCAGTGACCTGGGAAGTGAGAAACTCCAAGGAATCAAAGGGAGAGAGAAACCTAAAGATGAAATTCCAAAGAGCGGGAAAAGGGAACTTGTAGAGTCCATCTCTGGTAGAATGAAAGGAATCAAGTGGAGGGCCATCCCATAGTCAGAAACTCTAAACCAGAATTGTTCCTGTCTGAAAGAACTGCAGGGAAAAAAAAAAAAAAAAAAACCTGAGAAAAAGGAGGTCCAGTGACAGACCCAAATTGGGATCCAGCTCTAGGGTAGGGTCCATAGACTGATGCTATTACTGATTCTATCATGTGCTTAAAAACAGGCGCCTATCATGGCAGCCCTCCTGAAGGCCCAATTAGTAGTTGAAAGAGTCAGATGCATACACCCAACCAATGGACAGAAGCTGCTGACCCCTGTGGTTGAATTAGGCAAAAGATGTAAGAAGTTAGGAGGAGGGCAAACCTATAGGAAGACCTGCAGTCTCAACTAACCAGTAATCCTGTGATCTCTGACACTGAGCCACCAACCAGGTAACATATAAGACCCCTGATACATATAAAAGAGAGAACGACCATTTCGTGTCTGGACTCAGGCAGAGAAGATGCACCTAATCCTCAAGAAACTTGAGGCCCCAGAGAGTGGGGACGTCTGGTAGGGGTAGGGGTAGGGGTGGGGATTCCCTTTTGATGATGGGGAAGAAGGTATGGGATGCGGAACAGATAGAGGGTGGACAGGGAGGGAATAAAATCTGGAAGGTAAACAAAGATTAAAGAATAAATTAAAAAATATTTAAGGTGACTTAGTGACCTCATTCTTCTACTGGGGACCCTGTCTATCTACTGAAGGTGGTCTCTTTATGTTCCCTCTCCCAACTTTTGGGCATTTCAGATAAGGTCATATACTCTGAGTTCTTCTCCCTTTCATACTGCTACACTCCATATATGTATATATGCAGGAACAATGAATTAGCAGGACAATGAATAAGCATTGCCATCCTTAACTTATACCTGCAACTATGAAGAACAAAGAAAGCAGCATTGGGACATTTCCAGAAGACATGTCAGGCTCAAGTATAAAATTTCTCTGTATATTGCAGATAGTTTAATACAGACTAGAAAGAGGAAATGAGCTCAAAAATCCTTCTAAAACTCTATCTTGGAGAAGGAGAAAATTTCTGAGAGTATACCTATAGTATACTAGTTGAAAAATGTAAAGTGTTAATAAAAGGTATGTAGGTAGGTAAAATTGGGAAATTTCCCCCTGATATAGGATCCAAATCCTATTGTGTGTGTGTATGTATATATATATATATATATATATATATATATATATATATATATATATAGTATAATTAATCTTTTCATGACTTGTGTAAAAAATTTTGAAGTTTTAGATACATTGACTATGCTCACAATTTTTCTTTCAAAGAAGAGAATAGATTAGTCAGTAGAAACAGAAATAAACAGTATAAATTTATTGTGGGGTGATAACATGTCTCAGCAGGTTTATCCACTTGACCCTAAGCCTGACAACCTATGATTAATCCTTGGGCTTTGCATGGTCAGAAGGACTCTAATATTTGTCCTCTGACCTTCAGCCATGTGTCTTGGCACATGTGCACTTCACACACACACACACACACACACACACACACACACACACACACACACACACACACACACTCACACTCACACACACACACACACACAAGTCAAATAAATAGATAGAATGTTAGAATAACTAAATAAGAATATGTAATTACTCCATGAAGACACAAAGCCTTTAAATCATTAATAAAAGAACCCTTGCAATTTGACTCAACTATATTGTCATCTACAGGCCACTAGATGGTGCACTGTACAACTTTGTTGATTAAATATTTTCCCAAACTTTTCAAAATAACTCAAAGATCTTATTCATATGTGATGTTTTGAAATTACTTCTTGTACTGATAGAAAATTTGAATATCTTCTAGCAAATTTTTAAATACTTCTGCATAATATATACTCACCAAATTGGTTACCTTTTTGTTTGAAGAACTTGACTTTTAAAAAACACCCACAAACCTTTTTCTCCCAAGATATAGACAATAAGTCTATGTATAATATATAATTTATATATAAATATAATTTACTATAAAATTTGACTCTATCACAGTACATCATTCGATTGTACTTAACGATTGATTCTGTGACTTTGTGACATATTAACTTTATATAATGCTTCCCAGAAGTGCAGTTAATTCAGTTTCATTAAGCAGATAATAATTGAATGTTCTATTTGAAAGTTCTATAATCACTTAATAATTTGAGTCCATGACTCAGTTGAGACATTCAACACACAGAAACACACACACACACACACACACACACACACACACACACACACACTTATGAGGATATCTTGCTAATCATTATATCCTTAGTGTTGACAATACTTCATTCTAAAAATATATCTTATCACTTCCTAATGAATCATAATGATAAAGTTTGTATGTGTAAGAGTTAATCATTTAGTCTAAGATTGTATCTTGTGAGCCTAATATAGATAACACTGCTTTACCACTTTTTACCATCACAGGCAATCCACTAAATTGAGTGTTTCTAGTAATTTTAAAGGAATATTTTTAAGGAGCTCAACTTTTTACAACTGTTTCATACTCATCAGCTGAATAAAATGTTTGATTAAAACTATTCTATTGCTAAATTGAAATGCTATTAGCTTTAGCTGGTTTTCTGTGATTTGTTTTCTTGAAAAACTCATGTGCAACACTAAAGCAAAAATATTTGCTCCCTGGTTGCTGCCCCTGCGGAGAGCTCATAGGCAGCACCCCACGAGCAAACTTGAGCCTCGGGACCACAGGTAAGACAAACCTTCCTGCTCCAAGCGACCTGCCCGGTGAACTCAGGACACACAGAGGCAAAATTCCTCTAGGACCAGACACTTCCGGTTTTTAGCGGGATTCCCAAACTGGCGGATCCCTGCCGGCAGCAGATCACTGCTCCCAAACCCCGTGGGAGAGAGACCTCACCACCTGGTCAGGTGGGCACTCCTGAGACTGCAGAGTGGAAGAGACCACCAACACTGCCCACCCCTGCCCACATCCCTGGCCCAAGAGGAAACTGTATATGGCCTCTGGGTTCCCTTGGATAAGGGCACAGCAGCAGCAGGTCCCCTGCATCTGAGACACCACCGGAACCTGAAGGGACCGACCAGATAAACAGTTCTCTGCACCCAAATCCCGTGGGAGGGAGAGCTAAACCTTCAGAGAGGCAGACACGCCTGGGAAACCAGAAGAGACTACGCTCTGCCCACATTACTGATTCCAGAGGAAAACACCAAACACCATCTGGAACCCTGGTGCACAGAAGCTCCTGGAAAGGGCGGCGCAGATCTTCCTGGTTGCTGCTCCCGTGGAGAGCTCATAGGCAACACCCCACGAGCAAACTTGAGCCTCGGGACCACAGGTAAGACAAACCTTCCTACTCCAAGCGACCTGCCTAGTGAACTCAGGACACAGGCCCACAGGAACAGCTGAAGACCTGTAGATAGGAAAAACTACACGCCCGAAAGCAGAACACTCTGTTCCCATAACTGGCTGAAAGAAAACAGGAAAACAGGTCTACAGCACCCCTGACACACAGGCTTATAGGACAGTCTAACCACTGTCAGAAATAGCAGAACAAAGTAACAATAGAGATAATCTGATGGCGAGAGGCAAGCACAGGAACCCAAGCAACAGAAACCAAGACTACATGGCATCATCGGAGCCCAATTCTCCTACCAAAGCAAACATGGAATATCCAAACACACCAAAAAAGCAAGATCTAGTTTCAAAATCATATTTGATAATGATGCTGGAGGACTTCAAGAAAGACGTGAAAAACTCCCTTAGAG